>NC_044551.1:52439110-52753882 GCF_007565055.1 Rhinopithecus roxellana | reverse complement strand
CTTTCTTATTATAGTTATTTTTTCCTAGACATTCTGCCATTTGTTGTGCTTTTTTTTGTTTTTTTTTTTATTTTTTATTTTTGTTGTTGTTGTTGTTTTTTTTCTGTGATTTGAGAATTCCTGAAGTAGAAGGTTGTGATTGTTGCAGTTAATACATTTTCAGATTAAGGTCATTTTTTGTTTTCCGATGTTTTTCACTAATTTTTAGTTGTATTTGGTCTATGTCTTTAGTTGTCTTAAGCATTATATGTGTACTATTTTACTTTGAGTCCTTTAATGAGATAGTCTTGAAGACTGTAGTCAGTTTTACTAAATATTCTACAGGCACTTGAATTAAATGATACAGCATCAGAATGCAGAGAATGATTTATTAAATATATCAACCTCCTTATTAATTACATTATTCAATTATTCACATTTTAAAATACTTTATCTATCATGGACTGAAATTTGTGAGCTATAACCCTTTACCATTCTGTTTATAGACATAGCTCTTTGTATATCTTGTGATTTCTTCTTTGTGAATGTTGGTGAGTAATGTGCAACAGAGAGATTCATACTCACAGTGAATGGTTCACTTTAGGATTGTAAAGTGTTTTTCTGTTCCTTCTTTTTATGATTTCAGTTTGGATTCCATCACTGTGGGCACTGAAATCATATATCTTAGTTTCCTTTTTATGTATGTGGATTTTTATTATAATCTTATTTTTCTGTTTGTTTTAGATACATCTAGTTTCCTTGTGTGAAATTCTATTTTTGTTTATATATTTTTCTAGTGACTATCTCCATTCTTATAAATTTAGGTAATACTGTGTTATCATCATACAATAAATAGCAATTAAAATAAAATAGACTGTTTCCATCTCCTCCCATTTCTCTTAAATATTTGTAATTTTTAATTTCTGTTTACTTTTGTGCTCTTGGTAATGCTTATAGATCTCATATTTGACTTTCAGCTCGGACTTACACTTTTTCATTCTTAGTTATTACTAATAAAATTTTTTTTAGCTTATAATTTTATTTTCTTAGGAAAAGAGATATTGTTTCTACACTTTTCAAGGCCTATGCTTAAATTCTGATCAGTTACCCTGATCCTGATGTTAATCACAGTCAGGGTTCCTGCCTGTCATTACCCATTAGTACTCACAAGTATTTCTTGGAAAGATACATTACTTCCCAAGAAAATATCCTTCATTCCACTCCACCCTAAGAAATATAATTATTTATTGTTTCTAAATACAGAATTGATACCAATTAAAGGTGCTAACTAATATTTAGGTAGATTATTCCATCTGGTCAGAATATTTTTTTAGTTTCATTTTATTTTTAATGACACAATAATTATACATATTTATGAGGTATGGGATACAAATGTAAACTATCGACATATGTATACAATGTGTAATAATCAAACTAAGGTAATTAGCATATTGTAATGTTCAAGGTTTACTGGTTGTAATCTCCATACTTGAAAGACAATGTGGGTGGATATAAAACCTTTGGCTGAATTTATTTTCTTGAGTATCCAAAGTCCACAGATGTTTAAAAATAATTTTCCATGCAAATATTTCACTGACCTCTTCCCATCTTTGAAAAGTTGGTTCTTTTTAATCTCTAAATTCATAACAATTTAAGCAAACCTATATTATTAACAGTTAGTATGGGCTGACATCTTGTATTATAACAATATATCATGTCTACTCAGTTTTCCGTAAGAGAAAGAATATGATCTAGTTCATTTCATAGTTCATGTATCTAAAATAATTCCTAGCACATGGAATTTGATTAATAGCTCTTTCTCCATCTCAAATACAGCTGTTTTCTGAGTACAAAAAGGTACTATTACATGGTTTAGATTTGGTGGATAAAAATTTTAGTATTATTTTTGAAATATAATAACACTGACCTATGCCCTAAACAATTAACATATATTAATTTATTTAATCTTCACAACACCTCTGTGAGGTGTAATTGTTCCCATCTACAAATGAGGGAACTAAGGCATAGGAAAGTTAAGAAATTCCTTATGGACAACAGTCTGTAAGTGATATATTTGGGATTTAAACTCAGGCAGAAAAAGTGTATAAGTTGTGTCCTTAAGCACTATGTCATCCTGGTGGAAATCTAAACAGCAAATAAGTACTGCAATACAATGTTTCATTTTGATGATAAAGATAAACAAAATGTTTAGTGGAATATAATATCCTCACCATTAAAAGATAACCTTCATCATCATCTTTTCAAGTATTTATTATTAAGTTAAAAATGAACTGAGAAGTTCACTAAATCTAACTCCTAGAACTCTGAGTACCTTTGTAATTTCTTTAATTCACAGATGGCATAAGCTAAGAAACTAAAATGCTGTTGATAAAATGGTTTATCTTCTCAGCCCTTGCTAGAAGTGTTTATTCTGGCATAACTTTTACTTCCCCAGGCAATTGGGCTTTTCTTACTTTTCTTTAGCTGCTGCTCAATATCCTAATTTAACAGCTCACTATCAATGAGTTGACACTGATTTCCATTTTAAATTTTAGTTTCTTAATTTCATCCTGTAACTCCTACTAATTACTTTTACATATCATTGCTCTTTCTAACTTGTAAAGTAGTACTTTCTCCTCTAACATTAATCCATTTCATATTACTGTAGTTAGTTATCGCTTTTCCATCACTCATTTTCCAGCCAGATTTACATATTCAGGACTTCTCAATGGTTTCTCATTAATCACTTCTGTTATTCTTTAAATCACCCTATTATATTCTTCTCTGGAACTATATAATGATTATAAATACATGGATATTGAAAATACTGTTTAGCCAAGTTACCGTATGAGTCAATTATTCTTAGAGTTCAGAGAGGTTCTAAAATTCTATTCTCCTAAGCAAGAGAAGAGACTCTTTATGACCTCTTCTTTTGATTCCTATACTTCCTATACTGCACCAGCATCCAGATTTTAGTTACAAGAATGGGTAGACAGGGTCAATATCAACATTTTCATACATAAAATTGTCATTTGAATCATTAAATAAAATGGCCTAGACCAGGAATAGTGATTGACATTACTATTATTTTTTTGTTTTCAGGAAAAGTATTTAACTTATATTATGGTATTTTGTTAAAACACAGGAAAAATTGTATGAATTTAAGCACTGTTTCTCCAGCTAGGCTTTTGTATTATGATATGCTTTGTGGCCCTTGTCAGAGGTCTGGCCTGGATGATGGACAGTCTGTGGAAACCAGAGTATATGCATAAGCTTTCTGGTCATATATTTCTCTATACAGAAGAAAGTAATTCTTATTCATTGTGTATAATTCTAAGGGCATTGATACAAATAAATATTACATGTTTGCTTTCTGTCATTTGAACACTGGACAAATAAATGCAAAGTTCTTTCATTTCAAATAGCTTAAGTATACATTATATTATATTGAAAGTATGCTTATTATTATTTATATATAATATACATAAGTTCATATATGTGTGTATATGTATATCTATGTGTTTTTGTGCATATGTGTGCATGTGTATGTGTATATATGACATAAATAAAATAATTAAATATATCCACACATGTACAAACTTACCAACAACCCATGCATCCATATAGCTTAACTTATCAAGCTGTTTCATCAGATCATTAGTTTCCAAATACTGCACTGAACTGTATTTTAGGAATCAATTAACTTTCATTGAAGTTTCAAACGATTTATTACTCCAGGCCTATCATTAGGCCTATAGATGAACAGCATGAAAAACAATTTACCCAATAGCATTTCTGTGTCAAAGTCATCCGAAATATAGTAATAGATTTTACTGAATTGAAACTTGGATTCCTCTCTCTGTCGGCTGTGGCTGAAAAGAATAACTTTTCAGACTTTTAGAACCTTATAAGAATATAAAGCAGAAACTTAGTTGAGATTTTTTTGATAATGAAATCTCTAAGCAATGTTCATATTTTGTAAGCAGTTCATTAGAATTAGAAATCTATTGCTTCTTATTTACAGTGTGTGATCATGTGTTTGCCTGTGTGTGATCATTCACAATGGGTTGGGATGACTCACTTATTCTTTGTGTTCAAAGTCTAAAAATGTTAAAATCTGTTAGTAAACAACATTCGATCCTTATTCTGTTACTAAATGCAAGTCAAAGGAATGACAATGTAATCCTCAATAAACACAATCCACTAAAAGACCAGAAATATAGTATGTAGAATAAATCCAGTATGGTTGTAGCTGAAGGTATTTCATGTTTTTATCTTATAATTTACTTAAACTTTTAAAAACAAACTTATAACTTTTAGTGTTTACTCTTAAGACCCATCTCAAATCATGTGTTAAATACAAAGGGTTTAATAATCTTTTACCCATGGTGGGGTATGGAAATCTTAAAAATACACAGTACTTGGTTATGAACGTGTTTTATGTCTCCTATAGGCAAGGACAGATTTGTAGTACACATACACACTCAGGAAAATTATCAGTACATTCACAGTAAATTAATTTTTGAAAAGTCTTATCCTATCAGAAGCAACAACTTTAAGAGGAAAATAAAACTGATAGGTTTTCTACATTGAGAAATTATAGAAATGCATATTTTGATAAGTGAAACCAAAGAGATAATCAAAAATGTATTTATGACTGAAATATACCTGAAAATGTTGTACTACAAATACAATATTTAATGTAAACTTAAAAAATATCTTCTCTTGAAGAAGCAGGAAGAGGAAGTTGATTGTCAAGAAACATGAAGACAGTATGTACATCGTGTTGTAATATACACATGGTATTTCATTCTTAGTTTGCTTCCAGTTAAATCAAATAACATGAAATAAAGATGGCAGCAAAATCATCACATGGATTGGTCTGGAAGTATAATTAAAAACTGGTGCAAAATAGGAAGAAAAGAAGACAAGGGAAAAGAAGCTATTGAGGTAGTATTAGATAGTAGTCATTATTGAGGGAGTAGTAATTATTAGCCAGACATAGCTTAGAGCACAATTTTCATCTCATTTCATGTTTTCCATAATCACCCTGTAAAGTGCTTGAATAAGAAAACTGAAGCTTCAAAGAGTTGAGACAATGTCATATATCTCCTAAATGACAAGACCCAGATTTAGATTTCATTTTACAGTAAGGTTATATCTTCAAACACCCTTTGTTGACTTGAAAGACGAGTTTAAAATTTTTTGGCTTAACTTAATTTGTATTGTATTTACAGTTGAATTAGTTAGAAGGAAATGACAAAACAACAGTATTTGCTGAAAATCAGAAAGCCAAATAGAACCAGAAATCTAAAGAAAACAATATTTGGATCTACTTCTGTAAAGTGTGCAAATAGGAGCCATATAAGAAGAGATTTTGAGAAAGGCTGCTAAGGAGAAGCACATCCCTAGCTGCAAGAGGTTTATGTCAGAGGAAAGAAGAGTACATCCAATTGCATTCATCCTTATCTTTTTCCCCCTTTCCGCCCAGCCAGGCTTCATTAAACAATGAATGAAAGTTATCAAAGTGTATTTACAATGTACCACACCATGCACCAGTGAATTCAACTTGGCAATTTTCTGATTCCTTCGAATGATATGGACAGGAATGTGCAGACAGTCCTGCTGGCGGATTTATAGAGCAGTGCTGATTTCGATCTGTGAGGAGATTAGTTGTTCTGCCTAGCTGGCTAAAGTGAACTGCCTTAGAGATTAAATAAGGAACAGCTTTTTAAGAACTGTTTTATCTTTTTTTTCCTGCCAACTGAATGAGTATCTCTTGAAGGTTAAAATCCACTGAGGTATACAGGATTTTCAAATTGCAATTATTTATGCCCTAAAACACACAGCAATGAAATAACTCTGAGACTGATAATCCTAATCAGAAGGATCAAAAAATTACATGAATGCGACATGTACGTACCTCAGAGGAAATCTAGACTACATTAAAAAATATGCTCAAGGGATGCCAGGTGCAGTGGCTCACACCTGTAATCCCAGCAGTTTGGGACGCAGAAGCTGGCAGATCATTTGGGCTCAGGAGTGAGAGACCAGCCTGGGCAACATGGTGAGGCCCCATTTCTACTAAAAATACAAAAGAAAAAAAAAAAAAAAAGAAAAAAGAAAGAAAGAAAAAGCAAAAAGAAAAAATAGCCAGGTGTGGTGGTGCTCACCTGTGGTCCCAGCTACCAGGGAGACTGAAGTGGAAAAATCACTTTGGCACTAGGGATGGAGGTGGTGGCAGTGAGTCGAGATCACACTGCACTGCACTCCAGCCTGAGTGACAGAGCAAGACTCTATCTCCAAACAAACAAACAAAAAATTACATTCAAGGAAAAAAGTGAAAGACAATTTGAACTTATTAAATGTCAAGAATATTTTTAGTACATCATCACTTACCATTTACAGAATGGAAACAATTCTGATCTCAAAAATAGGCATTGTGTGTATATGTACCAAATAGAATGAACTATTAATATTAAATTAATTAAATATGTGCACACACATTAACATATATAATTTTACTTTTGTTTTTCTGACCTCTAATTAATTGTAGCCATGTAAGGTGGTAAGATATGCGCATTGTCCTTAATTCTACAACTGATAGTTATACTTCAGATTATGTGTGTAATCAAACCATCCACTGTTACTTTCACTTTTTGCAAATATGAAGTTGTTTTCTACAATACGACTTAATATACAGGAACACCACCACTGCACCTACACACATCCTCGATACATCATTGCAAACTTACCCGCAGTCGTTTGCTTCTACCTCTTGTCCTATGGTAACCCCAGAGAAGGAGGCATACTATCCTAGGTTGTTTCTGTGCACTTGTGATTCGGATTCTACTGAGGTTCATCTCTATCCACAATGCATCTGTTAAAATTACTTATCCTCTCTTCAGTATCCCTAGACTACCTCAGTATCCTTGTTGTCTTGTCTGTATTGAGTTTTTTATCCCTGTGCATAGAAACACTCTTGTTCCCCAACTTAAAATTAAAACATTTATTTCATTATGTTCTTGTTTATTTGTTTTATAATCTTTCTCCACCACAAAGGTACGAACCTTCTCCAAGAAGACAGTGTTTTTCTATTTTTTTCCTCCCGCATTTTTGCTTCCCATTCTCTCTCTACCACATCACAATTAGTTTCTCTCTCCATTGTATCAAAGAATAATCATGTATCTTCCATCTGAATATATAACATGAGTAAGTGTTCAGACTCTGAAGACAGACACTCCAGTTCAGTTTTCTGTCGACTTTCTACTTGGGCACTATTTTTATCACTTTGTGATTCAGTTTCTTTAGCTATAAAGAGGGGATAATAACACTCTCTTTCTCAAACTGTCACAGTAAGAATTAAAAACATAATTATGGGTATATTCAATCAAGATATTTCAATGTGCTTAAAATCTGTCTTGATACAGAGGAAATACTCTAACAAATATTAGTTGCTGCTACTATTTTTTTTTCTTATTAAGGCATTTTATTTTATTTTTTTATTTCCAACTTCTAAGTTCGGTGGCACATGTGCAGGATACGCTGGTTTGTTACATAGGTAAACATGTGCCATGGTGGTCTGCTGCACAGATCAACCCATCACCTATGTATTAATCCCAGCATCCCTTATCTATACTTCCTGACCCTCTTCCTTCTCCCACCCCCGACTCCTATAGGCCCCAGTGTGTGTTGTTCCCCTCATGCGTCCGTGTATTGTCATCATTTAGCTCCCACTTATAAGTCAGAGCATGTCATATTTGGTTTTCTGTTCCCGCATTTGTTTGCCTAAATAATGGTCTTCAGCTCTACGTCCCCACAAAGGATACTAATCTAGTTCCTTTTCACTGCTGCATAGTATTGCATGGTATATATGCACCACATTATCTTCACCTAGTCTATTACTGATGGACATTTAGATTGATTCCATGTCTTTAGTATTGTGAATAGTCCTGCAATAAAAATAGATGTGTATGTGTCTTTATAACAGAATGAATTATATTCCTTTGGGTATATACACAGTAATGGGATTGCTGGATCAAAAGGTATTTCTGCCTCTAGGTCTTTGAGGAATTGCTACACTGTCTTCCGGAATGGTTGAACTAATTTACACTTCTACCAACAGTGTAAAAGCGTTCCTTTTTCTACACAACCTCGTCAGCATCTGTTGTTTTTTGACCTTTTAATAAAAGCCATTCTGACTGCTGTGAGATGGTATCACATTGTGGTTTAGATTTGCATTTCTCTAATGATCAGTGATGTTGAGCTTTTTTTCATGCTTGTTGGCTGCATAACTGTCATCTTTTGGGAAGTGTCTGTCTGTTCATGTCCTTTGCCCACTTTTTAATGAAGCTGTTTTTTTTTCTTGAAAATATATTTAAGATACTTATAGATGCTGGATATCAGAGCTTTGTCAGATACATAGATTACACAAATCTTCTCCCATTCTTTAGGTTGTCTGTTTAACCTGTTGATAGTTTCTTTTGCTGTGCAGAAGCTATTTGGTTTAATTATTAGGCTGGTTCAAAAGTAATTGTGATTTTGCCACTAAAAGCAATGTGAAAACCCGCAATTACTTTTGCACCAACCTAACAGACATTCTTTTCAGTTTTTGCTTTTGCTGCAATTGCTTTAGGCCTCTTTGTCATGATATCTTTGCCTGTGCCTATGTACTGAAAGGTATTGCCTAGGTTTTTCTTCTAGAATTTTTATAGTTTTGGGTTTTACATCTAAGTCTTTAATGCATGTTGAATTGATTTTTGTACGTAATATAAGGAAGGGGGTCAGTTTCAATTTTCTGCATATGGCTAGCCAGTTGTCCCAGCACAATTTATTAAATAGGGAATCCTTTCTCTGTTGCTTGTTTTTGTCAGGTTTGTCAAAGATCAGATGGTGGTAGGTATGCAGTCTTTATGTCTGGGTTTTGTATTGTTCTCCAATGGTCTGTGTGTCTTTTTTTTTGTACCAGTACCGTGTTGTTTTGGTTACTGTAGCACTGTAGTATAGTTTGAAGTCAGATAGCATAATGCCTCCAGCTTTCTTTTTGCTTAGGATTGCCTTGGCTACTCAGGCTTTTTGGATTCATATAAATTTTAATTTTTTTTTCTAATTCTGTGAAGAATGTTAATGATAGTTTCATGGAAATAGCACTGAATCTATAGATTGCTTTGGGCAGTATGGCCATTTTCATGGTACTGATTCTTCTTATCCATGAGCATGGAATGTTTTTCATTTGTTTTTGTCATCTCTGATTTCTTTGAGCAGTGGTTTGTAGTTCTTCTTGAATAGGTCCTTTGCTTCCCTTGTTAGCCATATTGTTAGGTATTTTACTCTTTTTGTGGTAATTGTGAATGAGAGTTCATTCGTGATTTGTTTCAGGGTTGCCTATTGTTGGTGTATAGGAATGCTAGTGATTTTGCATGTTGATGTTGTATCCTGAGACTTTGCTGAAGTTGCTTATCAGCTTAAGTAGCTTTTGGGCTGAGATGAGGAAGTTTCCTAGATAAAGTGTTATGTCATCTGCAAAAAAAATATAATTTGATTTCCTCTCTTCCTATCTGAATACCTTTATTTTTTTTCTCTTGCCTGATTGCCCTGGCCAGAAGCCTTATAAGTGAAGGAGAAATAAAATCCTTTCCAGACAAATAAATGCTGAGGGAATTCATTACCACCATATCTGCCTTACAAGAGCTTCTGAAGGAATTATTAAATATGGAAAGGAATAATTGTTGTCATCCTAAAAAACACACTGAAATACACAGACCAGTGACACTATGAAGCAAACATATAAACAACTGTGCAAAATAACCAGCTAGCATCATGATGACTGGATCAAATACACTCATAGCAATACTAACCTTAAATGTAAATAGGCTAAATGCCCTCATAAAAAGACACAGAGTGGCAAGTTGGACAAAGAGCCAAGACCCATTGGTATGCTGTTTTCAACCCATCTCATGTGCAAAGACACTCATAGGCTCATAAAGGGATGAAGAAAAATTTACCAAGCAAATGGAAGACAGGAAAAAGCAGAGGTTGCATTCCTAGTTTCTGACAGAACAGACTTTAAACCAAAAAAGATCAAAAAAGACAAAAAGAAGAGCATTACATAATGGTAAAGGGTTCAATTCAACAAGAAGTAACTACACTAAATATATATGGACTCAATACAGGAGCACCCAGATTCATACAGTAAGCTCTTAGAGACTTTCAAAGAGACATAGACTCCCACACAATAATAGTGGGAAACTTAAAGCTTCACTGACAATGTGAGACAGATCATCAAGACACAAAAGTAATAAAGATATTTAGGACCTGAACTCAGCTCTGGCTCCAGAAGATAACTATTTAGTAGATTCTGACAGTTATCTGCAGAACTCTCCACTCCAAAACAACAGAATATATATTCTCCTCGTTGCCACGTGACGCTTACCCTAAAGTTGATCAAATACAACCTGCTAATGATAATCACTCAGTCAATCCTGTACTTCCTTTAGCCAAATCCAATTAATTTTTATAATCCAAAATTGTTTTAAATTTTGAGAACAGTTCACTTTTCTGATGATTAGCTACCTCCTGAACAGCATCCCTTGGGAATATTCAATGCCAACATTCTCTCCTATTATTTGAAGATTTCCTCCAAGATTATATTTCCTTCATTTTCACGCTTGTCTCTTAAAATAAGTGTTCCCTAGTTGTCAGGATTAATCTTCTAGAAAAAATTAATCCTGTTTACCTGAATTATTTTAAGTAAAGAAGCTATCCATAAAATGAAAAGCAGGCAATCCTCTTCTCACCTTTGTATCCACATCATCATCCATTAATTACTCTAATATTTATTGAATGCCAACTCTGTGTCAGAAAAAAATGCTAGATGTTGGGAATGCAGTGATAAGTTAACACACAGCCTTGGCATCATGTTGCTTAATTTAGCAATCAGAAATCTTGACATCAAATTAGACCTAGTCACTTCTTTCTTACATCTCTTCAATGGCTTTCCATTTAGCAAAATTAAACAAGGACTTGTGTGGTCTTGTACCCACTGACCGCATTCCTCATTCCCTCTACTCTGTATTCAGTCACATTATTTTTGATCCCTTAAATGTGCCATGTTTCACTCACCTCAGGCACTTGGTACATTTTCTGTCTTCCTGAAATAGTCATCCTTACAGTCTATACCTAACTCACCCCCAGGCTTCTTTCAATTCTCTCTTTAACTATTACTGAATGCCAGAAACAATTAAATATTCTAGATTTTTCCCCTGTAGCACTATATAACTCTTCTTCATAGAAAACATATTTTTGATCTAGGAATGTATGCGATATTTGATTAATGTGTGTCCATGTCCACAGATTAGAAGCTGTGTGCATGTAGGGGCTGAGTCTGCCTTTGCTCCACACTGATCCTTTTTATTCTTTGCTTAGCTCATGTGGAACATAGCAACTGACACATTGAAGGAACTCAAAATAAATACATTTGTTAAGTAAAGATATGCAAATTGTCTCTTTTCATTATCACCTTGACCTATGTTTGACAATCTGAGAAAAAAAAAAATTTACAATGAGAAAATATTTTAGGTGAAGACATTGATATTTTATATATATCAGTGGTGACTATTGTTCTCTAAGTGTTTAAAATCAAGTTATTCTTAGAACTTCCCCAAGGTAGTATTCAACAGACAAGTTAGTATTCAATTTTAAATCAATATAAAATTATAATTACTAGAAGAATTAATGAGATACCATACAATCCAAATAGAAAAGTATATGTATACAAGTGGCTAATAAGACGGATAGATAGATAAATAGATAGATAGACGACAGACTCACATCAACATCTACAGTAGGCACATTAGAATAAAGCATCTCAGCCTGTTTTCTAAATAGTTCTACTCTAGAATCACCTGGAGTACATTTTAAGATGGAAAATATCTCAGCCTCCTTGGCCATCCTCTCTGGCTATAAAAGAATCACCATAGCCTTATGATGATGATGCTTTGATTCTTTGCACTTCATTGAAATTACTTTTATTTAATTCTTGACTATTATCATTGGGACATTTCAGGAAGATTAGAGTAGAGACCAAACAAAGATGGAGAGAAACATTGTTAGTGTAGTCTACATCAGATCTTCCCACCTTAGCAAAATATATTTTCTGAAGAAAAGATCTAAACAGTCGACAAATAATAATTAAAATGTAATTATATCACAAAGTGACACTATTTTATCATTTTAATGGCCTGACAGCATGAATTATTCATACCTCTGCCAAATTTCCATTCAGGAAAAGATGAGTGAGTTGCCTGAATCACAAAAAGTATGTTCTTTTTACCTTCTTTAAAGAAAGGATTCCTTCTCTGGTCTCTTTGTCAGTGGAAATTGAGAATATCCCCATGCCATCACCATTTATGATGGAGTAGGTCATGTCAGCATTTGAGCCAGTATCGGCATCATTTGCCTTGATTTTCCCAACAGCTGAACCAACTTGAGCTGACTCAGGAACATATAGCTGATAATGTTCTGGAAGACATTTCAGATTAAATGTATTTAAATACAATGTTCATGAAATAATCTTACAAAAAAAAAAGACAAATATTTAGAGCACATATTCAAATGAACATTATATTAGGTAATGCATCAAATGGACTTTTTTAGATTTTAAAAGTAGACTATTTAGTAATTAAATACTAGATTTATATAAACTTTAAAAGGTATGTAAAACGCTTTGCATGAAAAGATTTATATATTTGAATATGAAATATTTTATTAGCTCTAAACCCTTAAACTACAGACAATTAGAGGAGAGGTCAAGTTTTCATTCTGATTCTGAAACAAAACTGAAGTAGTCAAGTATTAGTATAATCCCAATTTATTCTTCCCCGCACTGTAACATGTGAAGTTCAAATATAAAAGTGTGGAAACAAAAAGTGTGGAAATGTGGAATTCAACAGAAAAACAAGACAAAATGGATAGCCTATTTGTGAATATAGATAATTATTTTTATCAAGTATAGTGAGATATACAGTCATGTCAGAGAAAGTGAAAGCATTTATATATTTCTTTAGCATAAATTCCCTATCAGCTTCTAAAAAGGATTTGAGGTGGCTTTAAAATTTTTAAAAATCGAATACAGAATTGAAGTATGAGAAAGTAAATGTCTATGTAAAAGTAAACAGCATTTGTGAATTAGCATTAATTTTGACACCTAATATTTTAGGTGAAGACACTGATATTTTATATACGCCAGTGGTGATTATTGTTCTCTAAGTGTTTAAAACCAATTTATTCTTAGAATTCTGCTGTGGTAGTATTCAACAGGCAAGTTAATATTCAATTTTAAATCAATATAAAACTATAATTACTAGAAGAAGAATTAATGTGATTTCATGCAATCCAAATAGAAAACTGTATGTACACAAGTAGCTCGACAGATGGATAGATCGACAGATAGATTAGATAGATAGCTAACAATTTTAAAGCACTGTTAATTTTATACTCTCATTGTCTAGTAGGCACAAATATCATTTTTCCAAAGTTTGTCCTGATATTAAATGTCTAATGGAGCCGTTTCTATAGTGCTTATATTAAGAAGCATAACGAACATGTTTTTAATAATTGTTTTATTCACAAGTTTAAAAAGCTTATTAGAGCAATTTATTATAGAAAATCAAAACATTATAAATAACAGAAGTCCAGGAATCTTGAATTAAAATGTAATTTGATAAAATAATTTGTATCAAGATTAAATTAATGTTGATTCAATGCTATACAAGGATATAGTTAGACTATATGGATAAGTGAATGCACAATCTCTACAAAAATAATTTCAGTGAGACAATCATTTGTCATTAGTGGTACGATACTGAAAACAAGTCTAATCTAGTGAATGTTGAAAATTTTTTTTGTTATTATTGTTATAAGAACACTTAATATGAGATCTATCCTATAAACACATTTCTACACAACCCAGCATTGCTATTCATAGACACTGTTTTTCAGCAGATCTCTAGGACTTATTCATTTTGCATTATGAAAATTTTATATTTGTTGATTAGCAACTCCTCATTCACCTTCCCTAGTCCTTGGTATTAACCACTCCACTCTTTGATTGAATGGATTTTACTATTTTATATACCTCATCTAATTGAAATCATGCAGTCCTATATTCGCCCTTCAGTGACTGGTTGATTTCATTCAGCCTACTGTCCTCAGTATTCATCCACGTTTTTGCATACTGCAAGATCTCTTTTTTTAAGGCTAAATACTATTCCACTGTATGATAAACCACATTTTTCTCTACATTCTCTGTCTACGGACATTTAGATTGTTTCCACATCTTAGCTATTGTGAATACTGCTGCAATAAACATAGGAATGCTAACATTTATCTGTAATCTTGATTTCAATTTTTTAAATAAATACTCAGAAGTGTGGTCATTAGGTCATGCAGTAATTTTTCTTTTAATTTTTGAGGAATCTTTATACTATATTCTGTAGATGCTATGCAAGTTCACATTTCTACCAACAGTGTGCAAGGGTTCAAATGTCTTCACATCCTCAACAATACTTTTCTGTCATTGGCTTTTTTTTTTCATAAATATCCATCCTGACAGATATGAGGTGTATCATACCGTAGTTTTGATTTGCATTTCCATGATGACTGGTGACATTGAGAATCTTTATACATACCTATTGTCCATTTGTATGTATTCTTTAGAGAAACAGCTATTCAGGTTCTAGGCCCATTTTTTAATCAGGTTATTGGTGTGTTTTTTTTCCTTCCTTCTTCTTCCCCTTCTCCCTCTCCTCCTCCCTTTCTCTCTCACCTCCATCTCCCCCTCCCCTTCTCCTTTACCCATTCCCCCTCTCCTTCTTCCTTTTCCTTCTCCTCCTTTTCCCTCTTCTTCTCCTTCTCCTTCTTCTTCTTCTTTCTTTTTATTATTGAGTTGTTGGAGTTTTATTTTGGAAATCAGCCTTTTAGCAGACATGGCTTGCAAATACTTTATCCCACTCCATAGGCTGCTTTTCACTCTGTAGATGGTTTCCTTTGCTCCGTTAAAATTTGTAACTTGATATAGTCCCATTTGTCTATTTTTGTTATTATTGCCTGAGATTTGCGGGTCACATCAGATTAAACATTATCAAGACTAATGTCATAAGGCTTTACCCCTATTTTTTTTCTTTTAAGAGTTGTGCAGTTTCAGATGTTATGTTTAACTTGTGAATCCAGTTTGAATTGGTGTTTGTGTATGGTGTACAAAAAGAAGCCATTTACATTCTTCTGTATATAGATATTGAGTTTTCACTGCATTTTTTGTTTGTTTGTTTGTTTTGTTTTGTTTTTTGAGATGGGGTCTCACACTGGCTGGAGTGCAATGACACATCTCGGCTCACTGCAACCTCCGTCGCTGGGTTCACACGATTCTCCTGCTTCAACCTCCCGAGTAGCTGTGATTACAGGCGCACACCACCACACACGGCTAATTTTTTGTATTTTTAGTAGAGACAGGGTTTCACTATGTTGGCCAGACTGGTCTTGAACTACTGACCCTGTGATCCGCCTGCCTCTGCCTTCCAAAGTGCTCGGATTACAGGCATGAGCCACCTCGCCCGACCCATTTTTAAAGAGACTATCCTTTTCCTATTGTGTATTCTTAGCAACCTTGTCGAAGATGATTTTACTACCTATGCCTGGATTTATTTACAGACTCTACTCTGTTCCACGGGCCTACATATCTGTCTGTATGCCATTACCATACTACTCTAATTACTGCAGCATTTTAAAATATTTTGAAATCAGCAAGTGTGATGCCTCTGGCTTTGTTCTTTTTCAACATTGTTTTGGTTTTTCAGGGTCTTTGTCTTTCCACATATATTTTAGAACTGTTCTTTGCTATCTCTGTAAAAAATGTTATTTGGATTTTGATACGGATTTTACTGTACTTGTAGAGTTAAAATGTAGTGTAGACATTTTATGAGAGTGCCACAGATAACATTACACACAGAAAAACTTAATGCTTTTCCAGTAAGATCAGGAACAAAGCAAGGATGCCCACTCTTACCACTTATTTTCAAAATAGTACTGGAAGATATAGCCAGAACAATTAAGCATGTAAATAAAATAAAAGGGAACTAAATCACAGTGAAATAAGTAAAACTGTCCTTGTTTGTAGATAATATAATATTCCATATATAAAAAAATACAGGGTCCACAAAAAACAAAAATTGATATAACTAATGAGCAAATTCAGTAATGTTGCAGACATAAAATCAACATAAAAATTAGTTGCATTTATACATACTAATAAAAATTTTTTGAAAAAATTAGAAAAACAATCCCATTTATAATAGCATTGAAATGAATTCAATCTGTGTAAATAAACTAAGGAAGTGAAAGTCTCATGCACTGAAAACTATAAAACATGGATGAAAAATGGAAAAAGACAAAAGGAAGTGAAGGACTTATACACTGTAAATGAGAAAACATGAATGAAAAATATAAAAAGACAAATAAATTGAAAGACATTCAGTGTTGATGGTTTAAAATATTTATTTGAATTGGGTGCAGTGGCTCGAGACCAGTTCGAGACCAGCCTGACCAACATGGTGAAACCCCATCTCTACTAAAAACACAAAATCAGCTGGGTGTGGTGGCACACGCCTGTAATCCCAGCTACTTGGGAGACTGAGGCAGGAGAATCGCTTGAACCTGGGAGGCAGAGGTTGCAGTGGGCCAAGGTTGTGCCACTGCACTCCAGCCTGGGTGACAGAGTGAGACTCTGTCTCAAAAAAGAAAAAAGTTGATAAACTTCTAAAAACAAAAATGTATAATTTTAAATGTATATGTATAGATACTAAGGGTTGACACACGTGTTTACGTATGTGTTTGTGTTTACTTAATATTCAAGAAATATTTTTCTCAGCTCTCTTTCATAAGCATTGAAGAATACACCTGACATAAACTCACAGCAAAGTGAGGAAAACATTAGCTGTTAGTTTAACTAAACTAAATGTCCAAATAAAGTACGTTCAACCAACATATCTTTTCCTGTGTAAAGCACCCTCTTCTTTTAGACAAATGATCCCTTGACTTTAACCATATGGTTTTATCAAGATTTACCATTACTAAAAGATCTATCTTCCTTGATTCTGTGAATTGACATGGGAAGAGCATGAAACTCAAACGTTTATAGGATCCCTTTTTCCTTCTCACAGTTGATTGGTGAAGGGTAGGCAGCTGTTTCAAACATCTCCAAAAACAGTATATTTCTCAAAAATGTTGAACTGGAACTAGAAAATAACTTTCATCTCTCTTTGGTGGCACAGCTATGAAATACTAAGAAAAGGCTTTTGCCAGTGGTCATGCTTCCAAAATTCATGTTGAAAGGCCAAATCCAGGGGCATAAAATCAGCATCAAAGAGAAGCCATGTGATTTGCACTGGCCTTGAAAATATCATGATGTTCCTGAAAAGTCACATCTATAATGGGACACTGTTTTGTTCAACAAAATGTATAGACATATTACAAAATAAATTAGTACAAATTCTCTAAAATATTTTGAGACAGAGACTAGAAGGAGTCAATTTTTTTCGATGTTGAGGTCTCCAAGGTCCAACTAAACCAGAATTACCCACAATTACATAAACCTTCAAAAACCTGTCAAGTAGTTAATACTCAGATGGTAACACTAGAAAACCAGAGATGTCTCAGTTAACAGAGATAAATAAATACATTATAGAATTACTATGATGATAGCATTATAAAGAAGGTTGTTTTTACAAAGCAGATGGCAAAAAAACTGTTCAAATGGGTCACAAAAAACTCATGGTCCAGAAAACATTTAGGCTGAGTCTTAAAATATGAAACAGATTCCTGGTACAGGAAGATCATGTTTATGGGAAAAAAAAAACTTGATAATTCTTGATACATTTTAAGAATTGCAAGAATAGTAACTTCCCCATTCAATATGTCCCATTAAACAAAATGGAGTACATTCAGATTAATATTTTGTACACTCTTCATTGAGTTGATAATTATAATTTGTTCATTATGAGTCAACTTTTAGTAGGCAGCCTTCAAGGTGGCCCCAGTTTTTTATGCCTCCTGCTGTTCATGTCCTTAAGTAATCATTTCCTCTTGAATGTTGGCTAGATATAGTGGCTCACTTATGAAGAAGCGAGTTCAGCAAAAGTAATCAGATGTCTCTTACAAGACTAGGTTACAAAAAGACTGTGGTTTCTATCACAGGAACACTTTCTCATTCCCCCTTGTATCACTGACAATGTTGGCTATATATAGTGGCTCACTTATGATGGAATGAGTTCAGCAAAAGTAATAGGATGTCTCTTACAAGACTAGGTTACAAAAGGACTGTGGCTTCTATCATGGGAACACTTTCTCACTCCCTCTTGTATCACTCTCTGGGGCAAGCTGCCTGTCACGTTTTCTTGCAGGCCATAGAGCAAGTGACTGATGCCTGCCAAAAGCCATGTGAGTAAGCTGGAAGCAGAAACCAGCTCCACTTCCACTGAGGTAAGCCTTTGGGCAAGACCTCAACCCCTGCTGACTTCTACACTGGAATCTCATAAGCATGAACCAAAGGCACTCATCTAAACCATAGCTAGATTCCTGACCTACAGAAATTGTGAAATAATAAATATTAGTTGTTTTAATCTGCCAAATTGGAATGCTTTGCAACATAGGCATAGATAAACTATACATGCCTTTGCAGTAGCTGCAGGTGATTTGCTAATTCAAATGGATTATTTTTTTGTTCTTGTCATCCTGGGGCACTGTGAGTTATGTTGAGGAAAATTAAAAACCAAAATAAACAAACAAAACATGATTCTATTACACCCTTATTGCTGATTATTTCTCTATGACTTTATACTTTGATATATTTCTAACAGAAAAAAAAAAAAAGAAAAATGTCATGAAACACACAAGTATGCTATTAAATCTTAATATTTTGGTGTATTTATTTCAGGTCTCATTTTATAAAGTAACATTATTGAAGGCATAGGTGATGCTTCTAAGGGAGCCATTTGCGATAAGCAAATTCTCAGCTCATCCTCCTGGAACCATGATCATCCCCTTATATATCTTAAAAACATTAATGTAATATATTTCCACAAATATATATTCAAATAGTATAGTTATTTAGATTTTAAGTTAATATTAATCTTATTTATTTATTTATTTATTTATTTTTTGAGACGGAGTCTCGCTCTGTCGCCCAGGCTGGAGTGCAGGGGCGCCATCTCAGCTCACTGCAAGCTCCGCCTCCCGGGTTCACGCCATTCTCCTGTCTCAGCCTCCGGAGTAGCTGGGACTACAGGAGCCCACCACCTCGCCCGGCTAGTTTTTTGTATTTTTTAGTAGAGACGGGGTTTCACCGTGTTAGCCAGGATGGTCTCGATCTCCTCACCTCGTGATCTGCCCGTCTCGGCCTCCCAAAGTGCTGGGATTACAGGCTTGAGCCACCGTGCCTGGCCAATATTCATCTTTTTTTGTATTTTTATTCAAAATCATAATTTGAGTTGTAAATAAGATGTTGTATATAGTTCTAGTTCATTAATTAGAATGTAGTATTTATTTTAATAATATGCTACCAATAATCTAATCTTATGTTTTTCTAATTTAGAAACAGTCAAATGAATTTTACTTTACATATCTCCATATGCACATGCAGGAGAATTTACTTAGGCTATAGCTAAAAGAAAGGCCCTCTCTAGAGTTTTAGAACACAGCCCTTCCCTGGTTGTATCACTACTTTGCTAACATCTCAGTTTCATTACAGACTTATCTTTCACTTTTTTCTTAAAAGAGAGTATTGTCCGTAACTTGGTACCTCATTTCTATTCCTTATACACACACTCCAGAAAGGTACATCTGTTCTTGTGGTTTCAACATCAACATATAAACTTATGGCTTCCAAATGAATAGTCACATCTACCATATCCTGAGTTTCTGTTAAAATATTCAAATGATGGTCACCTCCAACTTTATGCTGGGCATCTATAGTCTTGTGTCTTTTTAAAAATAAGTAAATTGAAACTATTTAGAATATTTAAAATGTAAACCAATGATAATTATATTTTTAAAATATCAATTTGACATCAAAATTAACTTCTCTCCTCACTTCTCCAAAATTGTTTATGTCCATGAAACTTACAACTGATAAATAATTATGTTTAGTATTAAAAATTACTCAAGTTGGCAGTATCAAAGGACATCCCACAATGAACAGATGTGTTATCTGTAGTAAACTCTAGCTATTTAAGCCAAAGAGAAACAGTAATGGTAATATAACTTTTAGAATCTGGTTGTCCAACTTCACAGAATTACTGAAATTTGCAAATAACATGCATATTTGTATTTATAACAAAGGGTTATTTATAACTACATACTAATATGTGAGTATTAATGAAAAATTGGAAAAGACAAAATAGAAAAAAGGCAATTTGTTGTTTTATCACTAAAATAATTTTAAAAAATTATATGACTCAATTGATGTTTATTGCTTTGTGATTGTAGTGATAGCATATTTAGTATTCTACCATAAAATAACTTTAAGCTTTCAGATATAATTTCCATATATGTGTATGTACATATATTTATATATAGATAAATAATAGATACAACATATTCATACATGTCTTAAGATTATATAATGTAAAAAACATAGATCATGAATCTAGTTGATATAATGAAGAAATTGATGTAAATAATATCTGTTATATAATGGATTATGTGTCTTTTTTATAAAAATTCAAGTCATTTAACATGTATTTTCAAAATGCAAGAATTAATTTTTCAAGTATTTATATAGTAAAACAGATATAATGGTGCTTTACATGTAGCTCTGCTTTTACGAATATAAAAATATTCATATTTATTATGCTGGCCCAGTACACTCACAGTATATATTTTGGTCATCATATACATAAGTGAGAAAAGAACACCTCCAGTTATTATTTTAATAGTCATCAGCTCTGTGACGATATTTTATCTGATTTGTGTAGCAGTAAAGAGTGACTAAAAAAACACAGAGCTGGCAGGGCACGGTGGCTCACACTTGTAATCCCAGCACTTTGGGAAGCCGAGGCAGGTGGATCACTAGGTCAGGAGATCGAGACCATCGTGGCTCCGTCTCTACTGAAAATACAAAAAAAATTAGCCAGGCGTGGTGGCAGGCGCCTATAGTCCCAGCTACTCGGGAGGCTGAGGCAGCGAGAGGTGGAGCTTGCAGTGAGCCCAGATCGCGCCACTGCACTCCAGCCTGGGCGACAGAATGACACTCTGTCTCAAAAAACAAAACAAAACAAAACAAAACAAACAAAACAAAACAAAACAAACAAACAAAAACAGCCTCAATACAAAGGAATCCAATTCCCATGAAATTCCCATGATGTTCTCCATGTTTTCAGGGTGGGAGAGACAGTGAGCACTGGAGCACCTATTTAGCCATGCAACAGGGGAGCTCTTTAACTGTAAAGGTCACTTTGTTATGGATGAAGCTGAAAACCATCATCTCAGCAAACTACTGCAAGGACAGAAAACCAAACACTGCATGTTCTCACTCCTAGGGTGGGAATTTGAACAATGAGAACACTTGGACACAGGAAGGGGAACATCACACACCAGGTTCTATTGTGGGGTGTGGGGATGGGGGAGGGATAGCATTAGGATAAATACCTAATGTAAACGACGAGTTAATGGGTGCAGCACATCAACATGGCACATGTATATACATATGTAACAAACCTGTACGTTGTGCACGTGTACCCTAGTACTTACAGTATAATAATAATAAATAAATAAATAAATAAATATTAAGCCTCTAGAGTTTTTCAGCTGGTACCAGCTTTTAATCTCTTAAGCTAACTTACATCTACTGAGCCAGCTGTTCTCTAAAACACTAAAGTCAATGCTTAGGGTGACTAAGGGTTATCTCTCCTCACTCCTCTAAATTAAATTATTTTTTCATACTAGATACCTAATTATTTTAACAGTAAAATATCAATAATTTATACACTTGAATTTATTTTTCTGTCCTTTGCCTTGAAAAAAAGAAAGATAGTTTTCATGAAGGTCTGTACATTCTTGGCAATTATTAGATACTTTCATGACAAAAATAGAAAGTACATGGGGAAAATTTTTTTTCCTTGAATGAAATATCTACTACATTAATATGTACTATAGGATATGTAGTATTTTAATGCCTTACACTATTTTTAAATACTAATTTAATTATATTAAATTATTAGTATTATATTAAAATACTAATAGTATTTTAATGCCTTACACTATTTTTATGTAGTATTTTAATGCCTTACACTATTTTTATTTTTCTTATCTGGAAAAGTTAAATGTGTTGGTAGCACTTACGATTTAAATGCCTAAATAATAAAGATGGGACTTACATTGGAAAAATGGCAGATTACAAAGCTCCAAGCCTATACACATTTGAATATTTTCCAGAGTTTTTATAAGTTTAGCTCAGCTAGTTTTAAGTTGCTTTTTGATGTTTCCATGAGGGAACAAGAGCTTCATAGAAATATCAAAAAGTGACTTAAAACTAGGTGAAATAAACTTATAAAAGCTCTTGGAAACATTCAAACGTGGACAGAAAGCAAGAAAATACTCAACTAAGGAAAAGATAAACTCAAGCATTAAGTATCTGTGGTGTTTCAACTTGCTCTTGCCCCGTTCCCTTCCCAGGGCAAGGAGGTCTTGGTCTGCAGGAGGTGACAAGCCAGTTCCAAGATCTGTGCTCTCTAGGAAAAGATCAACAAAATTGATTGGCTAAGAAAGATAAAGAGGATTCTCAAATAATTACAATCAGAAATAAAGCAGAAATACACCCTGATTTTACAGAAATAAAAGGATTTTACAAGGAAGTGCTGCAAACAAACACCAACCACCGGGATAATCTATAAATAATTAATATATTCTTATAAATATGACTTACCATGACAAAATTTGGAGGAAATGAAAAGCCTGAATACACATACTACTAATAAGGAGAGTCAATAAGCAACCAAAAACTTCCCAAGAAAGAAAAGTCCTGCAACAGATGGGTGTACTGGTTTAATTCTACTAACAATTTAAAGGAGAATTAACACTAATTCTCAAAATCATGCAAAAAGTAAAAAAACAAGGAAAATTACCTAATTTATTTTATAAGACCAGCATTCTCCTGAAACCAAAAATAGACAAAGACACTAAAAGAACAGAAAATTAAAAACCAATATTCCTTATGAATAGTAATGCAAAAATTATTAACAAAATACTAGTAAACTGATTTCAGCATAACATCAAAGGAATGTACACCATGAGCAATTGGGATTCCTTTTTCCTGGAATGCAAACTTAGTTCAACATAGGAAAATCAATTAATTTTCATTTCCATTAACAGAATAAAGAAAAAAAAATCACAAGGTCATGTCAATTCTACAGAAAAAGCAATTGACAAAATTCAATTCCATTTTATGATTTAAAAAACATAAAATAGAACTATAAATAAAAGAAACTTCCTCAACATAATTAAAAGCCATATGTTAAAATCCCACAACTAATATTCAAATGGTGAAAGATTAAATGCATTTACTGTAAGATCAGGAACAAAAGAGGATGCCTACTTTTGAACTTTTATTCAACATAATACTGGAAATCCTAGCCAGAGTAATAAGGCAAGAAAAAGAAATTAAAAGCATCTGAATAGGGAAGGAAGTAATACAATTATCTCTGTTCACAGATAACATGATCTTATATTTAGAAAGCTGTAGGGATTACACAAATACACACACCCACACACACACACACACACAAACTTTTAGAACTAATAAAGCAATTCAGCAAAGTTACACGACAATGAATAATTGCAAAAGAAAATAAAGCAATTTCATTTATAATAACATAAAAATGATAAAATATTTAGGAATGAATCTAATCATGTGTGCACTGACAATGACAAAATATTGTAGAAAGAAATTAAAGACATAAATAAATGCACACTATTACAAGTCAACACTGCAAAACACACACACACACACACACACACTCCTATCTTTTAAATGGGCAAAGAACTGGAATAGATATCTCTCTAAAGAAGATAAAAAAATTAAAATTAAAAAAAAAGAAGACAATGACTAGTGTTGGTGAGGATATGGAGAAATTAGAACTCTTGTGCTCTGTTAGTGAAGCAGTGAAATGGTACAGCCATTATGGAGAACAGTATGGAGGCCTCTAAAAAAATTGAACATGGCAGGGCATGGTGGCTCATGCCTGTAATCCTAGCACTTTGGGAGGCCGAGGCAGGTGGATCATCTGCAGTCAGGAGTTCAAGATCAGCCTGGCCAACATGGTAAAACTCTGTCTCTACTAAAAGTACAAAAAATTAGCTGGGCATGGTGGCAGGCACCTGTAATCCCAGCTAATCAGGAGGCTGAGGCAGAAGAATCCCTTGAATCCAGGAGGCGGAGGGTGTAGTGAGCCGAGATTGCACCATCGCACTCCAGCCTAGTGAAGAAGAGCGAAACTCCATCTCAAAATAAATAAATAAATAGATAAATAAACATAAAATTACCACATGATCTAGCAATTCCACTTCTGGATATATACTTAAGAGCATTGAAAGTGGGGTGTTAAAGAGATATTCGTACACCCATATTCACAGCCACCTTACTCATGATAGCCAAAAGGTAGAATCACCCCAAACATGCAGCAGCAGAGGAACTGATAAAATGCAGTATACACATAAAATAAAATATTAATTATCATTACAAAAGAAATTAAAATTTGATACATCTTACAGCCTGGATAAACCTTGAAATGTTATGTTTACTGAAGTTAGCCAGGCACAGAGAGACAAATATTGCATGATTTCACTTATATAAAGTACCTAGAACAGTAAAATTTGTAGAGACAGAAAGCTGAATAACCAGAGACTCAGGAGAGGGAAAATGGGAAAGTACCCATTAAACACTGGGTACAAAGTTTTACGTTTGCAAGACGAAAAGAGTTCTGTAGATGAGTAGTACTATTGGTTGCACAACAATATGAATATACATAGTGTTACTTAAATGCACACATTAGAATTGTTAAAAGGCTAAATATTATTGTATATATTTTTTAACTACAAAAAATAAAATCAAAATGAGAACAACTACTAATTGAGCTGTTCTTCAGAATGAGAAAAATGAAGAAGAGATACAACAAATGCTGGGAATTTATGATGAAAACCTGACCAAAATCATAAAAAAGTGGAATATGTTATTACTAAAAAAATACAATTATCTTCAAAATGCTAGTTTTGCTTAGATTTTCAGTGTGTGAGGCTTAGATTTTCTGAGATATGAGGTAGGGCAATGTGCATTTTTCAACTTTAGGCACCGAATTGTTTACATTATATCAATAAAATCTTTTTGCATTCCAAATATATGTGAATAATTTATAAATTATATTCTAACTCATTAGAAGTTATTTTTTTTTTCCTTTTTAATTTCTTCAAGTAGTGCTAGAATAATTTATTCTGGTTTTAAGACTACACAATTTTACACAACTTAGGAATACAGATTTCACTGTGTAATAGCTTTGTATCTGGATGCACCATAATTTTGTATGCCATATGTGATCCTTTCACATAATTTCTTAGACTGCATCATAAAATACTAATGATTACGTAAAGTACATTTAAGGAAGGATGATATGATGGGAATAATAAAAAGACATTTGTCTCACTGAGGCTTGTCTCTTTTAATATACTTCTTTTCCTCCAGGACAGCATTGATTCTAGTTGCTTTTTAAAAGACCTTGTGAAAGGCCGGGCGCGGTGGCTCAAGCCTGTAATCCCAGCACTTTGGGAGGCCGAGACGTGTGGATCACGAGGTCAGGAGATCGAGACCATCCTGGCGAACACGGTGAAACCCCTTCTCTACTACAAAAAACTAGCTGGGCGAGGTGGCGGGCACCTGTAATCCCAGCTACTCGGGAGGCTGAGGCAGGAGAATGGCGTAAACCCGGGAGGCGGAGCTGGCAGTGAGCTGAGATCCGGCCACTGCACTCCAGCCTGGGCCACAGAGCGAGACTCCGTCTCAAAAAATAAATAAATAAATAAATAAATAAATAAATAAATAATAAAAAATAAAAAAAATAAAAGACCTTGTGTCTTTACTACAGTAATTTTGTCAGTTACTTGAATAAGTCATTCCCTATGATTACCCCAAGGACCTATACTACAAACTCTGTAATAAATTTAATCATTACATTTGTTAGAACTATTTACTATTTTATAATATTTACTTGAGAAAGTGAGATGCTTCTCGGGGAAAACTGACTGACATGTGAGTGGTTAGAAACTATGATGTCTGACTTACAGTTTGCCTGTCTTTCCTGATAAAATTAATCAGAGAGTTTTTACAATCTCCACTTTAAATGTTTATGCAAATATAGTTTATGCTGAGAATGCTAATTTCAAATTAAAACACACACACACACACACACACACACACACACACACACACACACACACACAAGTATTCTGAGATTTTCCTGCATTTAAGAGACTTATGTTGAATATTGATTATTAAGCATTGTGGTTGGCTCTATGTGCAATGTTTTTTAAAACATAAATCAAGTAAATTTACATGCTACTGCCATTTGCCATACATTAAAAGGGCAATTTTCCTCTATCAGAATCTTTACTGTTCTCAGAAACATCTTTAAAATTGTTTAACCCAATACATTCTGTTTCTATGTGCCAACATGCACTATAGGAAAGCTGATTATTCTACAGAATTTTTTTTTCTTCCAAGTAATACTATAGTGGAACACTTTGTTTCCTCTCATTCTTAATCATAAATAACACATAAATGCTTGAAGAAAGACTGTTGGAAATTTTAATTGAAACAGTCCACTTTTTAAGCATTCTTTGAAGGTGTACAAATTAATTTTAATGCCTACCTATAAGAATCAAATCATTTCTTGGAAATGATTTGATTTCTACCTAAACAAAATATTATGTAAAGGAAAAGGAATTATTCTGCAACTTTGTTATGGTACACAACCACATAGATTAAAAACAAACCATAATACCATTGAAATGTCATGACTAGTACATTTCTAAACAGACAACTCCTCATAATTTCAAAATATTCAACTCTAAAATCAGAATGTAATACTATTATTTATTTATAGCAATTACTTTGTCAGAAAGAATATGATCTACAGGTGTATGTGTCTTATGTAATATAATAATATATAATAAATTAATTATCGATTGTCTTTATAAATTAAATATCGTGATGTAAGATAAAAAATATTGTGTTTTTATGAGGGCTAAATGAAAATAAAATAATAATATTACTCATAAGTTAATGTAATAATTTCAGCTTTATTTTAGAGTTCATCCTTTCAATTTAGCCACATAGAATATCAAATTGATATAGAATACATCTAATTATCTTCCATAATCCTTCCATTTAAACTTAAGTGGAATGATCTTTCAAATGTGGATATGATGGAGTGGTATATCCAACTCTGCCATATAAAACAACTATAAATGCTGCACAGTATACAGAAAATGACTGTTTTAAGGCATTGAAGAGCAATTAATGTAGGGAACTCTGGATGAAGTATGATTCTTGAGAGAAAGAAACCATAACAAAACAAATTTTATATGCAAATACACTGAGGGCATTTTAAAATATGTAGTGCTAGGGGAAAGAGTCCAAGCAGAAATTGTGGAGCTTTTGGAGGCAGGTTGGAGCTCAGAGCTGGCACAGGGGCTGAGAAATTGAGGACAAAAGCACAGAGAAGAAGAAACCTCAGGTAAGTGATGCCAATTTTCTTGTGGTAATTGTAGACACACCCACTACTTTGACATGTGTAGAGGCGCAGAGAAACCAAGAGAATGTATATCTGGAAGGCAAAGGCGCTAGGCAGAGATTTCAGCAGCCATGAGGTACTGGGGAGTCAGAAATTAGTAAACACTTGAGACTAGTGGAGAGTAAATGAAGAAAGATCTAGATTCAGGAGTAAGAGTTACTTCTCGGAAGTAAGGAGATAAATAAAATAAGCTAGTGCTAACAGAATCCAACTGATTTAAGTAATCCACACTCTATATGTCTGCAAGAAATAACTCGCCCCTCTTTGAAAGATTGCATAATCATGAACCTCTGCAACTCCTTTATGTAATGTTCAATCAGTAATTCAAAGGCATGATTAAAAATGAGCATTGACTAAAACTAAGAAAGAAAAAATTAAAAAAGAAATGCCTAGGCATGATTATGATATTAGAATTCTACAAAAAAGATTTGAAATAAGCATGGTTAATATGTTTAAATAAAGAAAAGGATGGGGAATTTCAACAGATACTAATCATCTGTATCTACTACCCAATAAAAATTTTAGAACAAAAATATCAATGCTGAAGTGTGTACCTAATATATTTAATAGATGGGTTTAATTGCTGAATAAAAAACAGAAGAAAGGATTGGTGTACTAGAACATAGGTTAATATAAAATATCCAGGTTAAAGAAGACTGTAAAAAACTGTAGAATAATAACTATTATACAGCAAAGACAGTAAAGATGGATGTATATAATTGAAATACCTAGCTGACATATTTTGTAGAACTAGTAGAAGAGAAGTGAGAAAATGAGGTCGAAGAAATACTTGGAAAAATTCTGACCAAGAGTTTCTCAAAACTAACAAAAGATAGCTTAAAAAATCATTACAACAATAAGTCAGATTTTTAAAAAGTAAATACCTAGGTACTTTGTAGGTTAAACTTTTGAAAACAAAATACAACAAAGAATATCTTAAGAGAAGAAAGATGCATTAAACTACAATAAACTAATGTACAGTAAAGCAATTCTACAGTTGCTTTTTTCAATGAACAAGATGGTAAACAGCAAATTATATTAATAATTATTGAAACAGAGAAAATTTTTCAAACTAAAATTCTACTCTGATTGGAAATGCCCTCTACAAATAAAGGCAAAATTGTAAATTTATACAGAAAAGCTGAGAAAATTATTGCCAGCTGTCTATCACTAAAAATGGGAAAACATAGTATTTTTAGGAAATTTATAATTCCCCTTAGAAAACAATAATTCTAGAATGAAATACAGAAATTCAAAGAGAAATAAATAGTACCAGGAGGGGTAAATTATTCTTGACTTAAAAAATAATTATTTGGTATAAACACAACAGCAATAATGACAATTTCATATAGGACTGAATATATAAGATGACAAAAATAGAAAAAAAAGCAACAAAGGGTTAATGACACTAAACAGTTTTAAAGTTGTTCTATTTTCAAGCAATGAAATAATTTAAGGTAGAGTGAAATAAATAATAATATCTATAGTGTTATTTAAATAGAAAAAAGTGTAAAGATGTAAAATTTTAAAACACTGAATGGAGGACAAAATTAATGAAATTAAATAATTCAAAGAATGTGAGAGAAGGGAAAAAAGAGAAGAAAATATTAGACAAATAGCAAATGATATACCTAAATGAAACTATGTCAGTAATTAAGGTAATTATAAGTGTAGTAAATCAACAAAAGCAAGAGAAATTATAACGTCATTTTAAACTAAAAAACAAAAATATTAGCTAATTGGTCACAAGAAACATGTATAAATTAAGAATAAAAATTAAGAACAATAAAGTTTGAAAGTAAAATTATAGAAAGCATTATACCATGCAAACCATAACCAAAAAGATATGAAGGAAAAAAAAGAAAACTCTGGAACAGCTATAGGAGACAAATTAGACTTTAAGGTATGCAGCATTATTAGAACTATAGAGATATGTTTCACAATAAAACAATTTTAATCAAGAGAAAGATATCAAAACTTTCAACCTGTGTGCATCCAATAGCATGGTTTCAAATTGCATCTAAGAAAAATTAGAGGGAAAAGAAGAGAAATGGAAACATCCACTAACATCTTGGAAGCCTTTAACATATCTCTCAGTAACAGACAAGCAAACATTCTATAAGGATATAGAAAATTGGAATGGTACAAGGAATAAACTGGAATGAAATTTACATATATAGAACACTAACCAAGCAGCTGCAAAATTTACCTTATTTTAAAGTGATTAGGAACAGTTATCAAAATCAAATATATACTGGTATTTTAAATAAATGCTCAAAATGTTTCAAAATATATGCCTGCAACCATAATAAAATGACCCAGATATCATTTTCAAAAGACACTAGGAAGACCCCAATTCTTTGATAATTAAAAAAAAAAAAAAAATCCTGCACATTTTGATGGGTCAAGGGTGAAACTTTTTTTCTTTTAATTTGTTTCAAACACAATGTTAATGATGAAAATACTATATAAATTCATATTTGTTCTCATAACAATGAAAATAAAAAAAAACAGCTCTCCCCTAAAAGTATCACATCAGTGCCAATATCTTCAGCAGTATTTTCTTTTTCATTAACATTATACATTGTCCAAACCAGTTAAACAATTGTGATGTTTACTAACTTTATGGGAAATACTGCCATCTATTGAACTTTTAGAGCTTGATCCTCCAATATTACATGATACTAAACCAACTGCAGTCACAAGTGAGTTTACATCCTTGGCAATTTGCTATCATTTAAGTTCTGGAGAAAGTTATGTTAGATTAATCTAACATAATGATAGTAAGTTTCCAAAAACTTAAGCTCACTTGTGGCTGCAGTTGGTGCAATGTAATATTGGAGGATCAAGCCCTAAAGGTTGATTCATTGTGATTATTTGGCATGTGTTATGCTTCTTTCTGTTACTAGATTATTTACCTTACAAGAGCGATCCTCAATATAACGATATAATTCCTTCCATTTAGGATATAGAAGGTTTGTTTTGTAAACTTTCATGTAAAGTATTGAATTTTATATGCATATGGTTTGTGCAGAATAGTAAATGTCAGTGACTTTTAATCTATCCAAGAATAAGTTATGCAACAACCATAACCCAGAATACAGTTTTTAAAATCCAGAACAGGAAATGGATGAATAAGATAGATGATCTTTAATAAAAGAACTAACACTAGGGAATTTTATATCTTTAGATAGATGATTTTCTCTAGAAGGAGAAGTGCACATCATTTGTGTACTTTGAGTAGAATTTCAAGTCATAGATGGGCTGATTTGTTTTCTTTCACTATGAGTCTTTTTATATTGTTTTGTTTTGTTTCAGTGGCTCCTTTCCCAACACCATGTAGCCCAAAGGTAGGCATCAATTTGAATTAACTACCCTTGTAGTTGGGCATGCATTATCCAGTCTCTATGCTCCTTTTTCACATTCCTGATACTGACAAGCAACCTGTTTCCTTCAAGCCATTTATCTGACTTGTATCCTAAGCTACTGAGTTTGTAACTCTCTAGAGTAGAGACATTGTAAAACAAATTATTAGCTCTAATTTACTACCTCTCAAACACTTACTCAAAGCCTATTTACTTCAAGATAAAGTGATAACTAATTACCATGCAATATAACTACCCTACTCACTTTCTCAAGCATGATAGATTAACCATGGAGGAAAAAACACTTTGAGAGAATATTTTTTTCCAAAATTTGTAGTGGGGGATGTTTATACAAGAGTCAATTGTAAGAAGTATAACTGTCTCAGACAGGTGATGAGAGAAAGAAGTAGAAAGGGCAACTGAAAAAACCTCACATTAAGAGAAACAATTCAACTACTGGTTCCATTTGATGACAGGATATGAACTTTATAGAATTTGAACTGTGTATAGACTTGCTCATGTCATGGTATTTTGTGAATACATGTCCTTATATCATTTCTTTTCTCCAAGCAGCATACAATACTTCCCCACTAGCTACATAGCTGTTTATTTAATAAATTGCAATTTATGGATAAATTAAAGAGCATTTCACTACAAGCTACTTTTGTCATGGTGACAGCAAACTTTTGCAAAGGCAGCATTGTTTTGTTCAAATGGAGTGCAAAATAAAGTATATTTTAAGAAACCCAAAGTTTTTCAAAACTCTAAGAACACCTTGAAAGTGTTTGGTTTTCTCTTCTTGTGATAGTTTGCTAAGAATGATGGTTTCCAGCTGCATCCATGTCCCTACAAAGGACGCAAACTCATCCTTTTTTATGGCTGCATAGTATTCCATGGTGTATATGTGCCACATTTTCTTAATCCAGTCTGTCACAGATGGACATTTGGGTTGATTCCAAGTCTTTGCTATTGTGAATAGTGCCGCAATAAACATACGTGTGCATGTGTCTTTGTAGTAGACTAATTTATAATCCTTTGGGTATATACCCAGTAGTGGGATGGCTGGGTCATATGGTACATCTAGTTCTAGATCCTTGAGGAATTGCCATACTGTTTTCCATAATGGTTGAACTAGTTTACAATCCCACCAACAGTGTAAAAGTGTTCCTATTTCTCCACATCCTCTCCAACACCTGTTGTTTCCTGACTTCTTAATGATTGCCATTCTAACTGGTGTGAGATGGTATCTCATTGTGGTTTTGATTTGCATTTCTCTGATGGCCAGTGATGATGAGCATTTTTTCATGTGTCTGTTGGCTGTATGAATATCTTCTTTTGAGAAATGTCTGTTCATATCCTTTCCCCACTTTTTGATGGGGTTGTTTGTTTTTTTCTCGTATATTTGCAGCAGGATTTATACCTGTCAACCGTTCTACTGGAATGTTACTGACTGAAGAAAGATAGAATTCATTAGACACAATGAGTTAACTCAGAGGGTATACACTTATTCTGTTTGTCAGGTAAAGAGATTATTTTCATTGTACACTGATGCTTCAACACTAACACTATTATTGATCAAAATAATAAAATTAGGAACAAATGTCTCTTTATTATATATCTATATTCATCTATATGAATAATATTCCTTATATCCATCACAATTAAAATGTTCTGTAAATCTCTAAAGTCAGTCTTAATAAACCTGTATGTAAATTTAATAATTATTTTAGGAAAAGATGGAGAAAAAGAGAATGGGAGATGCTATATGTACTACAAACTAGCATTTACTGAACCCTATGATGTACAACCTGAGTTTTCTATTAAGGCTATAATATGAATGTACATCTTGAAAATAGTGGTGGTAGAATCTATTTGAAAAAAAGATAGACAAGTTGGTATCCTAAATTAAAATAAAGTTTATATTCTTCTGAGTCTGTATTATCACTTATTATCTTTTTTTAATCTTCAACTTCAGTTGTACCGATCTATGAAGTAATAACATTTACCTCATGGTGATATATATGTATATGCATATTGTTCGAACTAAGTGATAACAGTGATACAAAGGTTCATCCTAATCTGTAAAATGTTTTAAAATTTAATTATATTTTATGGCTCAATAAAATGTGAACTTACCTGTGATCTGTACTTTTTTCATAGAGCGAAGGCCACATGAACGCACCAAGTAACATTATCTTATCTCTGGCATCAATATTTTAAAATGAATTTTACTTAACTATGACTATGATTTGCATGCATTTAATAATAATCTTTTAATAATGATAGTTTGACAGAGTATTTAAATTCAACTAATTTACTCGTTAAGAATCAATTATCCAATGCTGGGTACTCGCTGGGCTGAACACCTAAGTTTACAAAAACAATTCAATGTCTTCCTATTATAGGATCTCATAAGTGGAAGGGGATCTATGTACCTGCAGAAATTAGTCTAACATGAACAAGCACGCAGAAGTGCTCTGCAAGACGGAAAAAACAGTGAGTATCTTCTAATTCTGCAACAGGAATTTCAGAGAAGTTTGTAAAAGGGATTTTAACAAAGGGCTGTGAATAAAGAAAAATTTTAGTTGAAGTAAGGATATACAAAGTGTTATATTTTAGGAGGAGGCAGCATTCCACTGTGTCTAGGCCTGAGGTGTACTGCCAATACTATTAAGAGACAAGAGATAAAGCTGAGAAAAGCATTTCACTCTGACTTGAGAAGAGCCTTTATGACATACCAAAGCATCTACTTTATGACAGTTTTTAAAAATCATTTGTAAGATGAATGTAAGAGACAACTCCTCTGTAGGATATTTGTGACTGCCGTATAAAATGTTATCTATAGTATCTTCCATTTTTAAAATACTCAAATATATTATAATTATATCCTTTATGTTTGGAACATGTCATAAACACCATCTCCCTCCAAACCCACAGGATTCATATCTCTCCTGTCTCCCCAAATTGCCTACTGAATTATGCTTTCTGTTTTCAAGTCTTATATTTTACTCTGAGACTCCATCTTACCATATTAGCTGCAACTTGCTTTTGGATAATGAGTGTGTGTGTGTGTGTGTCTGTGTGTGCGTGTGTGAGCACACGCACGTGTGTGTGTGTATGTGTGTGCTTGCATGCATGCATCTTAATTGAGCATTAATTCATAACATGAAGAGTTGTTTTTTTTTAATTTTAGTCACAGAAAGTATGTATGGAATAAGATTGCATGAGAAGAATGTCCACATCAAAATACATTTTCAACATCCCCATGAATACTTTAAGAATACACAGCTACAGCGGCAAAGGCAAGGTGCCAGATTTTAGTAACACCACATCATTTTTAATACTTAACTTGATGCCAAATGAAACTCCCACTCTGAACATGTTCCCAGTTATTTCCTAGGTTCAGAAGACCATAGCTGGAGTGTTTTTCGTGAGTCTTACATGAAGAACGGTGACCATACAGCACAAAAACAGAACAATTCCACTTAAGGAAACAGTAACATAACATTGTTCAAGTATTTCATCTTTACATAAAAAGATAATGATAAATTCAAATCATGGAAAACAAATACGTACTTTGAGGAAAGCGTGGTGGGTTGTCATTGACATCAGTTAAGGTGATGTTGACTGTTGTAGACCCAGAAAGCCCTCCAACTTGCCCAGCCATGTCTTTGGCTTGAATGACCACCGAGTAATGTTCTCTGGCTTCTCTGTCCATGTTATGTAAGGCCGTTCTAATAACTCCTGGAATAGATATGTTTTAATAAACCGTATGAGCTATACAATAAACAAGTATCAACAAACATACATACATATTTTAACAAATGTCTTTTAAAATAGCATATTTTTGGGATAAAGCCTCACGTCTGAGAAAAAACAATACCTTACCAATGCATGAATACTGTCTCTTTGAAAAATTTACTTATTATCCCATGCCCCAAACATCCTATTAAGTAAATTAAGATGCCTATCTCTCTGCATTCCTTACATAGATGGTCCCTTGGTTCCCGACATGGCTCATGCCTGTAATCTCAGTACTTTGGGAGGCCGAGGTGGGCGCATCACAAGGTCAGGAGTTTGAGACCAGCCTGGCCTATGTGGTGAAACCCGTCTCTGCTAAAAATACAAAAAAATTATCCGGGTGTGGTGGCACATGCCTGTAATCCCAGCTACTCAGGAGTCTGAGGCAGGAGAATCGCTTGAACCCGGAAGACAAGGTTGCAGTGAGCGGCGATCATGCCACTGCACTCCAGCCTGGGCGACAAAGCGAGACTCCATCTCAAAAAAAAAAATACAAAAAAAAAAAAAACAAAAAAAGTACATGGTCCCTGAAGGACAGTCCTGACACCCTATTCCTAGTGCTAGTGTGCTGAACATTTTACAACTTGAGCTCCTCAGAAGTGTCAACTAAGATGGTCATATTGATTTAAGCAGAAGCTAATTTTCCTCTTTATAGAACAATTTACATAGCTTCCTGGCAGAGTTATCAATGTTTAATGATGGAAAACATTTGAGGAGTTTGGACACTTAAACAGTGATTGTAGGCAGGAGGCATCTTAACATGTATCAAAGACTAAGAAAGTCACTATTTTTGTTAGAAAACAACTTTAAGGAGAACTAAGTATTTAGTTAAAATACTTAGTATTTAGGCAAAATAAAGAAACTGATAGGGTTTATTGTATAAATCATATGTAAAAAAATCACATTTTTTATCATAGTAGTGCAAAGAGGGATGTTTAACACACTTTTGCATGATGAACCCTTGGGTTGATAAAGAAATTAAAACTATTAAATACCCATTTGTGATTATGCATACATAAACACCTACCTCAACATACATCAATTAAATAGCTCTGTTAATAGAGTCTTACATTTTAAAGCTAAAAACACATTTTCTGGAGGATAACGCTTACTCAGGGGATATTAACTATGCCATAACATAGAATATTGTCCTCATGTCCATGAGATTATAAACATGTGTATAAATATATGTATATTTATGTGTATATATGTATTTATATGTCCATCTATATATGCATATAATTATAATATATAAACATATTTGATCCTTCAAACATAAGTCATTTTTTCATAAATGTATTTTCATTAAAAATATTTTAATCATGTCATCTTTAATAAATACACCAATGACTTTCAATCAAACTCACACTTGATTAGTTACAGTACAATTCTTAAGAAGTTGTCGATTATAACTGTTACCTATAAGCTTTACCAAATACTTTTATGGACAATATTTTCATTTATGAGAAGAAAGGAGTTATATATTTATGATAAAATAGCCTTTTAAAAGCAGAAAGGAGTATTCAATGACTTGTTTTTACACTTATTTTGAACATAAAAAAGTAAATCACTATTTTCTTTTTTTACTGAATTGATTGGCTATGTAATAATGACTTTGAGAGGAGAGCCTCAGGTATCAGAAGAGTAGATCCCATAACTTTCACATATTGTGAACATATAATTGAGGGAATTCAGAAAAACTTTCCTGAAGCTAAATAGAAATGAAAATTATTCTTATCAAAAGAAACTGTAATAATATGATAATAAATGATTCATCTAACGCATGCATATGAAAAAGCCTCAAGCACTTATTAAAAAAACAATGTTTTATCATGTGATAATTACATTAGTAGGAACTGAATTGATACAGAAACGAACAAGCAAATAATTTATGAAAGTGTTTTATGAAAGAAATTTATGTTTTCTACTACTTGAAAAAAGTAAAGCTGTCTTTCCTAAGGAGAATTAATTATAAATGGGACTTGTTTTTGGTGGGGAGAAATATGAGATTATTATCAAAGATAAAGGTTTACAATAAAATTATTAGTGAGTTTTGCAAAATAGATATGTAAAGGTAAAACTAAGTATTATGAAGTGAATGACACATATCTACAACCACTTCCAGGATGGAATGGGAAGAAACTTGCCAGCCAAATTTGCTCCTGAATAGAAAAGACCATATCCAAAAAGGACCCATACTTCTCTGAAAGGATTGTCTCGGGATTAATTTAAAATCACAACTCTTGGTTGGGCATGGCGACTCAGGCCTGTAATCCCAGCACTTTGGGAGGCCGAGGTAGGCAGATCACGAGGTCAGGAGATCAAGACCATCCTGGCTAACACAGTGAAAGCCTGTCTCTACTAAAAATACAAAAAATTAGCCGGGCGTGGTGGTGGGCACCTGTAGTCCCAGCTAGTCAGGAGGCTGAGGCAAGATAATTGCTTGAACTGCTTGGGAGGTGGAGGTTGCAGTGAGCCAAGATTGCACACTACACTTCACCCTGGGTGACAGAGTGAGACTCCATCTCAAAACAAAACAAAAAACAAACAAACAAACAAATCACAACTCTCTTGAGGATGGCCCAACTGCATGTGCTTAACTATGACCCCTGCTGGAGACATACAGATAATCAGAAAGTGTTACAGTCAAATTGCCATAGCAACATGATTTCAGTAAAAGATGATCACTTTTTAACCTGAAGCCCAGATGCATTTTCTGGGATAATTTAAAGTACAACTGATACACAGTAACTTCGTATTTTTCCTTTTAAATAGACTCTATTTAGAGCAGTTTGAGGTCCTTTCACAGTAAAATTGAGCAGAAAGTACAAAAAATTCCCATATACCCTTTACCTCCTCCATGAGCACAGCATCCCCACTTACAGCGTTCCATACCAGAATGGTACATTTGCTACTATTGATGAACCTACATTGACACATCTTTACTATCCAAAGTCCAGATTTTACAATAGGGTTTACACTTGGTGTTTTATGTTCTATGGGTTTTGACAGCTATGATGACATTAAACTACTTCATAGTACCAAAAGAATAGTTTCACTGCTCTAAAAATTGTCTCTTCTCTATCATTTATCCCTCTCCTACCCCAGCCCCTGGCAACCACTAATCTTTTTACTGCCTTCATAGTTTTGCCTATTCCAAATGTCATGTAATTGGAATCATACAGTTAGCCTTTCAGATTGGTTTCTTTTACTTAGTCATATGCATTTAAGGTTTCTTTATGTCTTTTCACAGCATGGTAGCTCATTTCCTTTTAACTCTGACTAATATTCCATTATCTGGATGGATCACAATTTATTTTATTTACTCACTTACTGAAGGCCATCTACTTGCTTCTGAGTTTCAGTGATTAGGAAGAAAACTGCATAACATCTACGTATGGGTTTTTGTATAAACCCAAATTTTCAACTCATTTGGGTAAACACAAATAAGTGTGGTTTCTGGATTGTATAATGAATTTACCTGAATTTGTGAACAATGTTGAAATAAGTTAGGGGAAAATGGCAAACATTTATATCTTACCAATATTGTGATAAAAAGAATTAAATTCAAGAGTAATTCACAGCCTACATTCCATTCTCAATGCTTAGCATAATAGCTGTCTTTTTTTTTAACAGAATAAAATATATGTTATGAGTAAACACACACCTACACCCTCACCACACAGATATATACATTGATTCCCCCCGGCCCAAATTTTATGCACGAAGCTACATTTGACCATAGTGAAAACATCAAGCAGAACGATCGTTTTAATAAAAAATGGGTTAAATGTGAAGCTATACAGGCAAAATGATCATACGTAACGGTATTTTCAGGAAATGTTCAGACTACCTTGTCCTAGCTTAACTTTTCCAATGCTCCCTTTTATTTAAAACAGTGTGGCAGTTTGGACGATCAATTATTTTGTCACTCTAATTTTTAGAATATTGCTATTGGTCTTCAAACTTCTGTTTAAAATTATCCTGAAGTTTCCTCAATGAACAAATTGCTTGTATTCAGTCCCCAGAAATTTTGATTTAGTAATCCGAAGTGGGACTGGCTTACACATATCTCCAATAGACTATTGTATTAATCTGCTCAGACTGCCAGAACAAAATACCATAAGTTCGGTGGTTTTAAAAACAGAGATTTATTTCTCACACTTCCAGAAGCTAGAAAGTCCAAGATCGAGGTACCGGATGATTTTATTCCTGGTGAGGTGTCTCTGCATGGCTTGCATATGGCCACTTTCTTACAGCGTCCTCACATGGGCTTTCTTCTTTGCAAGCACTGAGAAGAGGATGGGGAATCTCTCTTTTTTTTTTTTTTTTTTTTTTTTAATTTTTTTAAGCCACTATTTTCATCATGAAGGTCTCTTCCTCATGACCTAATCTAAGCCTACCTTCATTCCAGAGGCCTCATCTGTAAATACCATCCTATTTGGGGTTAGGAATTTAACTTATGAACTCTAGGGGGGTTGGATACAAATATTCCGTTTTATTTATGTGCAGGTGATTCAAGACCATATGCTGAATAGACAACAATTAAAAAGGCAAAGTCCTGCCATTATGTTTCCATGCATTTCTTCACACTTTATCTTCATCACGTCATGCCAACAAATAGATGTGTATGGGGATCACATAGGCACATAATATACAAGAGTGAAGTGCATTTTACTCAATTATAAAAGCTAAGCCAATGGATAAAGATATAATAAATTATATATACCTAGTCCAAGTAAGAAAATATGTTTTGTTTGTTTGGTTGGCCATTTCTCTCATGAGTCCATGTATACAGTAATTGCAAAATAATTTACTCTTGTCTTTGATAAAGTCTTACTAAGGGAACACTGTGTAGCCTTTTCATTTAGTACATTTTTAAAGCCAAAAATACAGAGCAGTGAAATTAATTTCCATAAATTACTGCATTGCTCATTTGTTTAAAAATAAAGAAAAAGCTCCTCTTTTCAATACATCCTAGGTAAATGGTTATGGCATATTCTGAATGTTTGTCGGAAAGACTTCACTGGGAATGTTTACTTCAAAAATTTTAACTTGAATTGTTGCCTCTTATTCTCCTGTGATGCTGGGTTGAATCAACAGGATGTGATTACCTGTGTATCATTTTGTTTTGTTTCTTATTACTTCGCTGGTAAACAATGTAGGTGCCCGATTGCCAGCAAATTACCTCTGACTACTGTTTCCCAATCACCTTGATATGTAGGGGCTTGTAACTGGGAATTACTTTCTGCTGTACACAAGTTCATAACATTGAAAATGTGTCTGTGATTATAAACATTACTTGTTGAGCTTGAGCCACTAGCCTACCATATGTTTATGCCTCCTGACTAATAATATTCGTACAGCAGTAGATCCTCCAAAATGTTTTCTTGCATTTTTACCCACTGAAAAGAATCCAAGATGAAAATGTTGTACACATTTTGTTTATTAGATAATACCACAGAAGACTGCAAAATAAAAATGCCTAACAGGCTAGAACAAATAAACAAGCCTGCACATTTAAATTCTTACAAAAACCTCTAAGGTAGACACACATATTTATGAGATAAAATGGTAAGGTTCCTTCTATGTCTAAACTACACATGCGTACTTCTGCTAATTTTCCTTCCTTCCTTCCTTCCTTCCTTCCTTCCTTCCTTCCTTCCTTCCTTCCTTCCTTCCTTCCTTCCTTCCTTCCTTCCTTCCTTCCTTCCTTCCTTCCTTCCTTCCTTTCTTTCTTTCTTTCTTTCTTTCTTTCTTTCTTTCTTTCTTTCTTTCTTTCTTTCTTTTTCTTTCTATTTTGAGACAGAGCCTCATTCTGTCACCCAGGCTGGAGTACAGTGGTGTGATCTCTGCTCACTGCAACCTCTGCCTCTTGGGTTCAAGTGATTCCCCTTCTTCTGCATCCTGAGTAGCTGGGGCTACAGGCGCATGCCATCATGCCCAGCTATTTTTTGTATTTTTAGTAGAATTGGGGTTTCATCATGTTGGCCAGGCCGGTCTTGAACTCCTGGCCTCAAATGATCCGCCCACCTCGGCCTCCCAAAGTGCTGGAATTACAGGCATGAGCCACCACACTTGGTCTACTTTTGGTTCTTTTTCTAATTTGTTCAGTTTTTCATTTATTCATTTAACATTTATTATTTTACAGAAAATAGGTAGGACTCCCAGTGTTTCTCTAATGGGACACGTGGACCACTTAATAACTAAATGATGTAAAGTGCTCATTACCGTGCAAATCTACTCACATCTTCGACCTACTGAATTAGAATCCAGGGCAGTGGGTCCCAGGCATAAGTTGTGTGACAAGTTGCCCCAGAGATGCTCGTGAATGTACACATTTGAAATATCTACCTATTTAACCACATATGGTACCTGGCCTTAAGGTACTCCTGTTTCATTGGAAGATCTGTTTATTCAAATGAATATGAGTACTAAGAGATTTAGATATATCTAAAAGTTTCGTTGACCATTTTCTAAACGAAGGCACTAAACATGTTGGCAGTAGTAAGTCTTCTCTTCAACTGCCTGATTGTGGTGATTTAGGTACTTGTAAAATTCTTTATGTTATCTACACAATTTATATTTAAGAATTTTAATATTTACTATATTACATGCTATCTATATTTCACATTCTGAATTTTCCCAAATGACTTTATGAAGATAATGCATCTTCCATAAATTTTTGTCTGTATAGAAAGCAAAAATAATTAGACATTTAACTGATGCATATCCATCAGCAATGTAATACAGAAATCTGTTTTTTTCATTCATCATTGCCAATTCAATGTGTGCTGAATGTGTTTCCACTCTGTATAAAATGTGGGGTATAAAGACATATAAGATACAGCTTATGAAGTTGAAATGCTATGATTAGAATGTTCAATGATATGGAAACAGATATGCGAATCTCTAAAGTAATACAGAAAACATTTTACTAAACACAAAACAGACTTCAAAGGCCATAGTGATCACAATGGAAGCGGATGAAGGAAGATTACCCATCGGGGAGGGCCATGTTTGTAGGCTGTGGATTGTATGGAGAAAGCAGGGTATTCATGGAAAGGACACTTGACATGAACCAAGGCTTGGGGTCTGGAATATGCACGGTAATATTGGACAGTGCACAAATTTAGCTTCAGTGGAAAGCGTTAGTGAGATAATGGCAGAGATTAGGTATTCAGTGATTAAAATACACCTTACACTTAAAGTTGTTATTTAATTTTAATATTTACAAACACTCAATATTTTGTTTCTCAAGTGGCTGAAAGTTTGAATAGTTCTACCATTGCCCTTGTGGAAAGTCAAGATTGACCAAACTTTCCTATTTGTCAGTCATTGTTACGGCTGCGGTTTAACCAGGGCATGGTTGTTTCTATCTCTGCTGGTAAATTTAGCACATTTGTGATTCCAAGCTTCCAGTGGGTGACAGATTAAAACCTCAGATTTTATTTTACTTATAAAGAAAAATATATATGAAATTATATGAGACACTGGCATCTTAAAATTTCTTCTAAAACACAAGCTACTTAGCTGCAAGCTATGACTCCTGGAATTCACAATCATAAATTTACAGAGGTAGACATTTTTATGCTTTAGTAGGAAGATTCAGTGCTTCTCTAATGTTTTTTTCTCTTCCTACCATTAAAATTGATGGTGAAGTATTTCATTTCTGCTGAGGAGAAAAGGAAGGAGAATTCATATGTTTTGTGTAGAGACTGTGAATTAAGAATTCCTCAAGGAAATTCATTTAGGGTACATACCTCATGTATGTATTGCCACACATTCTATTAGAATGTGAAAAGAAAAGCTCAAAATGTCCATAACTCCTCTCAGATCAGATTATTACAAATTTGGAAAATCTGAAATCATACCCGGGATTTCCTGACACTAAAATCTTAATGCCACAGTGGCATTAGCTCAAGGAATTTAGCCTTTGTAACTTGCAGAGTTTATAGGACAGAGTTAGTGTATTTTGAGAGGGAGAGATAGAGAGAAAAGAGGAATAAGGAGGAGATGGAGAGGGAAAATGAAAGAAAGAGAGGGGGGACATCATCATAAAAGTGGTCACTATCTCTAAGAATTTGAAAACATAAATTAGGCGGATGAAGTTATTTTAATACATCACTAAAGATGTTTCAAACTTAGAGTATTTTATTTTTATGTTTTTCATTTTTCTTTGCATTTTGTTTATTTCTGTTATTATTGTTCAATGTGATCTGTGTTTTCAAAAGCTCCATTTTTCTTGCTGATATATTGAATAATCATACTGATAAAATCATAGGGCTGCCCAGGGATTCTGCAAAGGGCTACTCTTCTCCAGACTGCCAAACCTTCAGCACAACTACTCCATTCAGCAGAATGGAATTTACTAACACATTAAGAGAATTTACTAATGGCATAACAGATGCTCCTTGACTTATGATGGGATTGCATCATAATAAACCCATTACAGAGATGAAAAACTATCATGGGTAAAAAATCATCTAAATATGGCAAAAAAAATAAATTAAACTGTAGACTTTCACAATAGGTTTACCTGTGAATAAATATCATTAGATAGTACAGAAATATATCACTTTTCTGCTTAAAGAGGTATAATTTGCCACTCCCTGTTGATATGAAACTCATTGCACATAGTCAGCAGCCCTGTGGTTTAGCCTAAACAAAACCCAGGTTTTTTTTTTTTTGGATGTAGAAATTGAAGTTTCTAGATCATAAGGTAGTTCTATTTCTTGATATTATGTCGAATTCCTATGCCGCTTCATTTCCACCAACAGTATGGCTCTCCAACCTCATCAACACCTGTCTTTTGTTTTTTGATAATAGCCATCCTAGCTGGTATGAGGTAATGTCTCCTTGTGGTTTTGATTTATATTCTTCTGATGATTAGTGTTGTTGATTATCTTTTTATACACCTATTGTCTATATCCAATAGAATTACAATCGGGATCTCATAGAGATACCTGCACTCATATGTTCAGTGCTGCATGAACCTTGAAGACATTATGTAATGTAAAATAAGCCAGTCACAGAACAAATACTGCATGATCTTACTTATATGAGGAATCTGAAAATGTCAAATACATGGTGGTTTTCCAGGGGCTGAGTGAGAGAGAAATGAATTGTTGCTGTTCAATGTGTATAAAGATTTAGATATGCAAGATGAATAAGTTCTAAAGGCTGTACAACATTATATCTACAGTTAATGATACTGTATTGAGCACTTAAAAATTTGTTTAAAGGGTCATTCTCATAGGTGCTATTACCAGAATTAAAAAAAAAAAAATAAAAAACAGTAGTGTATCTAGTAACTATATATTGAATGGGACATTATTTTTTGTGCTCTCAATCACCTCCTTTCCCTCTCCAGAGTTGATGGAGCATATAGAATTCTGTTGGCATGTATGCATTCATGAAATCATTTACACTTTTGTCTTAATAATTGTTGTTTTTGGATGAAAAAATAAGAAAGAAACAGCTACTGGATCCTGCCTCAAATATTTCTCTACTGTTGGCCAATAGACCCTCAAATAGATTTTGAAAGGATATCTGTACCTTGGCAATGTGATTTCAGAAGCAGCTTCTCTTGGCCAGATTAGATTCTAACAGCATTAGAATCAAAGATCCCCATTGTAGGGAACTTCCTTCAAGAGATGGCAGAAGGATGATAAGTAAACCTGGGTTACTTAAAGTTCCATTGCCAACTGTTCAGAATACAGTCTTTTGCATAATAGAAAAAAAGAGTGAGATTTGGAAAAATAAGGTTATCTTGTTTCAAGTGGCCATTAGCCCTTAGGATCTTCTCTTTGTAGAGAATCAAATATCAATGCTACTATGGCTACCATTTAGAGAAAATGATCATGGCTTGAGGGATTAACAAAGCCTCCTATAAATTCTTTGACAGTCATCTGGGTATATTTGCCTTCTCCTTAAATTTGTGCTGGCCTGTGACTGCTTTAATCAAGGCAGTACAATCAAAGTGACCTTAGGAGTTTTTGCTCTGTTCTTGAGGGTTTTAGAAGCCGCTGCCTTGATCTCTTTAGCTTGTGAGCTTTCTTATAAGTGGTCTAGCTAGATTGTTAATGACAACATGTAGAGAGGCTCTGCGATCACATGGAGAAAGTGAGGCATCCAGTTGGGCACAGTCTCCCAGCTGTTCTCACTAATGCACTAGACATCTCACTGCACCCATCCTTGAACCTCCCTGGATCCATCCTTGAACTTCCATGCAAGTTGATATGTCAGATGGATACTTTACCCAGTATTCCAAACCATCATATGGATTAAGAAATTGCCTAGACAATCCCTGCTAAATGTCCTGACTTCCAAAATTCTTGTTTTGAAAGTTCTCGGTAGTAGTTTGCTACACAGAGCGATGACATTGACATTTGGAACATACACACACACACACACACACACACACACACACACACACACACACACACTGATTTATCTCATAGGAAAACCAGTGATGTTTGGCTTTCTAGATTAATTTCTAAGACCATTAAATCATACTATATATTGTGTACCTAATATGTCCTCTTGTCTTCCTCTCTTTCTGCCTCTCTTCTCTCACTGTCTCTCTCCAGAAATGGAGTGCATGACATATAGAGAAACAAACATCACCACAAATGTAATATTTCAGCTATGGTCCATTGTAAGCATATTTCATGAGTTCAGGTAAATATTGTATTTAGAGGATAAGCAAATGAAGGAAAATGAACCTGACCTCCAAATAATTGCTGTTTAGTCAACACATAGAACACGACTTCCTGTAATTAATGAACAGTTACAAAGATTTTTACCATCAGGAAACTTACACTCTATGGCGAGTATTAAGATTATCTATGATATTTATGGGATATTATTAATCAAGAAAATTAGAAAGATAATTAAAAATATTTAAATATCATATACAAGTTATATTTCATTTCTGGATCTAGTTAAGTATGATTTCCCAAAATAGCTTGTTCACGTGGCTTATAAAAAATTTGTGTGCTCAAAATGCAAACCCGTGAGAAATATTATCATATAGACATATGATGCTAATTTATTCATTGGCATATTTTTCTCTTATTCTGCTTTTTTTTTTCCTTTTTGGTTTTTGCTTTGATGGTTTAAATGAGTTCAAAAGATGAAATGCTTTATATAGAATTTTTTTAGTCACAGTTACAATTAGAGAAAGCGTGTTTAATATGAATATCACAAAAACATTTGGAATATGTGTTGTTAAGACAGCTATATTTAGAGTCATATAATTTCAAATATATTAAAACACTACTATATAAGTATATACATATACCAATGACGATCTAGTTCCATTAGTAATGATATAATTGACAACATAGGTCCATAAGTAACTGAACATTGATGATTTCTCCTGCATTATCAGTTCAGTTATTGTGACATCTGGTTTTCTGGTTTATTCAAAAATGATTTATTTATCTTTTATAACACAATTTAATTTATAATGCATTATGTCATACTCTATTATTATTATTATTTTTGAGATGGAGTTTCACTCTTGTTCCCCTGGCTGGAGTGCAGTGGTGCCATCTTGGCTCACTGCAAACTCTGCCTCCTGGGTGCGAGTGATTCTCCTGTCTCAGTCTCCCGAGTAGTTGGGATTACAGGCATGCACCAGCATGCCCAGTTAATTTTGCATTTGTAGTAGAGACTGGGCTTCGCCATGTTGGCCAGGCTGGTCTTGAACACCTGACCTCAGGTTATACACCTGCCTCAGCCTCCCAAAGTGCTGGGATTACAGGTGTGAGCCACCACCCTGGCTGTCATACTCTAATAATGTAAAAAGACATGGCCATTTCCAGCAAGTTGGCTATCATGTTATGCATGCTATATATACATGAATATGAAAGCATGACTACATATTGTATACATATTATTTATGTCACATGTAACAAATATGCAGCACTGAAGCAAACACTTATATCTGATTCCTAAAATTATTTTTAAGATTTCAGAGATATGTATGTACTTTCTTTCCTTTAGCATATAGATTTATGTAGGGTCCAGAAGTGGGCCAAAATAGCCAGAACTTCCTACACCCCACTTCATTCTGTCACTGGATGAGTGCTGTCCTGGAAATGGTGCCACTTCAGGCAAGGCTGAGACAGCTCTGAAGGAGCTGACAGCTGGAAGTGTGCTGTTGAATGCACTTCCCATGCTGGAGAGCAAGTTGTCCCTTAAAAGAAGCTCAGGACCATGCATCTCTCTGTCTATCAGACGGCAACCCTGCCTTGTTCCCCTTTATCTCTAGTACAAGCCCTTCCAGTGTTGATTAAGGTTGTATGCTACACTGAAAACACTCACATGCTCTTACCTTCTGTGGTTCTCAAATTGCCAAATCCAACAGGTAATTGCTGTCCTCATACCACCCTCAGTAACACTGGCCCCAGGCAATTATGCCTATCCTTCTGAGAGATTATTTCTTTGTCTTTCTCAATTCTACTGTCTTGTTTTGTATTGCCATTACATTAATTTACTTATTTTCATGCAAATTTAATTCTTGTTTTTGACAAATTATTTGCTTTTTTCCCAGTAGAACAAAAGCTCCACAAGGCCAAGGATCTTTGTTTACTGTGTTTTCATTGCTGTGCCCTCATTGCCTAAAACAATCTGCTAATCAAATTGTCCTCAAATACCACAAACTGAGTGATTACAAAAAATATATATATATTGTTGCACTCTTCTGGAATCTAGAAGTCTGAAATCAAGGTGTTGGCAGGGTTGGTTCCTTCTTGGGGCAGTGTGGGATCGTTCGGTCCCAAGCCTTTCTCCCTAGCTTGTTGCTGGCTGCTTTCCTACTCACATGGACTTTTCCCCATATGTTCAAATCATCTTTCCATGTATGTACCTCTATGTCCAAGTTTCCCTTTTTCATAAGGCACCAGTCATAATGGATTATGGCTCACTGAGACAGCCAGATGGGAGGGGTTTCCTGGCAAAACTGCAACTGGCCTGCACGCTGGGGTGGAGCCACAGAATTTCACCCCATTTGCAGCAGGGAGGAGGAGCCTGGCCCCTCCTTTTCCTGTGTGGAATTTGGTATTCAAACAATGAGGCAGGAAGCACTCTAGCAGGGACTCTGGCCTTGAAGAGAGTCCCTTTTCCCCCCTTTTCTTCCTTTTCACCCAATAAAGCCTTGCTTTACTCACCCTTAAAACCATCTGCGAGCCTAAACTTTCAAGGCTGTGGGACAAGGACTTCTGTCTTTAGCTGAACTAAGGAAAAACCCTGCAACACCACCGCATGTCACTTTAACTTGACAATTTCTGTAAAAACTATAACTCCAAAGAAGGTCACAGTCTGAGTTACTGGGGATTAGGCTTCAATATATGACTTTTTTCATAGGGAAGAGGACATCACTCAAGTGACAACACTAAGCAACATAATGAATAGCACCAAGAAAAAAATAAAAACATATTGACTGTGTAAGTTTGTTCTTTGAGCCCATATTAAAGATACCAGTAAAGCAAAATCACAAGTGTTGACTTGATCAAAAAGGGTCTGAAGTCACTCAAGAAGAGCACACGAGATGTGAAAAACAGATGTGTGAAAGAACACAACACCAGAGAAAACGTGGAGATGGAGAGAGACTTTGTGTGCATTGCCTAAGGATAGAGGTTAAGCAAGTGTGAGATCATGAAGAGTGGCCTTGGATGCCTTTATCCTGAGAGCTATAAACAGTTATCCATTCCTTCCATTGGTAGTTATAGAGTGCTCTCTTGAATCCAGGCACTGCTCTAGGTGGAGAAAATTGCCGCCCTCATAACGCTGACATTCTAGAAAGGGGAGATTAGCGGAAAAAAAAAAAAAGCAAGATAATTAAATCATACACAATGATATCATATATAGCAGATTAGTTGTTGTTAATTGCTGAGGAAAATTAAACATTTAATTTGGGCTTATGGTTTTAACTAGGACTATAACAGTGATATGCTGGAATTAGCTAGTTCTGGGTCACAAGTGCTGATTATGATGCTTTCAAAAATTTTGGGAGCTGGCTCATAAATATAATAATTGTTAAACATTAAATTATATAAACTTAACATTCCCTTTCACTTTGAAAAGTAATAAATACTGAAAACTCACTACTTTCAAATTGTGTTACTATATTTTACCATTATCTATAATTTTGCCGTTATTTATATCAACTTTATCTATGTGGTGTAAATACTATAAAATAATGTGTTCATCTTTCCCCGAGTCACCTTGGCAACTTGAAAATCAGTGGCAGTGGATGTATTGATCTGGTGATTGTCTAGACTTGAGAAAGTAAAGGAGAAAACAACTAAAGCAGATTAAACCCCAAAGTAACCATTACATTGCAAAGAACACAAACCATTGAAGAAATAGTATCCTACATAACAAAAATGATTTTTAACTTAGCAAAATGCAGCTCATATTGATGAATAAGTGATATTGAGACAAACATCATTTATCTACACATTTAGGTAAGCAAAAAGATTAGCCAGTACCTAAGCCAGAACTAAACTTATTTGTCAATGAACTGAGCAACTTCTTTGCTGAATCAGATAGTAATCAAGCATTTATTTGCAGTAGAATATTGTCAGTATTCAACACATTGCAACAACTGATTGGTTATGTATGCAAGAGTTCAGCAAAAATCAATGCTAATATTCTGTAAAAATCAATTGACTGTTTGGAATTTCCAATCAAGAATAATATATATTCTGTAATTGCTTGTGAATTGTGTGCTACATATCTTTTATATCTGTAAAATTTATATAAACATACACTTATATACATGCATACATATTTCTGGTTGTTAAATATTTACTGGCATGCCACTGACTGCTAGCAATAAACAGGCTGACTTAAAAGAAGTGATAGAGGGGTCTAGGCAAAAAAGAATCTTATGCACAAATGCCCTAATGTGGGTGCTTTCTAGGCTATTTCAGGTACATTCATGGGACCAGAACATCTAAGGTAAAAGTGACAGGAAGAACAGGTGATAATATCAGAATGATGATGATGGGCCAGGTATTCAAGGGCAGGCACATTACTATCATGCTGTTAGCTTTGGTTGTAAGTGAGATGGGAAGCCATTGGCAAGTTTTGAGCAAAGGAGTGATGATATGGTTCAGCGGTGTTCCCACCCAAATCTCATTTTGAAGTGTAGTTCCCATAATTCCCACATGTTGTGGGAGGGACCTGGTGGGAGATACTTGAATTGTGGTGGTGGTTTCTCCCATACTGTTCTCATGCAGTGACTAAGTCTCACGAGATCTCATAGTTTTATAAGGGGTTTCCTCTTTTGCTTGATTCTCATTCTTTCTTGTCTGTTGCCAGGTAAGACATGCCTTTTGCCTGCCACCATGATTGTGGGGTCTCCTCAGCCATGTGAAACTGTGATTTCATTAAGTCTCTTTTTCTTTATAAATTACACAGTCTTGGGTATGTCTTTATCAGCCGTGTGAAAACAGACTAATACAAGTGACATGATTTCATATATTTTAACATAATTGTTTTGAAAGTTGCTTTGTGAATAAATTGTGTGGAACAATGATAGAATTAAGGAGATAGGTTAAGAGATAAGTGCAATAAAGTGAGTTAAAATAGAAGTGAGGAGATGTGGTCAAATCCTGGATATATGTTGATGGTAGGGTTTCCTGATGTCATAGTTGTGTGGTGTGAAAGGAAAACAGGAATGAAGGATGATCTAAAGTGTTTGACTTGGAATACAGAAAACTGTGAGAAGAACTGTTTGTGGGGAGGTGGTTGGAAATCAGGAGTTCAATTTTGGATCTACTCTGAGATTATGTCTCAGAGACTCAAGCAGACATATTCAGTTGGCATAGCATATACTGGTTTTTAGAGGAGAAAGCTAAAATAGTAATATAAATATGACCAGCATAAAGATACTACTTAAAACCTTTAACCTTATGAAATTAGCATAGAAATGAGTATGTATAGAAAGAGGCTCAGATACTGGATACTGACACATAAGACTGAGAGAAACGGTAAAAGCAACAGATGACCACTGACCACTCAGAAAGGAAAAAAAAAACTAAGAGGGTGTGGCATGCTAGAAACCCACCAGTATTTCAAGGGATAGAAATTGCTCCCTTGCGACAAATGCTGTTGCTAAGTAAAGTATGATATGACCTGAGCAGTGTGAGGAATGGAGTCAGAGACATCATAATGAGAACTGTGGCCGTCTGCCCTAAATTTAATAGTGGATATGAAATGAAGAAAATGTTATGTTAAGTGAATTTTTAAAGATAAGAAGACTGGTTGGAAGTAGAGTGTGAGGAAAAGGGAGTTTTTCTAATGACACTCAGGTATTTGGCTTAAGGATCATGGTCAGTGCGGAGACCTCTACAAGGTGAGAAGTATCAGGTGAAGATCAGTGAAGAGAGTGTTAATTTGGGGTATATTGACTTTCATGTGCTTAAGAGAGATATCTATGTGAAAGTCTGATGGAAAGTTGAACACTTGACACTCTACGGAAAGGTCTGGGCTGGTGAAGATAATAATGATAACTATGAATAAAAAGATGAAAATGAACTCACTCTTGCCCAACGTAATAAAGAAAGGGCCACTTATTACAGTTAAAGGTCTAAATTGCTCCCTCTTGAATCTTCTTTCCTTGAATCATATACTAAAAAATTACCAATCAGGCTGCAAGAATTACCTTCTTAAAGAGGTAAGTGAGATAAAAGTCAATCTATCTAATCTTAATGAATATAAAACAATCAAAGACTGGATATTTCCACTGTGTATATTAATTTGTCTGTTTACATACATATGTCTATTGGTTGAACAACTTAGCTGAATTATTCCTTTATGTTATCAAGGTATACTTCAAATTTAATCAGATAGTACAATAAGAGGTTGATGACATAAAATTTTTTTCAACCAAATTTGAAAGACTATTGCACTATATAAGATCATTCACATATAGTTAGAAAAATAGACAACATATCACAAAAGTGAAGAAAAAAAGATTTGTAGAAGAAAATTAATTTAAAAGAGTGGGAGGAAGTAGATTTTTTTTTTTTTTTTTTGAAACAGAGTCTCGCTCCATTGTACAGGCTGGAGGGCAATGGTGCAATCTGGGCTCACTGCAACCTCCACCTCCCGGGTTCAAGCAATTCTTCTGCCTCAGCCTCCCAAGTAGCTGGGATTACAGGTGCCTGTCACCATGCCCAGCTAATTTTGTTTTGAATTTTTAGTAGAGACAGGGTTTCTCCATGTTAGCCAGCCTGGTCTCGAACTCCTGACCTCAAGTGATCCCCCAGCCTTGACCTCCCAAAGTGCTGGGGTTATAGGTCTGAGCTACTGTGCCTGGCCAGGATGTAGATTTTTAAAATTTTTTATTGAGTTACTGATTTAAGTCATCCATCCTTATCCCCCTTGGCTACTCATTTATTAGTTATCAATGTGGCCCTTTCTTTGTTAGTTTATCTCCTATGTGAACTAATATTTTATATAAAACATTTGCTGTGGTAGCTTTTTGTTCTTAGTATTTCAACGTTTCCTGGAATACAAATGGAATAATGGGTTGAGTAGGGATCCATTGGTGCGTGTGTGTGTGTGCGTGTGTATGTGTGTTGTTTAGGTTTTGCTGCTAAGAAGGCTTGTATTTTGTCAGGTGGTCCATGATACTAGAGTTTGGAAGTGACTACTATCTAATTCTCAGGCCAAGGCCTTGCTTCACCCACTCACTAGTCATTCAATATTTTTCTATTTTATTTCTTAGTAGGGGGACCTAGCAGGAAGTAATAAAAGCAGGCACCTAACACAGCCTATAAAGTAAGTAAAACAAAGCCTGCATTAAAGAAAGTAACATAATGCAGACCGAATAGAATGAACTGGTCCCTCAGATGTATTTGGAAATTTGCATAAAGTTATTTAAAATTTGAAGAATGAGCTCTATTAGAGAACAGGGGAATAATCCGACAGGATTATAGAGCAAGACCTGAACTAGGAAGGGAATTAACATGGCAAACAATGGCTAAGGAAGAAAAGCTAAATGAGGCATTGATTTAGTTATTTAGAGACTGTTTTTCTCTTAAAATAAAACCAGAAATCATATCACTTTTGTTGATTTAGCACCTTTCACTGCTTATTTTAATGCTCTTCACTCTTAGGGTTCCAGAGAACCTATAAATGTCTTTTCACTGACTCAAGCACCATTTATCAAAGTTACTGCATGAGCTCACCAAGCAGGAGTTTAGGCATCTTCCTCTGTGCTACTTCCCTTTCAGAGATCATTCTAAAGGCAATTAACTAAAGAGAGAGCACCACATTTGAGTACAAGTCAATCATAAGCCTGAAATAATGCACTCATACAAATAATTGAGAAGATGTAACAAATGGGAATTTTTACATATTCTCAGCTAAAACTGAAGCAGTGACACAACATAAGTGAAACATAATGCTTTTCCATTTTGCTCCCTTGTTATGGCATTTGAGATTCAAGTTGACTCTCGACTTGCCAATTTTTTCTTTGATCATGTATTAAATTGTAGCAATGTATTTACTTAAGTCCTACATTCAAGAAATATATTTTTATTTCTTAATCTTTCCATTGAGATGTCCTTGGCAAGATCACTTAACCAAACAGTTGGCAAACTCTGAAGCGATTTTGAAGTTATAGACTTGGTCAAGAAGCTTTACTATATGTCACAAAAATAAATAAATAAATAAATAAATAAATAAATAAATAAATAAATAAATAAAATACTTAAAGCTTTATTGAAAGACTTATGAAGTCTGTTAAAAATCCAAAGTTAATTTACAAAAATTAAAGACAAGATAATTATGTAACTTTGACTACTGAAGATATTAACCATCACCCAATAACTACATTTAAAATCACTGAAAGGTAGTATCACATGTTATCCTACCATTGGCATTTATATGTGTAATGAACTATTTAAAAATATCTATTTCCCTTTATTATTTGGAAAGATTTCTGTCACTTTTACTTGGTAACTCCACTTTTTTTGGTCATTAATTGCATGTAATAGCCATTTTTTTTTCTAGGTTATATTTGTAGACTAATTTCATAAATGATTTATTTTGGTCATACAGTATAGTTGAGGGTTTAGAGTACTAGAGACAATTGTCTACAATGAAACTTTGGTTCCACCATTTCCTTACATAATCTTCCTCAACTCTGTATGAAAACACCTAATAATTCATATTTATATGATCAATGTGACATTACATTAGTCAGTTAATGAAAACATTTTCCAACAATGTGTATCACATAGTAAAAGTCCAGTATAATTATCATCTGCTTTTAAAAAAAAAGGGTATTTTTTGTTTTGTAATTTTATTCAGAAATGGACATATTTTCTCCAAAGCATACATATAAGTCTGAAACTTCACAATTCCTGAACCGTTCTCTGATTGGTATTCCGTCCCCGCCCTCAAGCCTGTGAATTAAGAATGGTGAGCTATTTGTTTTTTTCACCTTAGCGTTAGCAATATCATTATTTGTATTAATAGTTATAGAAGTATGTCTTTTTTTGTTTACAATTCCAGTTAGATGCATTTATAACCATATTTTTCACAGGTTGACTACTCCACACTTTCCTTACCCAAATGTGCAGTTATTTTGCCTTAATTCTTTCCAGGTTTCTTCCAGCTGATTATTCTAAAGTTTTCATGTTATTGTTATTTCCAAACACAGGGCTATCTCTTATTTTCTTGAATATTTTCCTAATTTCCTAACTATATTATCAAACCCTTATTACCTGTTATGATGAATGTCACCCATTTATTTTTAAGGTATACACACAATTATGAATACCTTCCACATACCAGGTAATATGTTAAAGTGCTTTTTGCAGCTATTTCATTTAATTATCCTGTGATCCATATTGTTAGTTATAAATACCTAGCATTATAGAACGCTTAACAGCTTACTCCTTTTCTATCTTTCCTCTTTAACTTGTGTGCTGTGGTGCAGGTGAAGAAACTGATATTATTTGTGCCCTCTCTGTTCTATAGGTGCCTGCTCTTCCATTGAAGCATCAGGCCCATGCTTTTGTTTGTATACTCCATTTGGCTGCTGTTTTGTATCAGCTGGCTGCAAAGATTGTTTTCAGACTCTTGGAGGAGGTCACTAATTAGAAAATACAGTGTGGTGCTCTGAGTAGCCGCCAGTGTAGTGTGCTCCTTCACACTGCGTTAACTGGCCTTCAGCGTGCCTATTTAGTCCCATGTTGTATTCAAATAAAATGTTTGAAAATTCCTATATGTACTGATTTCTGTGATGTCTCTTTCTTCTATAGTGGATTAACTACATAGTATCTTCAACTTTTACACTTCATTCTTGCTATGGAATAGAATTTAATATATCAGCATAATCTGGACATGTGCACAAATATTAAATACAGCTTATTTCTCCCAATTGCATTTTGCATGTTAAAAGAAGAAAATTTCAACAAATTAGAAATCACCAAAATAATTCAGTTACTTCATTTAATGAAGTCATTAATTCAGTGAACGTTGATTGCATTATCAAGTGTTGAGTGCTCAGAATACAAATAAGTACAGAAAACAGTTCCCAAATGGATATTCTCACAGATTGAATGACATTACCTTTTTATATTATGTAACCATATTAATTCAAAAGAAATTATTACAAACATTTCTTTATAAAATTATTTTGACAATGAGGCATAGTGGGGTGGGGAGGGAAGGGTAGTGTCTCTCCTAATTAATGTTTAAATTACTTTTCTGGCTACCGAAACTTGTTTTTGATTTGTTTTGATTTTTTTTTTTTTTTTTAATTGAGACAGGGTTTCTCTTTGTCACCCAGGCTGCAGTGCAGTGTTGTGATCTCGGTTCACTGCAACCTCTGCCTCCCAGGCTCAAGGGATCCTCTCACCTCAGCCTTTAGAAAAGTTGGGACCACAGGTGTGCACTACCATACCCAGGTAATGTTTTAGTATTTTCAGTAGAGATGGTGTTTCACCATGTTGCCCAGGCTGGTCTTGAACTCCTGAGCTCAAGGGATCCACCCTCCTCATTCTTCCAAAGTGCTAGGATTACAGGTAATAGCTACCATTCCTGGCCACTGCCAAACCTTGTAGGCCCTGGCAGAAATGGTTGAGAAGATTCTGGGTGTAATGATATCACTCTAGTAACTTCTTACTTGTACTTTGGAAACATTGGCCATCTAATATCCAACTAATGGGAATTTGCTAGCGATCATATTCAAGAGAAATCCCTTTTCCCCAAAATAAGCTTGTGGTGGCATGTAGAAACCGAATTGAGCTTTTCCTTTCCAACTTGGACCCGGCAGAATGGCTCCCGCAAAGAAGGGTGGCGAGAAGAAAAAGGGCCGTTCTGCCATCAACGAGGTGGTGACCCGAGAATACACCATCAACATTCACAAGCGCATCCATGGAGTGGGCTTCAAGAAGCGTGCCTCTCGGGCACTCAAAGAGATTCGGAAATTTGCCATGAAGGAGATGGGAACTCCAGATGTGCGCATTGATACCAGGCTCAACAAAGCTGTCTGGGCCAAAGGAATAAGGAATGTCCCATACCGAATCCATGTGCGGCTGTCCAGAAAACGTAATGAGGATGAAGATTCACCAAATAAGCTCTATACTTGGGTTACCTATATACCTGTTACCACTTTCAAAAATCTGCAGACAGTCAATGTCGATGAGAACTAATCGCTGATCGTCAAATACATCAAATAGTTATAAAATTCAAAAAAAAAAAAAAAAGAAACCGAATTGAAAACCTATTTTTGTGTCATCTCATATTACATTAAGCTATGCTTGCAGAATTGTTTTAAATGTGTGAAAGAAAATGTTGTAAATAATTATATTTTGATGAATAACAATGTTGCCACTTACTAAAGTCAGATGGTGCTTTCTTTTCTTTTTACTTCCCCACCAGATAACTAGGCTGCATTGAAAATAATTTAATGATTAAAAACATGGGCTCTGAAGACAGACTGATGGGGTCCAAATCCTCATCTCACTGGATTAACTGTATGGCCTTAAAGAAATTACTTCTCTATGGCTCAATTTCTTCCTTCAGAAAAATGTGGGTCATGATTTCTCGTTTGGTCATAAGGCTATTATAGAGGTTAAATAATGTAGTATATGCAAAGCACATAAAAAAACTGCCTAGAGAAGCACAAGTAACATCATAAGCAAAAGTTAGCATTTTTCTTATTGTTTTATGTCATCATGTGCCCAGATGACTAAATAATATAATCAGTGTAGCAAGGAATATTCTCCCAAAGAGAGTATTTGGATAGGCTGGGTGCGGCAGCTCATGCCTGTAATCTCAGCACTTTGGGAGCCCGAGGTGGGTGGATCACCTGAGGTTGGGAGTTCGAGACCACCTTGACCAAAATGGAGAAACCCTGTCTCTACTAAAAATAGAAAATTAGCCCGGCATGGTGGTGCATGCCTATAATCCCAGCTACTCGGGAGGCTGAGGCAGAAGAATTTCTTGAATCCGGGAGGTGGAGGTTGCGATGAGCCAAGATTGTGCCATTGCACTCCAGCCTGGGCAATAAGAGCCAAACTTTGTCTCAAAAAAAAAAAAAAAAAAAAAAAAAAAAAAAAAAAAAAAAAAGAAAAGGAAAGAAGAAAAGAAAAGAAAAAGAATGTATTTGCCATGTGCTCATAATTTTACAGTGGTTTAAAGCTTACCAAATTTCCTAACATAACCTAATTTTCAATTCAAAGTACTCTTGTGAGGTGATAGGACACAATGTTTATACATTATTACTAATTTAGTCATGAGAACAAAGACAAAAAGTATCAAATATCTAATCTAGAATAGTTAATAAGTCCTTGGTGATTTTCCACTGTCTTTTGATGTCAGTTTTGCTTTTTCAATAGAAAGAATATATATACCATGTTCCTTACGTGGATTAGAAAATCCATCTAATCACAGTTGCCTGTAGGAGTACTTTATATCTTACTACTGGCAACCTTTTTGACGTACATACATCAGATATGCTTATTGATGTTTGATTACTATGGAGTTCTTAAATTACATTAAACAAAATGTACGTATAAAAATACATATGGAAACTCTAAAAATTGTCTTTTCATAGTTTAATTATCATGCCAAAATTGTTACCATTTTTACCAGAACCATTCTGGCAGATCAGAAGTGAGAGATGTTTGCTTTGTAAACCCTTGATGACAAAGTCATCTTTGGTAGCTGCATTGGATGGTTGGAAACATGTAGCAATTTGTAATGAAGGATGATTAATAAGTGACTGAGGTAAGCGATTACACTGTGTTTTGACCAAAACAAACAAACAAAAAGTATAAATTCTTAGAATGCAGACTATATGTTATTTCTCTACATATCATCTATCTACCTACTCATCTGACTAGGTATCTATTTGTATATTTTACTTTCTTTAGTTACAAACTGTTTCTAAATATAATTTTGAAAGGAGAGTTCGATGCTATGTTTAACAAGTTTACCATGGTTGTTCAGGATCATATTATCCAAAGTAATTGCATTGCCATGTAAGCATCATTGTATGTGTTTTGGCAGAAGAAAAAGTAAACATTCCTGTTAATTTTTCTTCAACATGTATATTTATTATAGGTTAAGCAGTCAAGAAAATGTTGCTGAAAGTAAAGAAAAAAATTATCTTAGTTAAAGTGCCAATGAATTGTGAAATACTACCCATAAACCACTATTTGCTGAAATATACTTGGCTCAATCAATGATTTTCAGTTATCAAGTTAAAGAGCCCTCCCCTGATGTTTATATGGTCTAATTAAGTTAGGACAATAATGCTACAGAAAAAGGACTATAAACTAAATGTACAAGTATGTCTAGTTTTGGAATTTAATACATATTAATTATACTTATTTTCATTATTTTACTTTTTCAACTGACATAAAATTGTATGTATTAATCGTGTACAGTATGATGTTTTGAAGGATATATGCAAAGTGGCTTGGCTACCTCTACATAATTAACATATATATATTATACCACATAGTTATCCTGTTTTAATGGTTAAAAAAAAAATGCACCAAAATGTCTTCCAACCAAAAATACATGACATAGTTTTATTCAAATAATCTTGTGGCTAAAATGTTGTACTTTATTTTCAATTCTCTGTAAATGTTCAGTTCACATAATCTATTTTGAGTGTAAAAAAATAATTTGTTTAAGGTTTAACTTTTGATTGTTTACTTTTTAAAATTTTGACTCTTAATTTTCATATGTACTGTTACCTCTAATCTCCAACATTTATTACCAACATAAATTAATTCCAAAGTATTTTCATTTATAAAGACCAAAAATATTTATACAATTTTTTGATATCACTATGGTCACTAAAAGTAAATAACTGTACTCTATACATTCTTTATGTCTTTCATATTCTATCAGAATTTTTTCATGCTATGTTCACAGTTTCTCATAAGTTAACAAAAAATAAAATGTCTTTGGATGGCAAGAATGAAAATAAAACAAGCTGAAATCAGGATGAGGTATATTCTTTGTCACATCTCTAAGCCTGTTGGCATTTTGCAACAGTTTTCTTTTGTATCTTATTTACATAACAATGGATTTACCTGTTATAAGTGGTTTGATTCTTCTCTTTAAGCCAGAAATGACAGAATACTGTCTCCTCTCAAGCAAAACTGAGAGAAAAAATTGAATCCAAACCATCTGTGCCTTTTCTCTAATGAAGTTTTACTCCTCAGGGAAAAATTAAACTAGCGCTTTTGGAAATCTACATATCGCAGGTAGATATTTGTTTGTTTTCCTTTTTCTTTCTCTTTCTCTCTTTTTCTCTTTCTCTCTTTCTTCCTTTCTTTCTGTTGATTTTTAATTTATAAATTATGATTGCACATATTTATTGCACAGAGTATGTTGTTTTGAAATATGCACACATTGTGGAATGGTTAAATTGAACTAATTAATATATGCATTTACATCACCAGGTGGATTGTTTAGAATTTGACACACTAATATCACGGCTGCCATGCCAACCCGACTCTCTATTTAATATCACACATTTTCTTGTTCTGGTCCCTACACTACTGATTCCTATTTCTACTTCTAATTGCACTTTTTATTTCACAGCAATTGCACCTGACAAAGATTCTATCCTTGGCCAAAAGCTAGCTAAGCTCTCCTGAACTCTCCTTTAAACTAGTCAATGATTTTGGGCTTTTGTGTTTGTCTCTGCATTTCCCAGTTTTAGCAAGAATCCTGATAAGTCAGTTTTGCTGAAATCCTCTGTCATCAACACCTCATCACCCTTACTGTCTCACTGAGTTCCTCATCACTCACCACTCACCAGTCAATATCTGCTTATCCTGGCCTGCCTGTAGCAAGAAACTTCACCTACTCTTGATGTCTCCTATTAGGAATTTTCCATCCAGTGACCTCTTGCTTTTCCTCACCCAACTCCTTGGATGTAAATTCCCACTTTTCTTTGTGGTATTCAGACTTGACCCTAATCTCACTCCTAAGCTGCAAAAACCCAAGGCAATGGTTTCTACATCTATCATAATCCTCCTGAATAAAATCTGTGTACCATGCTTTAATAAGTGTCACAAATATCTTCTATCATCACCTTCTAACATTCTCTATAATTATTTTTGTATTATCTTTCTATTATTTATTGCCTATCTTCTCTTCACAACTTCTGACAGCTAGAATGTAAGCCAGGTGTTCATGAATATGTGTTTGTTTCATTTGCTAACAAACCCCAAATACCTTATATGAAAGCTTAATACATAACAAGTTGACAGTAAACATTTGTTAAATGAAAGAATAACTGAATAAAATACAAGATGATCATTAATGTTGCATACAGTGTAACAGTCAGAAGTACCATAGTTTCTCTAAAATTTCTAGAATTATCACTGTCAGACTATAACTATCAAAGTCAGACTTCAATCCTCACCAGAGGATTTTAAACAGACATTTTAAAATCTACACTGTCTTAAGGCTTTCCTGCCATAAATGCATGCCATCTAATAGAACCATGACTCCTCGTGTTATGCAGTAAATACAGATCATTCATTAGTTTTTCTCCTCTTTTCTCATGTTTTGTGGGAAGAAATTCCACCTCATCCTATCTTCCATAAATATTGAAGGTGGTAGCTGGATGAAAAGCAAATGTTTATTAAGTGTGTTTAAGTCTTTACTAAGTTTTTTTTTTTTTTTTTTTTTAATGAGCTACGTAAGTTAAAACAGTTCCTGTCTGAGCGTGAGGTGGTATTAGTAAGTGGTGGAACAGTTGAAGATTCCAGCCTTTTTCCCCCCACATAAAACAAGTATCCAGCTATCCATGAATGAAAATTCTTTATGGATAGCTCAGGAGTTCAGGTACAAAGCTGCAGCAACACAGTAAAGAAAAAAGACTAAATTATATTAAAAGGATAGGATAAGGAGTTCCATTTTGCCCGTATCATCCCATCACACAGCTCAACGCAAAGAGGGATTTCCCAGCTCACAAGTCTCCCTTTCAAGAACAAGGAAAGCGGTCAACAGTTAGTTTCCTCAAATTTTTTGGACAATGTTTAAAGGACCTGCTTTCACCCCACCCCTCTCAGATTGCTGGGAAGTTTTTTGTTGTTGTTGTTGTTGTGTGTATGTGTGTGTGTGTGTTTTGTTTGTTTGTTTGTTTGTTTGTGAGACGGAGTCTGTAGCCCGATCTCGGCTCACTGCAAGCTCCGCCTCCTGGGTTCATGCCATTCTCCTGCCTCAGCCTCCTGAGTAGCTGGAACTACAGGCGCCCGCCACCTCGCCCGGCTAATATTTTTGTATGTTTAGTAGGGACGGGGTTTCACCGTGTTAGCCAGGATGGTCTCCATCTCCTGACCTCGTGATCTGCCTGCCTCAGCCTCCCGAAATGCTGGGATGACAGGCGTGAGCCACCTCGCCCAGCCCAATTGCTGGAAAGTTTAACATGGTAGAGAAGTGTGAAGATGGCTAGAAACAAAGAAGAGTGGAGGTTATTAGTAGCAGGTACTGGGTGGATGCCCAGCAGCCTGCTCTACAGAACATCCAAGCAGTCTTTGCTGTTAAAGACATCAAGAGCCATGGCAGTCCCAAACATTCCAGAAAGGGAAGTACTGCTGCATCTTTTAAGAAAAGGAAGTGATGCTGCATCACTATGGGACAAAGCAACCATGCCCTTGTCCTTCCCACAACCACTTGCTTGCTGGGGTCTCAGAGGTACAGTCTATCTCTGAGCAACTGCACCTAAAAAAACTGGTGCCACTTCTTCAGAAAGCACACATGTGCTATAAACATCAGAGTCACTGCCACAATGAATAGCGCTGTGCTCCAGTCATTTGCTCCACAGGCACATGCCCCTTGCATACTACAGCCACGATTGCAGCAGGCATGCTGGCATATCACATCCTATTGCAATCTTTCTATAATGCTGCCCATCAGCATTGCAACCAAACTGTACAATGCCAAGGACAAAGGTATAATTTTGAAAGCAGCAAGAGAAAAGCAATTCATACTAGGGAATTACCATAATGCTATAAATGGTGTTCTCAACAGAAACTTTGCAAGTCAGGAGAAAGTGAGATAATATATGCAAAGTATTGAAAGAGCAAATCTGCCTTTCGAAATACTATACCCAGAGAAATAATCCTTTAAATGGGTGGAAATAAAGTCTCTTTGAGACAAATAAAAATTGAGGTACCTTATCACCACTAGATCTGTCTTATGAGAAATGCTTCAGGTAGTTCTTCAAGTTGTAACTAAAATATACTAAACAGCATAAGAAATAATATGAAAATAAACATTTTACCAGTGTGGCTAAATATATAGTCATATGCAGACTAATGTAGCACTGTAATGGGGGTGTGTAATTTCCTTTAAACACTAATAGTTAAAATATAAACATTTATTAATAGATACACAATATAGAAAGCATCAAACTCTGATTACAAGGGCATTATATGTATGTGAGGGGTAAGTGTGATTTGGTATACAATTGAAATTAAGTTGTTATCAACTTAAAATAGAAGATTTTTATACAAACCTCAAGCTAATCACAAAGATAAAACCTATAATTAATTCAAAAAAACAATAAAGAGAAAAGAATGAAAGTAAATTTCTTGTCACTACAAGAAATCATCAAATAACAGAGGAATACAGCAAGACAGAAAAAGAGTGACAAAACAACTAGAAAATAAACAAATAAATTAACAAAAGAACAAGAGTAACTTTTCACTTATCTATAATTACCTCAAATGCAAATCTATTAAATTCATCACTCAAAAGTCATAGCATAAATGAAGGAATAAAACAAACAAACAGAAAAATAAAAGCAAGTCACAGAGATATGCTGTCTACATGAGAGTCACTTTAGATTTAAAAACAAAATAGGCTAAAAGTGAAGGGATAGAGAAGGATATTTTATGCCACTGGTAACCAAAAGAGAAGATAAGTGGTTATATTTACATCAGACAAGATGTATTTTAAGTGTAGTATAGTCTTCAAAAAAAAAAGAAGGTCATTACATAAGAGTAACAGAGTAAATTTAACAGGAAGACAATTTATAGAACAATTATACGCACACACACACACACACACACATCACAGCACCTAATCATATAAAGCAAATATTGACAGATCTGAAGACAGAAACTGACAGCACTACAACAATAGTGGTGTATTTTAGCACCCCACTTACAGTAATAGAACATCCAGACAGAAATACCAACAGAGGCAGCTGACTTGAACAACAACATAAGCAGAACTTTCCACCCAACAGCAGAAGAAAACACATTCTTCTCAACAGCATACAGAACATTCTCCAGGATAGATCACATGTTAGATCTTAAAAAAAATTCTTAACGAACTTCAGAAGATCAAAATCATTCCATGCATTTTACCAACCACAATAGAGTTTAACTAGAAATTAAGAACACAGAAACAATCAGAAATGTGTGGAAACTAAATAGCACTCTTTGGAACAACTACTTGGTTAAAATGAAGTCAAAACGAAATTTAGAAAATACCTCCAGAAAGATAAAATCACATCATAACAAAACCTATGGGGCACAACAAAAGCAGTCTCAAGAAGAAAGTTTAAAGCAATTAGTGCCTACATTAGAAAAGATGCAATATTTCAAATAAACAGCATAACATTAAGCCTCAAGAAGCTAGAGAAAATAAAACAAAAGCAGTTAAGCCTAAAGTTAGCAGAATAAAAAAAAAAAAAGAAAGAAAGAAAAACAACAACAACAAAGATTATAACTAAATCAGCTGGAGAGAAAAAATAGGCCAAATCATCAGAACGAAATTAGTTTTGTGAAAGATAATATTGACACATCTTTAGCTGGAATAAGAAAAAAAGAAAGATGACTCAAATAAACAAAATCAGTAACAAAAAAGGAGATGTTACAATGGATGCCTCAGAAATGAAGAGGATCAAAAAGCATCCCTTTTACGGTTATTGTGAACAATTATAGGCCAGCAAACTGAATAATCCAGAAGAAATGAAAAAATTTCTAGAAAAATACAACTTACCGAATAAAAAAAAAAAAAAAAAGCCAGAAAATAACAAATGAGGAAATTGAATTTTTAAAAAGTCCAACAAATAAAAGCGCAGGACCAGATATCTTCATGGCTATATTCCACCAAACATTCAAAGAAGGATTAATATTAATCATTCTTCAACTTGTCCAAAAATAACAGAAGAAATAGGAACACCTCTATACTCATTCCATAAGGCCTGAATCACCCTGATACCAAGATCACACAAAGGCACTACTTGAAATGAAAATTATTGGTCAATATTCTTGAAGAACATAGATGTAAACATCTTTAATAAAATGCTATAAAAAGTAATTTAACAGCACATTAAAGGGGTAATACACCATGACCATGTGAGATTTATCGATTGGTTTGGAAGAATGGTTTAACATATGCAAATTAACCAATGTAATACAACAAATTAATAAAATGAAGAAGAACTACATGATAATCTCAATCGATGCAGAAAATGGATTTGACAAAATTTAGCATTTATTAATCACTAAAATTCTCTCAACAAAATAGGTATGGAAAGAAGTTATCTCAATACAATTATGGTCATACATGAAAAGCCCACAGCTAAAATCATAATTTATGGAAAAACCTGAAATCTTTCTAAGATCCAGTACAGAGCTAGGATACCCACTCTCATTATTTCTTTTCAACTTAATACTAGAAGTCCTAGCCCGTACAATTAGACAAGGAAAAGACAATAAAAGGTGCCCAAATTGGAAAGAAAAAATAGCTTTATTTGCAGAAACTACTTTTATTTTCAGGTCCTCTGCATATACGTAGAGGTGCTAAACAACAACAACAACAACAAACTGTTGGAACTCATAACTTTAGTAAATTTGCAGGCTCCCAAATCAGTACATCACAATAAATTTTGTTGCTATACAAAAACAACGAATTATTTCAAAAAGAAATGGAAGAGACAATATTCACAAAAACAATGAAAGGAATAAAATACTTTGGAATAAACTTAAACGGAGAGGAAAAATATTTGTACACTGAAAATTAAAAACATTTATGAAAAAAATTAAAGAGACAGATAAATGGAAAGAGAGCATATACCCACGGATTAGAAGAATCAACACTGTTGCAATGTCCATGCTACCAAAAGTGGTCTACAGATTCAGTGTAATCCCCATCAAAATCCCAATGACTTTTTTTACGGAAATAGAAAAAAAAATCCTAAAATTCATACGAAATTGCCAACACCCTAATATCCAAGGCAATCTTGAGTAAGAAGAACAAAGGTGGAACTAACATACTCCCTGATTTCAAAATATGTTTCAAAGTTACAGTAACCAAAACAGCATAATACTTAAACAAAAACAGATATACAAACCAATGGAACTGAATAGAGAGCTAATAAAGAAATTCAGTCATCTATGGCTATCTGATCTTTAAAAAGGATGCAAAGAAAATACAGGTAAATTATAATCTCTTTGAAAAATAGTATTGGGAAAACTGGACATTCCATGCAGAATAATTTAAATGGACCCTTATTCTCACTATTTACAAACATCTACCCAAAATGGATTGAAGACTTAAATGTAAGACCTGACACTATAACAATAATAAAAAAAAAAAAAGATAGGGGGAAGGCTTCTTGCTATTTGTCCAGGCAATAATTATTTTTTGGATAATTACCCCAAAGACACAGGCAACAAAAACAAAATAGGTAAATATAGTTCCATCAAATTAAAAATTTGCTGTAAACAAAACAATAAAGAGAATGAAATGACAACTTAGGGAATGTGAGAAATTATTTGCAAACGTATCTGATAAAGGGTTAATATCCAAAATATATAGAGAACTCACACCTAAATCAATAGCAAAAACCAATAAAGATATAAACAAATATATAATTAGCTGAATTAAAAACAAGATTTGCAAAGACTCAAAAGAAGAAAAATTGCTTCCAGATTAATATAAAGGTACTTAAGTTCATTAATCATCAGAAAAATGAAAATCAAAACCACAAAGGGATACTACTTTAGCCCTCTTAGAATGGCCAGTAACTGTCACAAAATAAATGATAATTGTTGGCGAGGAGATGGAGAAAGTGAAACCCTTGTACACTATTGGTGGGAATGTAAATTGGCGCAGAAATTATGAAAACAACATGAAGGTTTCTCAGACACTTAAAAATAGAGCTGTCATATGATCCAGCAGTTTCAGTTCTGGATAAATCCAATGGAAATGAAGTCAATATTTTGTGGAGATAACTATAGTCCCATGCTCATTGTAGAGTAATTCACAATAGCTAAGATAAAGAAACCATCTAAACGTCTATTGATAGATCAAAGAAGAAAATGTGGTTTATTTATGCAATGAAGTGTTATTCACCCTTTAAAAGAAGGAAATCTGCTGCTTGCAATAACGTGGATGTACTTGGAGGATATTATTCCAGGTGAAATAAGCCGGATGCAGAAAGACCAGTACTGTATAATCCCACATATATGTGGAATGTAAAATGTCAAGCTCACACATACAGAGTAGGATGATGGTTACTAGTGGCTGGTCACCGGCAGGTTGGGAGTGATATGGGTAGATGTTGATCAAGACCTACAAAGTCTTAGTTATGCAAAATAAATTAGTTTTGGAGATCTAATGTGCAACAATGTGACTATAGCTCAAAATGTTGTATACTCAAAATTTGCTAAAATGATAGATCTTTAGTGTTATCAACACACAAACATAAACACAAACGGTAATTTTCACATGGTGAATAAGTTAGTTTGATTGTGTTAAATATTTCACAATGTATACATACATCAAATTATCAAGTTTATACCTTAAATATATCCAGTTTTTAATTATTCAGGATATCTCCTTAATAAAGCTGGAGGGAAATACACATAGTGCCTCTTTTTGTCACTTGACTGATGAGGAACATTTGACTAGTTATATTCCCTATTTAAGTCTAAATTTAATTTTGAGCAAGAGACTTCTAGCTGTGGCTTTTGGAAAAGAGGACAAATGAAGCAAGCCATTCACTTAGAGCCCAACTGAATTGACCAAATGAATGTTGTAATAAGAGAAAATCTACTCAGCATTGTAGCTGAGTAGAGGGTATCCAAGCAGCATAAGCCTCCAGTAATTTTTCTTTAAGGAAATTAGAAAAACAAATAATAGAAAAGTTCCTAGGGCTAAAGTGTGAATTACTTCCTAATACTGTGGTCTGTGTCACAGGAAGCATATAGATCCCATCATGGTTTGATTTCACACACACACACACACAAATGAGTAAGGGATTAATACATGAAAGCAATGTGTTCAAAACCTGTTTCTTGTGGTGTGTACCTAAGTCATTCTGAAGCACCCATATCTGAAAGCCTAGAGCTAGCAAAGCAACAGTGAATGGAATGTAGATTATTCTGAGAACAGTTGTTCCTTCCCTTTGTACAGTGGAGCTCTTTCTGACAATGCAGGTCATAGCTAGTAAGAAGTTTTCATATACTAAGAAAGTTGTGACAGAGTAGTTACTTAAATGCATATTCTCCATATATGGATCCTAAAAAAAATTGAACAGGATGTTTGTTTTCTGTGCTGGGGCTTGGTATGACCCTGAAGTGCCTGTACCTCTCTCAGGCTGCTGAACCTCTGAGATGGTAATGCCAGGTTACATCAAACCAGGATGCAACTTCTGATGTGGGCAAAGAATCCCAATAGATTTCAGATGGATAATGTGTAGCCCCAAGGAGAAGGCATTAGCACATCTGAGACAAGCTCAGGCTGGCCAACCATACTGGCTAAAGGCGCATTCCCTGAAAAGCGAATGCCCAGGTTTTTCCAGGGCCTTTCACTTAATCCTCTGTAATTGTGATTAAATTCCTTTTTCTCCTTGTCTTTCACCTTTCTGCCCTGCAAATAAAAGAATAGTAATGCCTTCATAGTATTATGAGGAGGATGTAATGAGATGATACATGGAAAATTCTTAGAACAGTGGTTGCATGTGGCAACTTCTCAATAAGTGTTATCTACAACTGCTATCACTTTTAAAGCTATAACTAATGGGTTTTCTGAAGACAAAATGGGGTAGAAGATAAGTAGTTAATACAGCTTGAATATTATGTGCACTTATTGGAAAAGATATTTAATAAAAGGTAGTATTTATCAGAGAATGAGGGGAAGGAATAAAGCATATGCTTATGTAAAAAAAGCCTTCCAGGCAGTAGTGAAAGTCGAAGCAAACTGTGCAAAGTTAGAGGGAGCTAGTGGAGTCCAAGAATCTTACGAACAAATGTGGCTCGAGTGGAATGGATGGGAGGTAAAGTAATAGGAGAGCACCATCCTGAAAAGTAGGTAAGAAGACTGATCACAAAATGAATGCTGCAAAATAGTTGGCCTATATTCTGAAAGTGTTGAAGGTGGGTGGTGAGGAGGTGAAGATTGGAGCTCATAAAGAAAAAAATGAAACAATTGAACTCTGAGGTCTCAAAACACCAGTCTGGAGGAATTGTGGAGTATCGATTGCAGAGCCCTGAGACCACAGGAAACAAAACTAGGTGTGATGCCAAGACAGGCATCAGAAACGGCAAACAGGGGGCAAACTATGCCTATAATTAAGATTAGAAATAAAAGTTTTCTTTACATTTAGAAAAATGATGCATTCATTTACAAGCACAGCTGTTGGATATTGAAATGGCTCCATATTGGAGGGTAAAATAATCTTTGGAGGTCTAGCTGGTTTATTGAATGTCTTCGACTTGGCTTCTAACCAGAAACTGACCTACTATTAACCCCTTGATTTCTTTGCATCTGCTTTTGGGAAAATATGGTTTTTTCTGCTTTTTAATAAAACCTCAGACGTCTCTTAGTTTTTTAGATACCAATATACTACTTTTAAAAGGCCTTTACTTTAAAATGGCAAAAACCACAGTTACTTCTGTGCCAAGCTAATAACACTTCTTCCTTACTTAGGCATTAAAAATTCTGAACCAGGGTAGTCATTGCATAGCAACAATCCAGTCCAGGATAGCAGACCCTGAGTTTGAGGGTTTTTTTTTTTTTTTTTTCCTCTCTCTCTAATCCCTAGTTAGTGGCTATTTTAGGCCCATCCAGAATCAGACCTAGAAGAAGGGGAGGATTTGCTTACAGCTGCACACTCAAACATGGCAGAGTTTGCTACAATCACAGCTTGGTGCCCTCTCCGTGGTTGATGTACCCTTGCTGAATCTTTCTCAGGTACCGTTTTTGTGGATTCTGACATTCCCCACTAGTGACCTGTGACTGCAGTCATCTTCACCTAGACAATGTCCAGCACATCATTGGCACCTTCCTTAGAACTTCTTGCTCATCTTTTACATCAAAGGAACCTAGCTCTTCTCTTACTGAAGGTTCTTTTAAACTTTCAGGCAGTCCTCTAGAGTAAGATGCCCCCAGGCAACCTCATTTTGCTGGTGATAGAACACATACATCTTGTTGCAAGTCAAGCCTGTGCTTTCTGTCTTTCCACCATAGCCTGTGCTGTGTAGCCTCTCCTATTAGCTCCTAGGATCCCTAAGCTCCAGTGAGCAAGGTACACTCGTCATGGTGGGCTGCACTTGGCTCAAGGTGACGGGGAGAATTCCATGCCTTTGCCTGAGAAGGGACTAGAGGAAGTGAGTGATTGATGGGCAGTATGGGGAGTATGCTTCTAGTTCTCACCAATAAGGCTCTCTCTATCACATTTTCAAGCATAATATCTCGTAGAAGAAGCTGGAGTGTGACTGGTTAATGTTTCCCTAATTAGAGTTGAGTCATTTATTTTGTCCATAATGTGTGTAAATCTCATACTTCTCATTACAGGGAAGTACAACAAGGCACTATTACTTTGTTTAGTCCTCAGCCTTTCTTTGGAAGCCTCTGCAGAAACTTTGAGAGAGAAGGATGAGACTCACTTGTAGCCCTGTGACAGAGAATTTAAAAAATAGAATAGGTGCATTTTGGTCTTGGGTTTAATTATTGCATGTTTGATGGAGTTATGATGATAAGGGCAAGAAGAGGTGACAGCACTTCTCTAATACTCTTTTCCTTGTTTTGTGTTATGTAACTAAAAAGTGAAATGCTGTCTATACCAGTATATTTGAAACTACAATATGCAAGTTATATGTCAATATATGAAACCTGATTATATGCATATGTGCATGTATAAATGCATATGTGAACTGGAAGAGGTCCTTGACTCCCTTTGCAGGACGTGTCACAGAGGTGTGGCTCATATGTTCAGCCGCTGTGCGTTCAAACCCCTTACAGGAGAGGGAGCATGCAGACAGGCGGGTGTAAGAGCCGGGGAAAGTGCTTTTGGGCTCTGGCCCCATGGTAGTGTCAAGGGGTGGTGCCTGTGACTCCTGAAGCTCCAGTGGGCTAGCTTCACTGCTCACTGATGGCTTAAGTGATAACCAGCTCAGTGTCCCCTCAGTACTCAGGTTCTCATCTGGTGTCCAGGAAGAATCAGGTCACACAGACAAACTAAAGGATGGTAAAGGTGGGAGATTTTATTCCCAGAGGGAGGTGGCTCTCAGTACAATGGATGGGGAGTTGGAAAGGAGATGGAATAGGAAGGTCATCTTCCCCCGGAGTTTGACCATCTCACATCCGTTCTCCCCTCCAACCATCCCCGGCTGAATTACTCTCGACATTCAGACACTCCTCTGGCATGCTGCTCTTCTGCTTCTGTGCTCATCTGTTCCTCCATGCATCTGCTCATGGAGCCTGGGGTTTGGAGTTTATATGGGTACAGGGTAGGGGGGTGTGGCTGGCCCAAAGGCAACATTTAGGCACAAAAGCTGGAATGCCTGTTCCCATTTAGGGCTGTAGTTTTCTAGGCTTGAGGGTGGGGCCTTTGCCAGGGACCTGCCCTCTTCTACCTGGTATTTCCCTGACTCCTCTCTATATCATATGTGTCTAGGTTTCAATATATATTAATACATGCATATGTATATGATATCCTGCATATGTGTCTATGTGTATGTACATGTATCTATATACACACATTCCATGATGATGACAAGATATGAATATTATCTACCCAAGAAGAATTGCATTTGAAATAATCTTTTAATATCAGCCTTTGCATTTGATAATTACATGCATTTGTGCATTATAGATATTAGTTACATTAGTGACTATGTGTATTCACTAATGTATCAGTAATACATATATATATTTAAAATAAGGAACACAGTTTCTATCTAAACTATCTTAAGATTGATTTTATTTAATATTTGTGAAATAAATGTATTGTTTTGTTTATTAATATATTTGGAAATATTTAGATCCTGTTGCCATATTTGTCAATGTTTTCTTTCTCTCATATTTAGCAAACTAACTCTGCATATTATCTGTGTACAGGCAATGGCATTTGGATATGTCACACTAATTAAGTGCCTCATTGGATGTCTCCTCTTAAGTTTTCCTCCTGAATAGTTGACATAAGCCTTTCAAACTGCAGGGAAAAGTGACAAGAAACCCCAGAGCCACATTCTGTGATTGAGAGAATCCGTTATCCCGGTGTCTCTGGAAGCAAAATCAATTCATGTGTTCTATCATCCTTAGAAAGTACTCTCTAACATGCTGTCAGCAATAAATTTTACAGGCTTTCCCCAAAGTCAATTGCTTCTTCTATTTGGGATTAAGATGAAAGCAAATTGATTCTTCTCATACATAGAGGAAGCACGAGAGAAGAGATACTTTTAGTCTACTCATTTCTTCTTTTTTTTTTTTTTTCGTTTTTACTGACAGATTTCTCCTGCTGCACTAATGTAAGGTCTTTAGTAATTGAAATTCTGGCTGTGAAATATACTCAGGCATAACCAACTTGAATGCAATTTCCCTTAGAGTTACCTTCCATGCAAGTAGGCAGGAAATTTATTTCTGAGTAACTTATTTCTGAGCACATTAAAAAATAATAATAAGGCAAATCTTTTCAGCATTTTAACTGGAATGACTGCCAGGATATCATATTCAATTTGATTTTACCGTATCTTCTAAAGTCTAGTGATAATAATAATTCATGTTTTTTCTTTAATCAAATTGAAAACATTCAGAATCAACATTTAACTTATTTTAATCATTTTTCTTAAAATGTAATTTTGTAATTTTGTAGTAGATAAAGATGGCATATTAAAATTAAAACTAACATAGGTGGATTATGCTGGCATTTAATCAAGTATTCTTGTGTCTGACTCTAGCTAAAGTGTCAGTTTAGAAATACATTTTCTTATTTCGTTTGGACAACTTAGAAATGTAGATAAGTTTAAGAAAATTATTCCAGCTGAACTAGAATTAGAACTTCTTAAAGGTCTATAAATATACAAAATATCAGATGGGAGTGACCAAAAGTTGCACTTTTGGTGGAAGCAAGCAAACAAAGAAAAATAGAAACTGACGAAATATTGTAGAAACCACCAGGTTTCTGTTGATAAATATTTATACAGCTTTCTGGTCTCGATTTTGATGTTTATACATAGAGTAACAATTGAAATGTATGTTTGTGAAGTACTAAAGGGTGCCCAGTGCTAGGTTAAGTTTCAAGTAGAACATTAAATATCCAGATTAAAATGCCAGTTTTCTCTCTCTCTCTTTCTTTCTCTCTCTCTCTCTTTCTGTGTGTGTGTTGGTGGAAGAAAATCGTTTATGTATACAACTACCTAATAGCAAGTCAGGATAACATTGAAATATAAACAACATGGTATAAAACATGTTAGGATAAAACATGGCACAAAACATGGTATAAAACACGGTATAAAACAAAGTTAGGATAACATTGAAATATAAACAACATGGTATAAAACATGTTAGGATAAAACATGGCACAAAACATGGTATAAAACACGGTATAAAACAAAGTTAGGATAACATCGAAATATAAACAACATGGAAGAAGCAGGCAATTAACTATATTGTGAGGTTTGGTGAAAACAGTATTAGTCTTAGGTCTTATAGGATATGTAACATATTAAAAGTCAAGGTTAGGACAGTGCTAATCATTTTTTGTAACATGTATAAAATCTAATCATAATCTAGTTAATTGAACTTGTACTCTCTTCTGTCATCAATTACAGCTTGCTACCAAATTTATTCAAAGTTTATGTGTATATATATAAGCTTTTCACTTGGGAGGGGATGTGATAGAACAAGGAGGAATAAAAACTTGTAATTAGAAATAATCACTTAACATTCAAAGTTTAAAATCAATTAATCTGCATTATGTGAAGATAAAAAATATATAAGTTTTTCAGTAACATTATCTCTCCAATAAAACTTCGAAAAATAAATCATATAATCCAAATTTGGTAGAACCAATGTCTTCAAATGTCTTAATATAAAAGCATTATAAGGAATTCATACACCCTTAGAAAAGACGTGTTTTAGATATTATTTGAAATACAGTTTGAAATTTATAGAAATATTTATCTTTTTTTTATAAATAGGTTTATACAGTTGCTGTTACTAATAATCCATGGTCTCTGAAGTAATTTAAAGTTTTTTTTTTTTTTTTTGACTGAATTCCTGCAATCTTTTTTTTTTTTTTTTTAATTATACTTTAAGTTCTAGGGTACATGTGCATAACGTGCAGGTTTGTTACATATGTATACTTATGCCATGTTGGTGTGCTGCACCCATCAACTCGTCAGCACCCATCAATTCATCATTTATATCATGTATAACTCCCCAATGCAATCCCTCCCTCCTCCCCCCTCCCCCCTCCCCATGATAGGCCCCAGTGCGTGATGTTCCCCTTCCCGAGTCCAAGTGATCTCATTGTTCAGTTCCCACCTATGAGTGAGAACATGCGGTGTTTGGTTTTCTGTTCTTGTGATAGTTTGCTAAGAATGATGGTTTCCAGCTGCATCCATGTCCCTACAAAGGACGCAAACTCATCCTTTTTTATGGCTGCATAGTATTCCAAAAGGTTTTTTTTTAATTGTTGTAAAATTGAAAACACTTGATCTAAAAACACACACTTTTAGTTTTACTGAATTAGATTTAAATGTATTTTCCAATTGAAAAGCAAAATATCATTAACTTGTGTAAAACATCTTCTCTTTACAAGAACTAGGCTCTAAAACAACCTGAAAATCCATAACTTATTCCCCTCACTCTAGGAAGCACATGTTTCTTGGACTAGGTGAGGAATAGTAATTTCCCCTGCAGGAGTTTGGTTCTCCTCATTCTATACAGAACGTCTGCAGTTTGCCTTTAAACTGTGCCAGCCAGCTAAGATTTTGAACATGAGGACATTCTACAATGGACAACTCTTAATCCTGGCATAACAGCCTCACCCCAGGATAAATTACACTGGAGGAAATTGACGATGCTTTGTATCTAGAATTTAATCTCTCTAATCACTGAAAAAATTCTTACATTCAAAACTGATGTTAATATTGCAACGATTTCTAAATTAATATATGATTAATCTCATATATCAGTTATTTCTTTATTATTGCTTTATTCAATTTTCTTGTACATTTTTAAAATTTAGCAGCTATATTTGCATTTTTATATAGATACTATCCTTTATAGGCAACATAAGAGCTAAAAAGACAGTGATCTTTCCTTCAGGCAATTATAGCATATCTATCTTATTTCAACACATAAAAATTATTTTTAATAAAAACTCATGGGTTTGTTAAGATGATGACTTACTGCAGCATTGACTCTTGAGCAAAGCAGGCTAAAAAACCGCATTGGAATTGCAATCTGAGTTCCTCTAGACAAGTTTTCCAAAAAGATCTAATTTCCCAAACTCTAAAAGGGGAATAACAGTATTCTATTTCCAATACTTCAGTAGTACTTATTTACATAAAATATTCGAAGTGTGTGTGAAACTGTTTGAGACATCTGAGGCGCCCATGGTAGCTGTTGTTGATACTTTTAATTTTATAACTGCTTATAATAAAAAGTACCAAGCATGATACATTTATTTTATTTAGCAAGCTTATTTGATACTTTTAAACTTCTAAAACATTTACAAAATATATAAACCTCTGTATTTTAGTATATCAAGTTTATATTTACAAGTCAAATCAATTCTCCTTCTACATTCTATAATTAAATAATAAGAATAATTGTCACCACCATCAAGAGAAGTACTTGTGGGAAAAAACGGAAACACAAGTGCCTTTCTCAATGCCTTGTTAAATTACATTAAGTTAAAATGATTCTGAATCTGTATGGCATGACTTTGGATTAATATGAAATGACTATCAAAGCAAATGACTATCAAAATAGTTAAATTACTATATGTGGATCTCATATTAAATAAATAGTAAATGAGAAAAATCTAAAACACTTGGGAGTTTGATCAGTATGAGATGTGTCTGCACCTGCAGTACAAATTCTAAATTTTTAAACACTCTTGAAAAGTATTTAATATGATAGTGCCAAACTATTATGGTTTGAATTTTTGTGTCCCTCCAAAATGTACATTGGAATTTAATCTCTAACGCAATAGTATTAAGAGGTGGGGCCATTAGGGGATGATTAGATGCTGAATGCTCCACCCTCATGAGCGAGATTAGTGCCCTTATAAAAGTGTCTTCACACAGCTTTTCCCCTTGTTGGTCCTTCTGCCTTCTGCCATGTGATGCAGCAACAAGGCACCATTTTGGAAGCAGAGTACTTGAGCGCTCACCGTATACTTCATCTGCTGCCACCTTGATCTTAGACCTCCTAGCCTCCAAAATGATGATAAAATAATTTTTTAAATCAATTACCCAGTCTCAGGTACTTTGTCACAGCAGCACAAAAGCACTAAGACAAATATAATACCAGTTCTTTAGCAAATTTATAAATTATCAAGTTGTTGATGCTGCTGAAGTGATGTTAAAATAATTTGAGAATCTTATAACAAAATCACAAACTAAAATGTTTCAGTTTTACCCTTTACCCTGTCAATGTGGATAAAAATAAACACCAGTTTTCAAATTTCTAAGCATTTATGGCATTCGCTTCACAAGAATACATAACGTGTTTGTTCAACTGTTTCAGTTTCTATAAGTAGCTTTAACATGTAACTAACTTTTTGCCTCATTATGAACATTTCTCATTTTTTACAGTGAAACACTGAGAGTGAATAATAAAGATGTTGAATAGGCAACATAGGTGAACCTGCTAAAGAATTACCAGAATCAGTAATTTCATATTTCCCTAAGGAGAGATGAACACATACTCAGTCATGCCTACTGAAGGTTGCCATCAATTCTGTCATAAGAAGCTAAAATTCTCAAAGCCAATGTATCTTATTTATGGTTTCTTTTACTTGGTTGTGCTTAAATGTGTAATACATTGCATACACATTTTGGGCTGTACTCTGAGCTCATTTGTCTTCAATGTCTTTTTCCTGACTTCTTCAAATATCAAGTTAAATGCTTAAAGAAACATTGGGAAAATTATCAAGTTTAGTTAAACCAAGAAAGCAGAGTCTCTAGAAGTTTCTGTGTTTTGGTTTATTTATTTTTAAAATCACCAAGGCACATGCATCAGTGTGAGTCTATGTGTATGTGTTGTATAATACATAGCTAACACTTTGATTTCAGCTGTGTGAGAGGCCAAGCAGAGGCCTCAGTGTAGCCAGCTGGACTTCCGGCCTTCAGCACTGTGAGGTAAGAGATGGGATTGTTTCAAGCCTGAAAGTGTGTGGTAATTTGTTCAGCAACAATAGAAAACTAATATGAATACAATAACGGTGAAAGAAAAAAAGAGAAAATTGAGAATAAAAAACTCATTTTCAGTGGGAAGACAAAAACCAACGAACCAACCAAAGAAAGAAAAAAAAGAAAAGGCAAAGATAAAACAGTAGTCAATGTGACAAGCATATCGATTACACCACTATCCATTAGGCTTTGAAAAAAAAAAAGTTACTATTATATTTACATAACTAATTAATTTTATTAGCACTTATTTTCTGATCCCTTTAATTTTCTTTTACTTTTGAGTTTCCAAATAAACATCCCCAAACATATTAGAACCAATTATTTTAAGTTTATAGTAAGATTGGAGTTTTTGTGCAAATTTTATTTCTTAAGGCACTTTTGTAAAAAATAAATACTAGTGATAGTATTTACCCATCTAATACTAGTGATAGTAATGTATTGGTGATGATCTTGGTGTGACTGTAAATCAAAAAGAAATACAATATGCTAAATTTATAAAGGATACTTGATAGAACAGAATATTTTTCTTTTAAAATAAAATAATCTTTAACTTTCTTCTCCTTTTCACATATTGCCTTTTAACAAAACTAGGGAGAGCATATACGTAAACAAAGATAATTAGTAAAGTAAGATTTCAAAGCAAATTCTCATACTACTAGTTATTTTGTGAAACTCTCATATTACAAAATAAAATAAAATAAAAAATACAATGTAATATACAGAATGACCTGTTCTTTCTCTTTTAAAAAGTGGAACAAGGTTTTGAGGACAAGGATCTTATCAAAGTTAATGCCACATTTTGGAGATGAGAAAAACTCTACAGGGAAAAATGAAACCATTCTAAGAGCCTGACCCATATACACTCCAACTCAGATAGAACAGTGAGCAATGAATTTACCCTCCACTGTCAAACCTTAAATTTGGGGAATCACATAATGCATGGTCACCCATTTAGAAGTGCTGGGGCTAGACTGCAGGTTTGTCAGAAGCCATAACTCAGAGGGGAAGATACAATAAGTTAGCCTTTTTCATTTACTTCACCTCAGCAGAACAAAATAATTCATAACAAGCACGTCTCAGCTCAAATTGAAATTCAATTGTGTTAACACGACCACGCCCATAGGGTGAACTAATGACAAAACATGGGTTTGACTAAAACATAACCACCATGTGGCTTACATTTTTCACTGATTTTGTTTTGTTTTGTTTTCACATGTTTTAATGATGATTTTTTAAAACACAGCATATATGTACAAAGGTTTTAAATCCCTAAGAAAGATATATATTATTTTTAAAAATTGGTCCTTTTACTTGTGAAAACACAGGCACTTGCCTCCCATTTTCGAGATGCTGATGTTGCATCTTTAGAATTTGTCTTGATATGCCGGCATTTATTTTAGGCTACCATGTACTTCATACGCATAGCGGTGCTGATGAAATGCACAAAATATTTTGAGGGCATAAACAAGAAGAACAATTGGGTCATCTAGTCTCTCAGAGTGTTTTTTCTCACTGTGCATAAAAAAGGTGAATATAACCATACAAAAATTCTTGCTGTGACTTTATGCTTCAATACCATAGATATGTAGTTTATTACCTGAAAAGTGCATAATTGTACAGTTTATATTATCTCTATGTTTTAGTTCTAGTAGCTTGGGATGTGTTTTCCTGTTTGATAAAATAATTAAAATGTCTTTTTTTCTAACTATCTAGTCTGTCTTTATTATGCAATTAATAACAATCTGATTAGCCACAAACCACATATGTGCAGCACTACATCTGGCCTATTTTTCTGTGTCTGTGCAGTAATTATGAGCTTTTCTTTGACTCATGACCTGTATAGGTGTGAAATTAAGGCAAAAATGTGCAAACTAAAACAATGTATAATTGAATTTAAAATTATAGCACTCCGTACCAATGCTTTCATTTCCATAACAAATAAAATACTATGTATGTGTGAATAATAAGTAGGTAGGCCTAGCTTACAATTTAAGCTAAGCTGTTATAATTTAAGAAACAATACAAAATGAACAAAGATGACTTAATAAATTGGTTAAGAAAAGTTTAGGAGAATAAATATGCCCACTGAAAGTTCCTGTTTTGTTGTAACAGATGAGAAAAGGTCATGTTAAACTCTGAGAAACTTGAGAAACTGGAAATTACACAAAAGTACTCATTTAACAAGGTTAGTTTTTTTTCCCTAAATATTTACATATTACAATAATGCAACTATGCATTATAGATAATTAAATTAATGCTTTCAAAAATATTTCCCTTCACATGGCTAATGGACATTTGTGGAACCTTCCAAATAACGACAGAATTTTATCACGGGAAAAGGCTTTAATGAGAAAAAAAAAAGTTCGATGCCCCTGCAAAATTCTATTTTTAAAGTTTTATCATGTATTTTTGCAATAATTTCCAATATACAAAACCTATAATGATGCTAACTGCTATTTGTACATTTATATGAACCTGATTATTCCTTCTGTTTTCAAGTTTTGTAATAATGATCAAATCTTCTTAAATATGCAGAAATTCATTGAGAGTGATTTGATTTTGAGTGTCTGTCTACATACATCTATATTTTTAGCTTGCTAGAGAAGACTTGAAGGCAATTTTAAGTTAACACTCTTCTAAGCCAGAATTTTCCAAGTGACATTTGGAGAAACCAAATCCTGAGAGATAATCTCTGAAGGAATGAAAACGAGACTGTTTTCCCATGATTCCGGGGTTCTGTAAGGAAAATGGAAACTACCACATCTCCTGCTGGATGATTTCACTTTGTATTACTATTACAGGCACTAAAAATCCTGCACAGAGGAAATCCGTTTAACGTTGCCTAACTCTGAATCTCAATTTATTTGACTGGTGTACATATTTTTCATTTAAATACATTTATTAATATTTCACATGCAATATTTTTTAAAATGATATCCTATGTTATAGGATGGAATTATTTCTTTGGGGGAAAGATTATCTTTATCCTTGCATAAGATACACTTAAAATACTTTTTCTTTTAATTTAGATATTCCAGTACCATAAGTTACACATGTAGTTTAGGAAATTGTTAAGAAGAAAAAAGACAGTCTAAATAGAAAAAATATTTTATAAGAAGATGAGGTGGGTTTATATAACAGTGGAGTAGGTTATTAAAATAACACTGTGCAAAAATGTCTATAAAATGCATTCATCCCTGTGAACTAAATTGGATTCAGCAACACTAAGTTATTAATCATGTTAATCTGATTATAACATGAAATCTTCAAAAATGTAGTGACAATTAGTTTAAATTTCTATTTGACATTCACTCATAGTACCCCTTTCAACAATCAGAGAAATTTGTTCCAGAGAAAATAATATTCATGGACACTCAACATATTTTTAATTAATACTCCATGATCAAATGAGCCTATGGGAAAATTAATATGAAACTCAAGATCAATTTCTAGCAAAATTTAGAAGCGCTCTATAAACTCATCCCAAATCACCCTGTAATTTGTGATTATTACATTTGTGATTCATATGATTCATATACTGACATAGACAGAAAGCTGATCAAACATGTATATTAAGCAAAATTGAGAGAAATTCTGAGTTCACTAAATCAAAATTCAATCTCAGTAAAAAACAAACAAAAGCATGACTGTAAGCACAAAAATTATTGTGAAATACCAAAACCTGGTATAAAAATATCAACTACATAAATTGTATTAACAGCCCAAATATATATGCAAAGACATTTAGAATATTTAGTTAAATATAAATTCAAATGAGTCTCCCCTATAATCTGGCCATCAAAAATCCTGGTGCCAGTTCATGTTGCATTGGAATAAGCTAAAATTTATTCAATATATTCTATGCATGAGATAAAATTCTATGCCCCTCATTGCATTAAATCAGTTACTACTCAAAATACACTTATGGAGTTGGTATGATGATCTCCATTTCAGAGGTCTTAAAACTAAGGCATAAAGAATCTCTTTAATTTTCCTGCAGGTCAAGGACCATGTCAGTTTTATTTATATCTCTGTATATCTACATGTTGAATAAGGACTGACACAGAGTTGTGGACTTCACAAATACATTTGAAATAATACATGGCTTGAGGAAGTCTAACATAAGCCAGATGACTTCCACACATAGACAGCAATTGTGATAAGTAATAACTGGTAGAATTTTTCCAGTACAACAATTGTCAACAAAATTATAAAAATAATTTTAAAAAAACCCTAGAGGGATATCTGTTGGAGATGTTTAGAAAAAAATTGTATTACATTATTTCATTATGGTGATTACTATATATTTAACATTATGAAGTGTGAAATAATACATTATTAAATTATATAAACAATGTCAAAACTAAATGAAAGATTTGTTAGACTCATTTGACCCAATGTTAGATTCCTGTTTATTTTCTGGAGTAGAAATTATTTTCTGTATAAGTAAAAAAAATAGTTGGGAATAAGTTGCAAAAAACCAGATGCATTTGTACTTTATTGCCTAAAATGTTTTAATATTAAAATTATCAATCTATATTTACATAGATACTCCATGCTCAATGTTATTTTTTGTATAGTGGAAAACTGAAAGACAATCGGTAGTTAAAGAATGCTGCTTCTTATCAGTAAATTTCATTCATATTGGTTAGACAGTATTAGCACATATGAATAGATCTGAGAATAGATTCTGTGCTATGAATTAAGAAATTATAAGTTTTCATTAAAATGAGTAAATTTCTTTGATCTTAAAGATGTTGAAGGTTATTAACTGTGTATGTAAGTTGTAGATGGACAGAGAGAATGGATCAGGGTATTAACATAAAAAAAGGATATTCTGGCCGGGCGCGGTGGCTCACGCCTGTAATCCCAGCACTTTGGGAGGCCGAGACGGGCGGATCACGAGGTCAGGAGATCGAGACCATCCTGGTCTACACGGTGAAACCCCGTCTCTACTAAAAAATACGAGACCATCCTGGTCTACACGGTGAAACCCCGTCTCTACTAAAAAATACAAAAAACTAGCCGGGCGAGGTGGCGGCGCCTGTAGTCCCAGCTACTCGGGAGGCTGAGGCAGGAGAATGGCGTGAACCCGGGAGGCGGAGCTTGCAGTGAGCGGAGATCGCGCCACTGCACTTCAGCCTGGGCGACAGAGCGAGACTCCGTCTCAAAAAAAAAAAAAAAAAAAAGGATATTCTTCTGGAAATGAAAATCATTTCTCATGGAAATGGGTAATTGGATAAGAGAAGAGTAAGGAAGTTCCCTCACACACCTATGAGGGAAGTGTGCTGTTACAGTGGGAGGAATAGTTAATATTGTAGTGAAAGTTTAAGAACATTTAAAATTCTTAATAACACAGAACTTTAGACGTTTAATACTGAGCAATAAGATATTGTAACACAGAATATGTGACACAGAAAGCAGTGATTAAATATTTTTCATTGTATTGTTATGCAAGAAGAAAAAATATTCAAGTAGATCTTAGACTAGTGAGAAAAGTTAAGTAGGATGTAATAATGACATTTAGCAGGACTAGAACAAGACACAAGTATTATTCATCAATATTTTACAGAAAATAAAATGCTTTTTTTTTTTTTTTTTTTGACACAGGGTCTTGCTCTCTCACCCAGGCTGGAATGCAGTGGTAGGAACATAGCTCCCTACAGCCTCAGCCTCTTGGGTTCAAGTGATCCCCCTTCCTCAGCCTCCTGACTGGCTGAAACCATAGTCATGTCCCCACGCCTGGATGATTTTTATTATTATTATTATTTTCTCGTAGAGGCAGGGTCTCATCAGTATCCCAGGCTGGTCCTGAAGCCCTGTGCTAAAGCAATCCTCCTGTCTTGGCCTTCCAAAGTTTTGGAATTACAGGCATACACCACCACAACTGGCAAATATTGTAAATTTTGATGATCCATTCTAAAACATGAAATGATGAAAATGATAAAACATCCCCCGATGTCTTCACTAGGGGAATAGATAAAATATCACACCACCAGCCAATGAAGAACACATGACTAAAAAAATGATTTCCCAAGGAAATTATGGCCATTGAATCTGGACAGGTTGAATTGGTGGTATAGGTAAAATATTTAAGAAAGTTGTTTTATAAGCAGACAGAAACAGCACTATGTCTATTCTTCAAATACCAATTTTACTCAACTAAACTCCCAAAAGACAGCTGATTTTTGGCAAAGTGTTCTTCGTCCAAAGAGAACTAGGATATTTTAATGTCACAGAAGTAATAGTAAGGGTCAGCGAAGAGATTCAAAAATGAGTGCACAAACTGGGAAATAGAATCGAGATTAATAACTCATACAGGCTATTATATTACAATGAATGAAAAAGTTATTTGTGGCCTTGTCTAAGTTTCTATTGGAGAACGGAGAAAACATATATAAAGAGGACAAATGTATCAAAGGAAAAATTAATTCAGCAACTAAATCATTAAGCTTTAAATTACGGTGAGAATTGGCAATTAAACATATTTGGTGTTTTTTAAATGTTGAAATAATCAATTTCAATAAATTTTTAAATTCAATTACAATTTCTTAATTTATTATGCTTGTCAAACATATCAACATATGTGTTTAACTGTTATTAAATGTTATTTATAAATTAGTAATTAAAATTTCAGCTAAGAAAATTATTTTATTCCCAAAACTAAATTTATAAATGACAAAAATAAATACTATGATGTTTGTCTTTATGTTGACACAAATATTACATGACATTTTATCTGTACAAAACTGATCAAAATATACTTTACTATATAAAATTACTGTTGAAAGAATTAGTGATGGCATACTTTATAGTCAATATTAATTTGTGTGTGCTAGTTAATAAATATAATAGTTAATCAGTTAATTGTTAAAGTAGATTATGTATTATTTGCTCCTTAAAACTATAAAAACTTATTTGAGTAATTTAAAATCTAATTTATTTCATGAGACTTGTAACCACAATGAATACGTATGTTATACACACACACACGTAAACTTATTTGCTAATCACAAGCTACAAAAACACAGGAGAAACATTCAAAGTATTTAAACAGGCTACTTAACTATTATAACAGATAATACATATATTATTTGCCAGTTTAAATAGATAAAATTATACAAATGATTATACTATCAAAAGATTTAGATACCTTTCTACACAAATACTCTGTTTTACAAAGTTTTATATATTTGCATATCTTCATAATGATGAAATATTTTAACAATATATTAAGATCCAGTTTGATGATTATCTAACCTTCTGATATACCAAAGAAGTATGACCAGGTATCGTCTGATATACCAAATGGCATCAAACAAATGCCATTTACAAACATTTATTTTCTATGCTAGAGTGATATTTTAGTTGTATTTCTTACTCTCTAGCCATGTGGCCTGCCCAGTAAAAAATGTTTACACATTTTTTTCAGATATTTAGTTTAACCAATAATAATAGAACTAATTTAAAAAACTATAAAACCCTTTTACTTTCTCTCAAAATCATAGTTGGTATATATATATTTATGTGGGATAATGGCAAAGTCTTTTTCACTGTAAAAAAATTCACATATTTGAGACGGGACAAATCTGAAATAATTGCTTGGGAAGTTACAAATTAAACAGCATTCTATGCAATTACTTTTTATTTCAACTATTTATTTTGAATGAGATGATATTAAGCTATTCTCTGTGAGTCTGTGAGTGTCTGGTATTTGAATGCTCTTGTGAAAGTATTTGAAGCTATATTTTTACATTTTTTCACTCAAACTTTTATAGTGGCATAAAGTCCTCATTAATATTCTATTAGTTTCTATGACTCTTATTAGCATTGAACAAACAAATAAGATGATAATAAACATCCACTTATTTTAAAAGTTTCTCTGTTCTAGGACATTAGACCAATATCATCAAAAGACCTGTTATAGGAATTTAAAATGTAAATACTGTGCATTTAATTAAGAAGAGATAACTGTCTATCAAGCATGGCTGTGGAGAATTATCAAGTCAGTATTATATAAAATAATAAATAGATTTATCAGCTTTGTTTCATTTTGAATAAAATAAGTCAAAGTCAAAAGAGCTCAGTGTGGTTTAAAAGATGTGTAAATGAGTTTTTATTTTAGTAATTGAAAATAGTCTTGTAATGAATGATGTTTCTTAATTAATTGTCAAAAATAAGAAATGAAGGTGACTTCTAGGTGCATTGTCATGATGTTCTCTGACTGGATGGACATCTCAGCCATGAAACATTCATACTAGTGCAAGCATTTATATCCTTGTGTTAACACTCCATCCTTATAAAAAAATACTTTATCCATATAACTGGTTTCAAAGCAGACCATTGTACTGTACTATATTATAATTTTTGAGATTATATTAAAATAAGGAATAAAATAATATACCTAAATCTAAATCTAAAATATGGTTCCTTTCCCACTTAGTCAGCTTTCCATGATACTTCAAATGTAATACACACTCTGTGTCTATGTGGACCATCATACCATAAAGTAGCTAAATATTCAGAGCATAATGATTACTTCCAACTTGATTTGTACAATTTCATTTATATATATAATATATTATTCATTATATAATATATAATTATAAACATTATTATTATCTAATATATTATATAATTTTCTATGCTAGAGATTATTATAGCATAGAGATTTCTATGCTAATATAGTATATATGTTTTATATAATATATTATATATAATAATTATATAAAATATTATATAATAATTATATAAATATATTATATTACATAATATATAATATAATTATAATATAATTATATATTATATTATAATTATATTAATAATAATTATATAAAATATATGAAACATATATAATATATTACTATATACTAACATATATAATAGCTATTACATAATAACATATATAACTATATAACAATATATAATATATAATATATATGTTATTATAGTAATATATTATATAATGCATATTATAACATATATTATAATATAATATAATTAAATTATGATATAACATATTATATATTATATATTATAATATAGCATATTATATATTATATAATATATTAAAATATAGTATATTATATATATAAATGGGATTGTACAAATCAAGTTGGAAGTAATCATTATATATGTTACATATTATATATAATTACATATATATAATATGTATATATAATATATAAATTATATATAATATGTTACATAAATAATATATAAAAATGAGATTTACAAATCAAGTTGGAAGCAATCATTATGCTCTGAATATTTAGCTATTTTATGGTATGACAGTCTACATAGACACAGAGTGTGTACTACATTTGAAGTATCATGGAAAGCTGACTAAGGGGGAAAGGAACCATATTTTAGATTTAGATTTAGGTACATAATGTATTATATATTATATAAATATATATAATATAATAAAATATATAATATAAATTATATAATATATCATATATAAATTATATATAAAATAAATGATATATAATATATATTATATTCAGGGTCCCAGAACTGAAAAGGGAACCTGAACACATCTGGAAGTCCCATTTGACATGAGGTCTTTAGAATGAGTGGGAATGAACTAGGAAAAAGAAGTGTAGATTGCCCTATAGATCTGGGAAACAAAACTCATAGAGAAAATTTTATCCAAAGAACTAGCAGGAAAAGGAAAAAAAAGCTTATATTGGTAACTCTATGATGATAAAGTCTTTCAGTAAAAGTTGCTAAACAATTTTTTTTTTTCAGATACAACATGGAAACGATTCAATGGCATAAGGTAAATGAAGAATAAAATAAGTTGTGGTTTTCATATGAAAATTCTAAGCAACAGAAAATTCTGTTAGTGAAAAGAGAAAAGTACATTAGAAAACTGTATCTGCATAGATTTTTAAAGAACACAAATACTGGTTATAAATGAATGCATCTATTGAGATAATCATGTGGTTTTTGTCTTTGGTTCTGTTTATGTGCTCACACCAGTTAGAATGGTGATCATTAAAAAGTCAGGTAACAACAGGTGCTTGAGAGGATGTGGAGAAATAGGAACACTTTTACACTGTTGGTGGGACTGTAAACTAGTTCAACCATTGTGGAAGACAGTGTGGTGATTCCTCAAGGATCTCAACTAGAAATACCACTTGACTCAGCCATCCCATTACTGGGTATATACCCAAAGGAGTATAAATCATGCTGCTATAAAGACACATGCACACGTATGTTTATTGCGGTACTATTCACAATAGCAAAGACTTGGAACCAACCCAAATGTCCATCAGTGACAGACTGGATTAAGAAAATGTGGCACATATACACCATGGAATACTATGCAGCCATAAAAAAAGATGAGTTCATGTCCTTTGTAGGGACATGGATGAGTTGGAAACCATCATTCTCAGCAAACTATCACAAGAACAGAAAACCAAACACCACATGTTCTCACTCATAGGTGGGAACTGAACAATGAGAACACTTGGACACAGGAAGGGGAACATCACACACGGGGGCCTGTAGTGGAGTGGGGGGAGGGGGAAGGGATAGCATTAGGAGATATACCTAATGTAAATGACGAGTTAATGGGTGCAGCACACCAACATGGCACATGTATACATACGTAACAAACCTGCGTGTTGTGCACATGTACCCCAGAACATAAAGTATAAAAAATAAAATAAAATACACACACACACACAAATAAATAAATAAATAAAGGCAAATAATGGAAGCCAAAATTTTGAGTTACTGCACTGAGGCAAAGAACAGGAAATGAAGGGGCTTCTGTGCCATGCAGGACAAATGTAACTTTTATCCTTAAGGATTGCAGAATACTGAAGAATTGTTTAAGTAGCCATGTAACATGATTGATTTATATTAAGAAGCTCATTCTAGCTTTGGGTGACTATGAAGGCTATGGCTGCGGGTGGAAATAGCAATACTTTTTTAAAAGCTTCAAGAGATTATTATAACTTTTGAAGTCTATCCCAGGAACTCTGCTCACCAGGTAAGATGAATTCAGGAGACCAAACTGAAAGACAAGATCAATTGGGGAACGTTGCAGCACTTTTGGAGCAAAAGGACAAATGACAACTAACGTATTATTAATGGGAATAAAGAAGAGTTGACAGACTCAAAATTGCATCGCAGAGATTACACCATTTTTGATGATGCTAGACTAAATATAAGGAAGTGAAATGAAAGGAAAAGTCTAGAAGACTGTCTAGTTTATTTTGTGGCTAAACCAAATGTATAAGTGATGAAAAAGAAAATTTTAAAAATAGGAGACGATGAGTATCTAGTTATTAGTTCAGTTTAGTGCATGTCATGATTTTCAGTACTTGTATATATATATATGTAGAGATAAGTAGTAAGCACTTAGACACCATCTGAAATTTATTAGAGGCTTATAGGCAAGAAATAAAAATTTGTTTAAGAAATTATGTTATTCAAGTAATTTATCAAATTGAGAAGAGTTTGGTAAAGTTCAGGGACTGAGCAGTCAATTAAGGAGAAAACTAATGAGAATTTATGTGCTCTCAGGTCACAACCTTCTGTGCTTTTGTTTCATCCAATCTAAGATTATTTAAATAGAATTTGCTCTTCAGTTAAAGTAGAAGGTAATTAAGAAAAAAAAATACATTGTAATGGGTAAAAGTATTGTTTTCCATATATTTCACATAAATATACCATTGATAGTTAGTTATCTTGTTTAGTTAGTTAAAAGATGCTTTTTCATTGCTAATATTTTACTAGAATTCTAATTGTCTACATTTGATATGAATTGTGTTTTTCATATCTGACTCCTCTGTGGCTCTGTTACAAATGTGGACAAAATTCGCCTGAGGAGAATTGCTGAATCTTGTATTCTTAGTATTAGGTTACATCATTTTGACATGGGAATTTGTCAAAAAGGATTTTTAAAACCTAATCAATTTAATTCTAAGTAACTCAGTATCTAGATTTACCTTGGCTGGATATGATGGATAAACTGGATCATGAAAAAGAGAACAAATACACTCTAGGAAAGAGAGTAAAGGCAGAAGAGTCATGTGTGCAATGGAGAAACCTAATTTTGGAAATTAAATGCAAAGACCTAGAAATGGCTATTCATCTAGCCCAATTCATAAGGCAGGCCAAAAGCATTACTTGTGATGCCCTTTATGCACGATGCACACGATTTCCTTGTATCACAAGATAGTCACCATCAGTGATGTAACAAGAAATCCTGGCACGTAGGAACAATTCCTGGGTATTTACAGTCAATGCACATACAGATGATACATTATTTCATGGTGTAGACTGAGCTGCCCTCCATCCCCAAAAGCTAAACAATATGTTGTTTTTGAAAAGATTAAGAAGCATTAAAAACTCGTAAAATCTCAGTGATTGGAGCTGCGTTCATAAAGCCAGTGGAGAATCCAATTCCACAGCTGCATCCTGATACAGGACAAATAATATTTAGGCTGATTTCTTTGTGAGAATATTAACATCCTCTAGTTATAAGAGGCCAAAGGCAGAGTTTGCTGCACAACCACTACTGATTAGCTGAGTGAGGTCCAGCAAGTGTTTTCACTTTTTTATGTTCCAGTTTACTCATCAATAAAATACAGATTATAACCTGATAACATTTACAGAACTTCTATGAGAACTAACTTAAAGCACTTAGGAAAGGACTTAGTAAATTAACAATAACTGTTTTACTAGTGGAATTGGATTACTTCATAAATCTTATTCTGATGATGACTTTGTTACTAAAAAGTTTAAGATTAAATTATGACTCATTTTCTCTGAAATGAACTGATTTGTTCTCACAACTTTTTATCTATGTAATTCCTGTAAATATTCTAATCCTCACAAATGTTAAGGAAGGACCAAGTAACTTAGTATAATTTTCTCTACTGGTCTAACAGTTCTTTAAAAAAAATTTAAAGAGTTTATGAAAAAATCAGCTCCATAGGAATAGTGATGTCAGTGGAAAAGAACAACGTAATAATAATCATATAGGTATTATCTGTCAGGGAGAGGAGAAGCTGTAAAAAATATTCTGTCAATAACAGTTTTAAAAAATAAAAATATAATTTTATCGGGATAGAAACATTGCCAATGATAATATTTGATGGTAGTGTTTGTTTTCCATCTCTTGGTCAGGAATATTTTAAGTGTCAGATTTTAAAACATAAACTCTATTATCATAGACAATAATAAAGACCTCTCAATCCAGTTACTTTCAGAAATGACCTTTACTTAAGACACATATTCATTTATAATGAAATCAGAAATGTGTTTAGGTGATGCTTACCTGCATTCAATCAAGGACAAGAAAAGATTTATTTCATTTAAGAGAAAACAATGGTTTGTGACATTAGTCTAATTAGACATTAGACTTTTTTTCTGATTTGAGACATTGAGGAAATGAGAGATAACTCAGGGAGAGCTGTCTTTTCACCAGGCTTTATTCTGTTTTGGTTGCTGAGAAACTTATTAGACTGTCAAGAATTGCTAGGAATTGTCAGGTTAAATATTATCGGGTTAAATATCATCAGAAACTAAATTATTGACTAAGGATTAAGAATTTATAGGTTTATAAAACATTCAAAAATAATAACTATTTAAAATAGATAATTTACATGTTTGTAAGCTATTTGTTTTAGCAAATAAGGTTATATTTATTAATAAGTCTTGATAATTATAGTTTAGAAATGTTATAGTTCTAGACTATATCCAGAATTTATCTGATTTTAAGCTTAACTTAGGCCTAAACTAAGGTAAACCTTCAAAAATAAAAAATAAAATCGTTAAAGTAAACTAACATAAAGCATAAATTTGGAAAGACTTATAAATCACCAGATATATTTTGTGGTTGCTTCTTCAGACATTAAATCCAAATATCTCTGTAAAATGTTTTACTAGAATATTCTTTTAATTAAATCAAGTAACTCCAACCAGCTTTCTATATTTTATATTTTCATTCTTTGAATTTCAAAAGCGTATCGTATTTTTGTAATCAGAATGTTTAAAATGTATTGATAATGTACTCTGCAACAGACTCTTTACAACTATAAACACATTTAATTCTCATAATAAAGCTGTGAAAGAGCTGCTATTATTGTCTCCTTTTTACAGGGAAAACTGACTCATTGACAGGTTACTAAGTTTCAGGCTAAGTTGACCTAGCCTGAAAGTGTGAATTCAGATGAGGGTGCAAACAGTCTTACCTCACAACTATTATACAAACCACATCTTTATTTTTTTAAAATCACATCTTTAAAGAAATAAGTCAGCTAAACAAATCAAATTTAACACAATCCTCACAAGCTGAATAGAAAATTGAGAGAAAAGAGATAATTTTTCTAGATTACTACCTTCATTTCTTTTTTGTCCCAGGTAGCAATAGAAGAAAAAATGCTAACCTCCTACATTTATGTGTTAGTGAATTTGGTGAGGAATAAGGACCAAACTACTGGATAAATAACAAGAAATGTTTTCCACTAGAATATGCAAATATAAGAGTTCAGTAAATTTAAAAGTTGACTTTGCAAAATAAAAGACCTGTATTAAAACCGTTTGTTGCTTAAGGATTCAATAAAAAGTATTCAAAAATTTATTGCTAAACCAAAGACATTTAAAAAGGGAAAGAACAAAGAAAAAGAGAAAACCTATTGGTGTTTCTTCACAATTTATCTAAATGCTTAGCTTCTGCAATAAAATATTTTGTTTCACTTTCTTTCTTTTTGAAAATAATGTTTAGGAATTTTTCCAACAAGTTTTACTTCAGATGGAGGTTATTATTTGTACTTGCTTCTCTTAACATTAACTATATGTGTCACCAGTGCATTGACTCTTAAATACAATAAATCTAATGGTGAGTAGTCAATTGACAGTCAAAGACTTTATACATACAACAGGGAATAAAAGGGTATAAGATGTGTCAGCTATTCATATGCATTAAATATAGTTAAATATTTGATAATTCAATATCGACATATGCATATAAATAAAACTTTATTGTTGATTTGAAAAGTCTAGAAAGCTTCCAAATAATATCTTATAATCTGTCGGTAGCAAAAACTTAAATTTGGGAGGATTTTTAGCTTTTTAACACACTGGTTTATCTGTTATACAAACCTAGACCATTGACATTCAAGAGAAAGTAAAAACTCAATCCAGGAAATCAAAAATGGCAAATAAAACAATACAAGAGATAAAAGAAGAAATGGTCATTTTAAAAAAAGTAAACAAAAACAGTGATCTGATAGAGCTGAAAAACTCACTTCAATAATTTCGTAACACAATCACAAGTACTAAAAGCAACATGGACCAAACTGAGGAAAGAATCTCAGTGCTTGAAGATTGGTCTCTAAAATAACATTGTCAGACAAAAAATAAAGAAAAAAAATAAAGATAAAACCCATGAGAAATATGGGATTCTATAAACCTACCAAATCTATGACTCATAGGCATCCCTGAAAGAGGAGAGAAAGCCAGCAACTTTAAAAACTTTTTTGAGAATATTATTCATAAAAATTACCCCAACTTCACTAAAGAGGTTATCATTCAAATTGAAGAAATGCAGAGAATCCCTGTGAGATACCATATAAGATGACTGTTCCTGTTATGGGTAGTTAGGCAGGAGCAGGGCAGGAGAGGACTCTTCCCCAAACCTAGGAATGTCAGTGATGATTTGGCAATTATCACATTGCCTCTCTAAAAGTCAAAAATTGGCAGCCAGCACCAGGGAGAGGCCATTTCCTGATGATCCACAGCTGTTAACATTAAAGTGTTAAGTGAATGCAGGTGCCAGGGAGTAGCAAAAAGAGCTTCCAATAAAATCTCAGGTAATGGCTAGTGAGCCCAGACATGCACATTAAGAGACAAAATGGCAGGGTATGACCTGTTAGCAATCCACCGGTAAAGGGAGGAGTGTCTCATATGAACATACATACAACTTCTTAAACACACTGTGTATGCTCACTTCCCAAGGGCAAGAAGCACACTGTGCATGCAGGCAGCCCACCCTAACGGAAAAATCAAAGGAAAGGGGCCAGCCTATAGAGTCCTAGGATCCAGGTTAAACACCACCCTTGCTATTTAAGCCGCTCGCTGAGTCTCTTCCAAGCGTGCTTTCCTTTCTTTCTTGTTTTAAAGACTTTTAAAATAAACTTCCACTCCTGCTCTGAAAGTTGCCTTGGTCTCTTTTTCTCCCTTATGCCCCTCAGTCAAATTAAAATATCTGAGGAGGTAAGAATTGAGGTTGCTACAGACCCGTATGGATTTGCTGCCGGTAATTCAAATATTTGCCACTGGTAACATTCCCAAGACATAGAGTCATCAGATTCTCCAAGGCCAAAATGAAAGAAAAAAATGTTAAATGCAGCTAGTGAGAAGGGTAAGGTCGTCTACAAAGGGGACTCCATCAGTCTAACAGTGGAACATTCAGCAGAAACCATACAAGCCAGAAGCGATTGGGGATGTATTTTCAGTATTCTTAAAGAAAAGAAATTCCACTCAAAAATTTCATATCCAATCAAACTAAGCCTCATAAGCGAGGAATAAATAAGATCCATTTCAAATAAGCAAATGCTAAGGGAATTCATTACCACCAGAACTGCCTTAAAGAAGATCCTTAAGGGAGTACTAAATATGGAAATTTTGAAGTACATAGTCCATTGACACTATAAAGCAACAAGACAATCAAGTCTGTATAATAACCAGCTAACAACACAATGGCAGTATCAAACCCATACATGCCAATATTGAAGATATATGAAGATAAACAAGGTAACTGCCCCAATTAAAAGGAACAGAGTGGCAAGTTGAATGAAGAAGCAAGTCCAAAGTGTATCCTGTCTTCAAGAGACCAATGCCACATGCAATGACAACCATAAACTAAAAAAAAAAAATGAGATAGGAAAATCTACCAGACAAATGAGAAACAGAAGACGGTGGGTGTTAGCAACATCCGCCTTCTCCTAACAAAGATATTTGAGACCTAATTACTATTTGAGACCTAAAAACTAACAAAGATATTTGAGACCTAACTTCAGACAAAACATACTTTAAAGCAACAATAATCGAAAAAGACAAGAAGGGCATTAGACCATGGTAAAGGATTCAATTTGACAACCAGACCTAACTTTCCTAAGTGTGTATAAATAAAATTAAATATATATGTTATATATATGAAACACAGGAGAACCAAGATTCATATAGAAAGTTCTTAGAGACCTACAAAAAGACTTAGAATACAACATAATAATAGTGGGAGATGTCAACACATCGTTTTCAGTAATAGATCATCGAGGCAGAAAACTAACAAAGATATTTGAGACCTAAACATGATGGTCGACCAAATGTTACTAACAGACATCAATAGAATGCTCAATCCAAAAACAACAGAATATATATTCTTCTCATCTGCATATAGCATATACTCTATATTGATCACACAATCAGACTTAAAACAATCCTTAGCAAATCCAAAAAAAAAAAAAAAAAAACTGAAATCACAGCACACACTCTCAGACAACAGTGCAATAAAAGTATAAATAAAGACTAGGAAAATCACTTAAAACCATAAAATTACATGCAAATTAATCAACTTACACCTACCTAAAGGACATTTAGCTAAACAATACAATTAAGATGGTAATCCAGAAATTATTTGAAACTGATGAGAAGATACAACATACCTGAATCACTGGGACACAGGCAAAGCAGTGTTAAGAGGGAAGATTATAGCACTTAACGCCTGCATCAAAGACATATTAATATCTCAAATTAACAATCTAATGTCACACCTAGAGGAACCAGAGAAAAAAGATCAAACCAACCACGGAGCTGGCAGAAGACAAAAAAAAAAAAAAAAAAAAAAAAAATTACCAAACTCATAGAAATACAAAATACCTTCTGAGACTACAATGAACACTTCCATGCACACAACCTGTAAAACCTAGAAAAAAAATGATAAATTCCTGGAAACGTACAACCTCACAAGACTCCACCAGGAAGAAATTAAATTCCTGACCAGATGAATTATGAGTTCTGAAACTGATTAAGTAATAAAAAGCCTAACAATCAGAAATATCCAGGACCAGATGGATTCATAGCCAATTTCTACCAAATGTATAAAGAGCTGTTACCATTCCTACTGAAAGTATTCCAAAAAATTCAGGAGGAGGGACTCTTTGCTAACTCATTTCATGAAGCTTGCATAATCCTGATATCAAAACCAGACAAAGACACAATCAAAAAAGAAAACATCAGACCAATATCCTTAATGAACATAAATGTAAAAATCCTCAACAAAATACTAACAAACCAAATTCAGCAGCACTTTAAAAAGCTAATCTGCCACAATCAAGTAGGCTTTACCCCTGGAATGCAAAGTTGGTTCAACATATCAATACAAGTCAATAAATGTGATTCATCACATAACAACTAAAAACAACAACTACATGATCCACTCAACAGATGCAGAAAAGGCTTTCAATACAATTCAACACCACTTCATGTTGAAAACTCAACAAACTAGGCATTGAAGGAACATACTTCAAAATAATAGGAGCCATCTATGAAAAATCCATTGCCAACATCATACGGAATAGGCAAAAGCTGAAAGCATTCCCCTTGAAAACCAGAACAAGACAAGCATGCCCACTCTCGCCACTCCTATTCAACATAGTACTAGAAGTCCTAACCTTGCAATCAGGCAAGACAAAGAAATAAAAGGCATCCAAATGGGACTAGAGGAAGTGTAATCATCTCTCTTTGCAGATGATATGATTCTATACCTAAAAATCCCTAAAGACTCCACCAAAAGGCTCCTAGAACTGATACATGACTTCAGTAATTTTTCAATGTATGAAAATCAGTAGCATTTCTGTGTATCAATTATGTTGAAGCTGAGAGCCAAATGAATAATGCAATCCCATTTCCAGCAGCCAAAAGTAGAATAAAATATCTAAGAATATAGCTAACTAGAGAGATGGAAGATCTCTACAAAGAGAACTATAAAATACTGCTGAAAGAAATCAGAGATCACACAAACAAATGGAAAAACATTCCATGCTCATGGATAGGAATAATTAATATTGTTAAAACGGCCATACTGCCCAAAGCCATTTACAGATACAATACTATTTCTACCAAACAACCAATGTCATTTTTCACAGAATTAGATAAAAGTATTTGAAAATTCATATGCAGCCCAAAAGCCCAAATAACCAAAGCAATCCTAATGAAAAGAAACAAAGCCAGAGGCATCCCATTATCTGACTTCAAACTATACTAAAAGGATAGAGTAACCAAAACTGCATGGTAATGTTACAAAAAGACACATAGACCAATGGAAAAGAATAGAGAGCTGCACACCTACCACCAACTGGTATCTTTGACAAATTTGACAAAAACAAGTCATGTGGAAAGGATTCCCTATACAATAAATAGTGTTGTGATAACTGCCTAGCCATATGCAGAAGATTGAAACTGGATTACTTCCTTACATCATATAAAAAAGTCAACTCAAGATGAATTAAATACTTAAATGTAAAACCTGAAACTTTAAAAACTTGGAAAATACAATTTTTGACATAAGATCTTGCAAAGACTTCATGATTAATATGCCAAAATCAATTGCAAGAAAAACAACAATTGACAAATGGGACTAATTAAACTAAAGAGCGTCTGCACAGCAAAACAGCATAAACAGAGTAAACGTACAATTTATAGAATGGGATAAACATTTGCAAACTATGCATCTAATAAATGTATAATAGCCAGAATCTGTAAAGAACTTAAGTAAGAAGCAAAAAACACACAAACCCTATTAAAAAGAGGGCAAAGGATGTGAACAGATACTTTTCAAAAGAGGACATACATGTGGCCAACAAGCATATGAGAAAAATACTTAAAATCACTCATCATTAGAGAAATGCAAATCAAAACCATAATGAGGCATCATCTCACATCAGACAGAATAAAAAATTCACAAAGTCAAAAAATATGCTGGTGAGGCTGCAAAGAAAAGGGAATGCTTACATGCACTGCTGCTGAGAATGTAAATTAGTTTGGCCATTGTGGAAAGCAATTTGGTGATTTTTCAAAGAACTTAATAAGGAATTACCCTTCAACCAAACAATCCCATTATTCGGTACATTCATGCATATGTTCATCATAGCACTATTTATAATAGTGACAACATGGAATCAACTTAAATGCCCATCAATGGCAGACTAAAAAAAGAAAATGTGGTACATATACACCATGGAACACTATGCAGTTGTAAAAAGAACAAGATCATGTTCTTTGCAGCAACATGGATAGAACTGGAGGCCATTATCCTAAGAAAACTAATGAATGAACAGAAAACCAAATACTACATTTTATCACTTATAATTGGAAGCTTAACATTGAGTACACATGAACACATGTGCCCTTAAAAGCTCAAGGTGGGAGTATACAGAGGATCAAAAAACTACCTATCAGGTACTATGCTGATTGCCTAAAGGATGAAATAATCTGTACACCAAACGCCCATGACATGCAATTTACCCATATAAAAAACCTGCACATTTACCCTTGGGCTTAAAACAAAAGTAAAAAATAAAAATAAAATCCTTTTAGTTGAATAGTTTTATTAAAAATGCAGTCCTCTTTATTTATTATTTATTTTAAAAAGTAAAAACTACTTTCTCATTGCGGCAATATCTCAAAAGCAACCCAAACATTAGCTGCTTTTCCATCATTATAACATCTTTTACCTTGTCAATAGCTGAAATGCCAACCAGGAAAATGCCTTCATAAATAACTGAGTAATAAGGTAAGCAAATGTGAGAACCAAAATGATCCCTTGATGTTGAGTAGCCCTACAAACCCAATTTGCTGGGCTGTTACCTGAGAGAGGGAGATAATCTTCTCTTATTTAATCTGCTATTTTTTTCACTTACTGTGCTGCATCATATAAATATTTACCCTAACCTATTATAGAATATTCACCTTTACCTCAATTATTTGGCATATCATAAAAACCTCTCTGTGGTCATCATTTCTAATGATCATGTAGTATTCTATTATATAAAAGTATGAAAAATAAATTATATTTCTACTTCCCTATGTTTAAAGATTTAGGCAGTTTTTTTAAGTCTTTCCTCTTATACTCAATAACATAGAAAGTATCTTTGGTCATAAATTTTCTTTAAGTTTCTGAGTAGTTCTTTAAGATTGAGTCCTAGAAGAGGTATAAAATAACTTAGGACACTTGATACAAATGACCATTTGGAAGCTATTATTTCTCAACTCCAAATCTCTCTTTATTTAAGCCTTTATTTATACTTTGATTTCTGAAGCTAAGACTTAGACTTTGTAAACCATATTTCTTCTTCGACAGCTGCTACCTCTTCGATTCTGCCAACAGGCACACTAGAGGGGGAAAGGAACACTGGAGGAGGGAGAAGTCTTCGCTCCTTCTTGTTTTTCATTCTCTTCAGCATCATTCATCATCTTGACTGCACTCCTTTCCTCCTGTTTCCCTTTCTGTTTTTGTTTTTGTCCTTTAGCACTCTCAGAACCAGCTCATTGTACTCCTCAAAGACATCAGACCCTGTAAGGTAGCAGTACTCCTTAGAGGTCAAAGTCACCCTCCATGAGGTCCTTCTCTTTCGCTTCTAAGACACGACCCTCAGCTGAATGGTACCCCTTCCTTTTCCCATTAGAGAGTCACAGAGTGGGCTGAGTCCTCTCTCTTCTAAGTTTTCATGTTCTATTAACTCCAATCACTTTTTTGTTGTTGTTGGTTTCCCAGCTCCAGGAAGCAGAGGGCAGAGAGTGTTGCTGGTCTCCCCTTTTACTCTGTGAGTTACTCAGTGTCTTTTTGTTGTTGATCTTTTCAGTTCTCTACAACATCCTTGACAGAGTCCTTATCTTACTTTCTCTATGTTAAAATAACTGATGGGATAATATTTTCCCAACAAGGAAGGCATTGATTGATACTATCAAATTGCTTTACATATGCAGGACATGAAGCGTTAGTTTCATCCGGCCATCTTAAGCAGTATCAGCTAACTAAATTGATAAGTGAAGGGATCGTAATTATATAGGTGAAGAAATACATCACTGTTGTTTTGAAGTGACTTTTACTACTACAGGAGTTAATTATCTTTTATACATGTATTATTCATCATAACTTCCAATACTTTACTGCTTTAAAAGTTCTTTCCTTTTTATAGACTTGAACAATATGCACATATTATCTCCATTTTTATAGAATATATATATATATTCAATATACAAAAATTCAAAGTTCAACATATAACTCTATCTATCTATCTATCTATCTATCTATCTATCTATCTATCTATCTATCTAGAGTTTAAATTTTCTGAAATTTGTGTTGTGCAGGTGATCGATAGACCTCTCTGTGTAAATAGGGAACAAAGCCTAATCTGACATTGTTGCTTAAAGGAATTTATCATGGTTTCTTAGAAATTCTGTTTCATATTTATGTACTCAAAAACCATACTGTAGTATTTTAATAGTTTTTGCCATACACTATTTTTCTAATATATGCTGTGTTTTTTAGACAGTTGATTACTATTGTCATCCATATGGCCTCTTCTGCAGCTTCACAGATACCCATGCAGGTTTAGTCCTGGTAACAGTTTAACTTTTTCTCCTCCTTATTATATGTTTGTGATTGTGGTCTCGCTAGGATGCGGATTAAATAAAAGAGGGTAGTGTTTACTCTGGCTAAAGGACTTTAAGATGGTAGATTGTTTTAAAATTCCACTTTTCAACCTTATTTGTTTTGTGATTTGAAAGGGATCATTTAAAGTCTCTGATTTCTGGTTTATTTAAGAGTAATCTGATAATTATTAGTATCTCACATGGCTTTTATAAATATTAAATACAAGTAGTATTTTGTAGTAAAATGGGCATATATTAAAAACAGAATGGGTGGTAGTTTTTTAAATTATTTGACATGTTTGGAAACTTTGAATTCATCTGGCTTCATCTTTGATGACTCTCAACTTTGCACTTTAAATGTCATCTGTAAGAGCTTTCCAATACACACTCATTACAATTTTCCTTAGGCACATTCTCTAACCTTCCTCCCAGATAATTCCTCTCTCTATATATATATGGTTCACACTGTGTCCCCTGTTTCACTATTTCTCAAATCACTATGCAGGTTTCTTAGGCAGTCCCTGCATCCCCAGGAAACTTGAACGCCTTTAGGTCAACTAGACTCTCTAGAGAACTAGGAACTGGCATATAATGAATGAATGAGGAAAGATTATTGAGTTGCTCTAATCCTCAGAGTTGTTTTATACCTTCGTCATCATTTCCTTTTATATAAACTTCTCTGTGCCCCCAGTTTATTTGATTTTCCTTTCCATCATTTATAATTGTTTTTCATGCCATTTTCCCATCCAGTTGAGAAATCCCTCACATTTTTAACAAAAAAATCATAGCCATATATCTACTATTTTCACTTTAACCATGGGAGAATTTAGGCAAGAATATAAACTGCATTTCACACAAATATCCATTAATCATTTGCAGAATCCTATACATATATGATCTTATTTAAAAATCACAGTGTTTAATTTATAAATTTTTCTACCAAATATATATGAATTAAAATTGTATTTAATATTTAATATTAGGTATTAACATATATACCAACATGCCAATTAAAAGAAAAGGAATTGAGGGAAATATAAAATGTCATTAATAAAATAATAATTATTTTTTAGTACACTAAAATAAGTTCAACTTAGCCATATAACTAAATTTATATGTATAATATATATTAAAGTATATGTACAGAAATAAATAAAATACAGAATAGGAATATGTAGTCTATAGCTTTTTTCAGATAGATTTTTAAATTTAATTTTTAGGGTTTTCTACATTTTTTAGATTTTCTTCAATAAATCTACATGTTTAAAAACAATATTAATTTCTAAAGTTGAAAACCCTGTAATTTGGAATTGGAAATATTTTTACTCTGAGAAATAAAAAGTGAATGAAAGAGAGAGGCAGAAACATAGAATACTGCCTTAAAGAATAAATAATATTTGTTGATTTCCCACAATTGAAGTTTCTAGAGGTAGATCCTATTTTATTATAAAGCTCAAAAATACGTCACCAAGTAACTTCTATCTTTCCATTCCTTATTACAGCTTTATTGTAGCTGTATTGTAACCTGGCACTTCTCAGGTTGTAATATGGCTGTCAAAATTTTCCAGAGTCACATACTTCTTCATTCATGTTCAAAAGGAAGGAATAGTGTAGGGATAAATTAAAGATTCTGATTGGACGACTTACGTGACATGCCCTGACCTGAAACAACTGATTGGATTTGTCAAGATCATGTGCTTCATAACTGAATCTTGCACTTTAACCTACTTCTCTGGAACCAAAGATAAATCAAGGCCGTCTCAGAAGCAGATGTTTACATGAGTATACAAATATAAATGTCAAGTTGGGAAAATGAAATATCTCTATGAATTATAATAGTTTTAGCTAAACAATCAGAAACCTCAGTGACTTAGCTTAGAAAAGCGTTAAATGCTTTTTAAATATGTTTGTAGCACAGTCCAGTGCTGGTCAGGTGACTCTACTAGACACCTTTCCTCTACTAGACACCTTCCCTCCAGGGACCATAATTGCCTTTACTTTATGACTACACAATCTGGGACACATTGGTTCCAAGGTCACTCTGTACAGGTTATTATTCTTGTTGTTTTCATTTCCAATCCTTTTCTGCCTTGGTGCATTAGTTATTAGGAGCAACTTCCTTTCTGACTGTCTCCCACCCTTTCCCTCCGGGGAGGTACTATCAGAAGACTGATGTATGGGAGAATATTATTTGCAGGATTCTCCTCTGCATCTTTGTGCTTTGGCTGGCATCCTCAGGAGGGCCACATTTCCTCCACAGATATAGATCCATCCAAGCAGTATGCCTTGGTTGGATCCAGTTTCCAATTCCCTGACTCATGAGCTCCTTCGCCCTTGGTTATTCCAGTTCTCTGTTACATCATTGTCCCATTTGAATTTGGTGCTGTTACATCACCCGTGTAAACAATGTTTGATGTTCAGTCCCATCTTTTTGAAGAGAGATATTCTCAGAATGGACACTGACAAATCAACCAATGGAAGCAGGAGAGGTGGCTGGAGGATCACATAGGATATTTTTAAGTTCCAGTCTCAGAAGTAATATACAGAATTTCTTCCACACTCCATCTGAAACATAGCCCCAAACTGACTGCAAAAGAGAATGGGAAATTCTACATGTGCCAGAAAGAAGAAAGTGGTATGGTGAGCATAAAGTATTGTATGCTGTATCTAATAAATTCCTAGAAGTGTGGGTAGTCAACTAACAGGATACTTGTAATATGAATAAATTCATTAATTCATACTAATATGTATTTGATATTATTACTGTTAGTTCTGATATAATGCCACACATATACAAATTCTTAAAAAACAGCATGCAGTAAAAAATTTCAAAGAAAAATCATAGGATTTATGGGGAAAAATAGAGTCAAGGACATGACCCTAAAATATTCTGTACTATGATAAATAAGATAAACTTTAAGAACTTGGTCAAAAGAGTTTCCACATGTTAACTGATTTAAAAATTCACCAATATTACAATAAATATGGTACCTTAAAATTCATCAATATTACAATAAATATGATACCTTACCTTGCAAAAACCTGAAGTTTTTATGTGATAGTAGGTTTTGGAAGAGTTATCGCTTGTGAATTGTCAAGTAATGGAAGGAAAGTTGTTCAAAATTTGATGGAAAGTTGGAACACCAGATGTGGATGTTGGTGGCTCATTACACATGCAATGAGATAGCCAGCATAGATGTTTAAAATGCCTATCTGTGTGTGCGCACATACAAACACATACATTTTGTGTATTCAGTGGGATGCAGTTGTCTATGTTCATCTAGTGTTTCTTTGGGATGAAACTGTGTGTAAACAAATGTAGAATTTTGTGGCTAATGTGTTTTGTGTTCTGCAACTGTGGAACACATTGTGTTTTTAGCACAAGATTTACAGCTGAACTTACTGCATTTCAAGTTCATTAAATCACTACTTTTCACAATGTCACAGTAAAACATGCGACTTGTAATTGCAACTAGAAATATAACAAACCATCTTTCCAACCAAAAAAAAAATAAGAAAAATATTATATGCTAGTATTGAGAATTTGTGAAGGAAACTGCACTGGAATTTAGTAGCATTACAACACAGGAGTGGTTTCAAGATGGCTGATTAAGGCATCGGGCACTAACCTCCTCCACAAAGCAAAACCAAAATAACAAGTCGATGATCACTTTAAATAGAGCATCTAAGAAGTAATATTGAAATTCAGCAAAGAAGTGACAGGAAGCACCTGAGACATGGAAAGAGAGGGAAGCAAAGCAGCTAATCTGGCTGTGACCAGCTGGAAGCCTGGAAAGGCTCCCCGGTGTGTGGAAAGTGTATGTGAGAGATGCACAACCATCCACATTCCCACCACGAACTCCTGCAGTTCCAGGCGTGGAGAGGTCCTTGATGCCTGCAGGCTCTGAGACTGGCTTGGGGAGCTACCTGAAGAGAGTGTGATGGCATTGCTACAGGGAGGGAGTGATGCTCCACTTGGTCCCACACACCCTCTAAGAGATAAGAAATTGCATCCTAGAGCCATTTGTGAAAGCCCAGCCTCATCAGAATGCATCCTGTTCTGAGGCCAAATAGCCCCTGCATCTCCATATCACTGGAGTCCACTGACATTCCTCCCCTTGCACACCTGTTTTACATTCACACAGAGGACCACAGTGGCATGACATCAGTTACACCCACTGGAATGGCAGGGTCCTCAGCACTCTAGTATACAGTGTCTTGTATCTTGGGGAATTGGCCATGCAGCAAACTTGGTTGGCATAGGACAAGGAAGCCATAGCACATGCTCCCCAGAGCCTGAAACCCTCCTGCCTGAGACTGCCGCCACTGAAAGCAAGCCCACCTCCACCAGCAGTGGCAGGGCCACAGTGCACTTTCACATACCTTGGTGACTAGATGTCCCTGTTGGTGCCACTGCTGCAGCCACGGCCGCCATCTCCAGAGCATGAAGTGTGCACTCCCCAGAGCCTGAGAGCTGATTACCTGCGGCTTCTGCCACAGAAAGAAGACCCAGTCCTCCAGAAGCAAGGTCACAGTACAGTCACCTATTCCCAAATAACAGGCTCTATCTGGCCACACCACTGCTGCTGGTGGTCCTGGGGTCCACCTAATCCTGCCTGCCACAGCTGACACCCGTGAACAGTACCAGGAGGTCTGAGGACAATCCCACCCAGTTTGGCACCACCTGTCCAGTACCAAAACATACCGCCCAAGGGCCTGGGAATCACCCTGCCCTGTCCACCACTGCTGGCACCTGTACACTCTTTCAGGCTGTAAGTCAAACACAGTAAAACGAGAAAAAGAAGATCATTATAAAATTACGAAGGGATCAAATATATATATATATATATGTGTGTGTGTATATATATGTGTATGTATATATACGTGGGGTGTGTGTGTGTGTGTGTGTGTGTGTGTGTGTATACACCCAAACAGAGCAACCAGATATAGAAAGCAAAAAGTATTAGATCTAAAAGGAGAGATACACTCCAAAACAATAATAGGTTGGGACTTCAACAACAAACTCTCAGCATTAAACAGATCATTTAGGCAGAGAATTCACACAAACACACACAAACACACAGACACACACACATCAAAATTAAAAACAAACCAAAAAACTGGATTTAAACTCCACTTGAGGACAAATGAACTTAACGGAAATCTACAAAACATTTTATCCAGCAGCTACAGAACATGCATTCTTCTAATCAGCACATGGAACATTCTCCAGGATAGAATATATGTAAATCCACAAAACAAGCCTCAACAAATTCTTCAAAGTCAAAATAATATCAAGTAACTTCTAAACCACAGTGTAATAAAACTACTAACTGGTAACAAGAGGAACTTTGGAAATTATACAAATGCATGTAAATCAATCAACTTGGTCCTGAATGACCAGTAGGTCAACGAGAAAATTAAGAAGAACAATTTTAAACCTATTTTTGAAACAAATGAAAATGAAAAACAACACACCAAAACCTATTGCATACAGCAAAAGTAGTGCTGAGAGGAAAGTTTATATCAATAAATGCCTATATCAAAAAACAAAAGATTTTAAATAAACGATCTAATAAACCACTTCAAGAAACTAGAAAATCAAGAATAAAAAAACCCCAAACTTGCCGGGCATGGTGGCTTATGCCTGTAATCCCAGCACTTTGGGAGGCCAAGGCGGGCGAATCACCTGAGGTCGGGAGTTCGAGACCAGCCTGACCAACATGGAGAAACCCTGTCTCTACTAAAAATACAAAAAAATTAGCTGGGCATGGTGGCACATGCCTGTAATCCCAGCTACTAGGGAGGCTGAGGCAGGAGATTCGCTTGAACCTGGGAGGTGGAGGTCGTGGTGAGCCGAGATCGTGCCATTGCACTCTAGCCTGGGCAACAAGAGCAAAACTTCGTATCAAAAAAAAAACCAAACCAAACTTAATATAAGGATAGAAATAATAAAGACCAGAGAAGAATGAAATGTAATAGAGAAAAAATAACACAAAGTCAACCAAATGAAAAATTTGTCTTTTAAAAAGATAAAGTCAGTAAACCACTAGCTAAACAGCAATAGAAAACACCCAAATTAATAAATTCAGAAACATAAAAGGATACACTGCAACTGATACCACAGAAATACAAAAAAAATCAGAGACAATATGAACAATATATTCTAACAAAATAGAAAAACAAGAGAAAATAGATAAATTTCTGGATACATACAGTCTACCAAGATTAATTCAAGAAGAAATAGAAAACCTGAGCAGGCCAAGAACAATGAACAAAACTGAATGAGTAATTAAAAAGTCTCAAAAGAGAGAAAAGCCCATGACCTAAAGGTTTCACTGCTGACTTCTACCACATGTATAAAGTAACATCAAAATTCCTCAAATTATTCTCAAAAATTGAAGAGTAGAGAATTCTCCCTAACACATTATATGAGGCCATCATTCTCTGATATCAAAACTAGAAAATGATACAATAACAAAAAAACTACAGGTTAATATCCCTAATGAACATAAATGCAAAAATCTTCAATAAAGTATTAACAAATTGAATCCAACAGTGCATTAGGAAGACAATATACTATGATAAAGTGGAAGGTATGCTAAGGATGCAGACATGGATTGTCAACATATGCAAATCAGTAAATATAATACATCACAATAACAGAAGGAAGGACCAAAACCCTATGTCCATCAGGAGAGGCACATAAGAGGCATTTGATAAAATTAACATTCCTAACATTCCTAAAGGCATAGAAAAAAACACGTCTTATAGGTCATAAATGACAAACCCACAGCTAACATTATACTGAATGGAGAAAACTGAAAGCCTTTCTTCTAGGAACTGGAAAAAGACAAGATGCCCACTTTCACAACTCCTATTCAATATAGTACTAAATGTCCTAGCCATAGAAATCAGAAAATAGAAAGAAATAAAAGTCAGACAAATTGGAACGGAGGAAGTCAAAGTGTCCTTCTTTGCTGATGAGGTAACCTTATATTTAGAAATACCTGAAGATTCTTCTAAGAAACACTTAGGCCAGATTAAAATAATTAATTTGCATGAGACAAACTCAACATACAAATAATCAGTAATTTCTAAACACAAATAATGAGCTAGCTAAAAAAGAAATTAAAAAGCTAGTCTCATTTACAATAGCTATAAATATACCTAGGAATAAATTTAACCAAAGAGGTGAAGGACTTCTAAAATAAAAACTACAAAACACTAATAAAATACATTATAGGAGACACACAAATTAAAAGACATCCCAAGCTCTTGGAAAGAAAAATCCATATTGTTGAAATGACCATATTACTAAAATCAATCTTGACTGAATGCAATTCCTATCAAAATGCCATTGCCATTTTTTACAGAAATAGAAAAAAGTCTATCCTCATATTCGTATGGAACTATATAAAAGGCCAAACAGATCAAGCAATCTTGAGCCAAAAGAACAATGCTGGAGGCATTATATTACCTGACTTCAGAATATATTACAAGGCTAACAGTAACCAAAATAACAGAGTATCAGTATAAAAACAGGCACATAGACCAATGGAACAGAATAGAGAACTCAGAAATAAAACCACTTATTTACAGCCATATGATTTTTAAGAAAGGTATGAAGAACACTTATTGAGGGAAAGGAGACTGTCTTCAATAAATGGTGCTAGGAAACTTAATATCCATATGCAGAAGAATGAAACTAGACTTCTTTCTCTCACCATGTACAAACATCAACTCAAAATGTACTAAAGACTTACACTTAGGACCCAAAACTATAAAACTACTACAATGAAACATCGGTGAAACATTTTAGGACATTGGCCTAGGCCAAAATTTTATGGCTAAGACCTCAACAGCACAAGCAACAAAATAAAAAATAGACAAATGTGACTATATTAAACTAAAATGCTTCTGCTCAGCAGAAGAAATAATCAACAGAATAAAGAGACAACATGTTTAACAGGATAAAATATTTGCAAATTATTTACAAAACAAATGACTAATAGTCATAATATTTAAGAAAGTCAAATAATTCAACGGAAAAAAATAATCTCATTAAAAAGTGAAAAGGAGAAAAATATACATTTCTAATAAAATGATATGCAAATGGCCAACAGGTATAAGAATAGTGCTAGATATCACTACTCATCAGGTAAATACAAATCAAAATGATACACAGATAACATCACACCCCAGTTATAATGGCTATTATTAAAATGTAAAAAATATAGATAGATAGATTTTGTTGAGGATGCAGAGATTAGAGAACTCATATACTGTTAGTTGGGATGTAAATGAGTAGATTCATTATGTTCAACAGCATGGAAATTTCCCAGAAAAAAAACAAACAAACATAAAAATAAAGCTACTATGTTATCCAGCAATCCCACTACTAAGTATATATTTCCAAAAGAAAGGAAATCAGTAGGTCAAAGGTGTAACTACACCTCTATATTTATTGCAGCAAATGACTTCACAATAGCAAAACTGTGGAATCAACCTAAGTGGCCATCAATGGATTAATGTATAAAGAAATATGGCTATATACACAAAATACTATTTTGTCATAAAAAATAAAATCTTTTTTTTTTTTTTGCAGCCATACAGATGAAACTGGAGGTTATTATGTTACATAAAATAAACCAGGCACAGAAATATACATATTACATGTGCTCTCTCATATGTGAGATCTAAAAAGAGCTGATCTTACGTTTGTAGAGAGTAGAATGCTAGTTATCAGAGGCGTGGTTAGTTATGGTCTTACTATTCCTCAGTCTTCACTTTTAGAATTAATAAAATATAGACCATAATTTTAAATTTAAAACAATAAATAATCTTATAAATTATGTGAAAGAATTAAATCAACTTAATTTTTCGAAGAGTTTAAAGAATTCAATTATTACAACCATCTAAAACAGCTGAAGTGCATCTTTCTTGGACATTTCTAATTGGGAAACATTTCATTATTTCTACATGATTAGTAACCTGCTCCACTCTTCATATCCATTCTGGAAAATTCTTGGTGCCTCACTTTGGCATCTTATTTTAATCTTTTCCAAATTGTATTCATAATTTGTCTACAAACTAAGGCATTGTAAATGCTTTAAAAATTATGAGAGGAAGGCCGGGCATGGTGACTCATGCCTGTAATCCCAACACTTTGGGAGGCCAAGGCAGGTGGATCACTTATGGTCAGGAGTTTGAGACCAGCCTGGCCAACATGGTGGAACTCTATCTCTACTAAAAATACAAAAATTAGCCAGACATAGTGGTGTGCGTCTATAATCCCAGCTACTTGGGAGGCTGAGACAGGAGAATCTCTTGAACCTGGGAGGCAGAGGTTGCAGTGAGCCAAGATCAGACCACTGAACTCCAGCCTGGGCGACAGAGTCAGACTCTGTCTCAAAAAATATTAATTAATTAATTAATTAAAAATTATGAGAGGAGGTCTCTAGATAATATTAAGGGAACTTGAAGATAAAAATCTAGATCAAGTTCAATTTCACATTATATTTAATTCATCTCAGTGAGACCATTATCATTTACTTCCCTGTTTTGTACATTTGAGATCCATAATTATATGTGTGCACATATATACACAAAAAACAGATGCACAAACACAAACTCAGCCTCCACAAATAAAAAGACTTTCCAAAAACATCAATTGATCTAATTTTCTCAATAGTTAGTGTACGGTATATTTAATTGTTTTACGTAAGTATAAGGGCAAATCTAAATTTTTAGGCTTTCTCAAACTGCATGTTTCTCCAGAACCCTCTACTATTTTAAACTCTGTTATGAGCATTGGTTACTGAAAAATAAATAAAAGACCCAATCTATAGGGTTAAAATCTCTGTTTAGGGACCTGAATATTTTTAAAAGAGTATTAATGATAAAATGGTAACTAATAGAATTGCCTTCACGTGGTCACATATTGTGAAATTGTGGAGCCTCCCTCTGCTTCAGAGACTTCCTCTGCCAAGACAATTAGAAAAGCAATTTGGACATATCTTAAATCACACTTACAAAGATTTAATTAAGGCTAACTATGAAGTTTAGTCAATAATAACAGATACTTAATATTTTTGAGTTCATGTATATATTCACTAGTTTTAAAATCTTATTACTATAGTGTCCAGTACACAGATTCTCAAGTTAATTCAGAAGTGAACTCTGTGTGTGTGTGTCAGTGTGTATTTATTTTTTTGTTCCTGTTGTCTCCTGGAGTTTCCAGCATGTTATAAAAGATAAAAGCTAATTGTCTATTGAATGTTAATGTTCATTTGTTGAATAAATGAACAACAAGGACAACTGAGACTGGTGGATCATAGCTGAGATCACGCCATTGTCCTCCAGCCTGGGCAACAGAGTGCGACTCTTTCTTGGAAAAAAAAAGAAAAAAAGATAAGGTTAGATGACTCAGGTTCCATTTCAATAAAGATTTCTAGAAAATGTTAAGATGAAAGCAGACCTTTCTATATCTGGGAAACAGTGTACAGCAGCACTTAGGATGGTCCCTGAAACAGGGAGGGTCCATAATTAGCGCGGATGGAACTTGGAGCTTTGGGCTCTATCCCACTTGATTGCCTGTGGGATCACATGCGTCTTCTTTTCTGGTGCAGGATTGTGTGCACGAAGTGCATGCCTGTATGTGTCAAAGGGGGGAAGGGAAATAGAATTATCACTCCAGGTCTCTGTGTGTGCACAGAAAATAATGCAGTAATTTGCTGGAAGGATACACTCATATTTTTTTCTGCATTGACCTTCTGTCTTCAAACTGGTGATTTGTTTATTGAACAAGTACACATTAAGGGCATAAATTGTGGTTATGTTGCTTCTTTGCTACAAAGGATAATTTTTAAAATATCACTGCAGTGTTAAATCTAAGGATGCAGGGCTCTTGAATATTAAGTATCAACTTGCTACCCAGAAAGAGACCAAATGAATGATTAGTGATCTGCTTATACAGCAGAAATAGCTAGTCTACTTTATGTAAAATTTAGAAGGCATTAAGAGCCTAAAAATGCATTAGAGGTTTTTTTTTTTTTTGCTTGACATACAATCAGTAATAAAAAATAGTCATAAAATCACAAGTATTGTTCCAAAGTTCGCTGACAATGACACACAGCCCTTGTCCTTTACAAAGTTTTCTACATTGCAATCAGCATCCTGGGGGGCTGCAATCAGGAATGGGTTAGTGCTGTGTGAGTTGACACTTCCTACAACTTCAACTCTAAGGATCCAATCAGAATTTATTGCAAGCACTATGTATAGCAACCTTTGACTGCTACAGCAACCAGAAGTTTAATTTTTTTATGTGTGTGAGGGGAGTCATTAACTTTAGGAGCAAGTTCATCTTCAGTATCAGCAATCAAACCTGGAATGCAGCCTCAAACCTAAAAATCAAAATAAGGTTGATTGCACTGTTCTATTATCAAATAAGATGATGTATTTTGCTGGTAACAATTTCATGAATTTAATTAGTTTTTAATAAAACTATCAGCCCAAGCACAGGGTTTTTTCATGTCTCTGAAGTTTTCATCTAAAAAAATTTCTCCAGGTAATTTTTTAAAAAACTTTAAAACTTATATCTTGACTTGATGGTTAAAATAGTCACGAAAAAACCTAGAAAGAACTGTGCAGGTATACTTTATTGGCAAATATATGCTATAGAGAATACGGGTATATTGTGTAACCAACATAAAGTTTAGTGGAAAAGAAGGCTGAGTGTTTATATGCAGTCCATATATATAGTTTATATATATATATTATTTTATATATTATATTATTATATTTTATTTATATATAAATATATAATATATAAATTTATAAATATATTATATACAAATTTATATATAAATAATAAATATTTATATAGTATATCATTATATTGTATATAATATATTATATATAGCAGTCCATATATAAAATATATGTTATATAAGATAATATATAATATATAATATATAACATATATTATACGTATATGGACTGCTATATATATACATATATATATATATTTTTTTAAGAGGGAGTCTTGCTCTGTTGCCCAGGCTGGAGTGCAGTGACTCGATCTTGATCGGGAGTTCAAGACCAGCCTGGCCAACATGGTGAAACCCCGTCTCTACTAAAAATACTAAAAATACAAAAATTAGCCGGGTGTGGTGGCACAAGCCTGTAGTCCCAGCTACTTGGGAGGCTGAGGCAGGAGAATGGTGTTGCCCCACGAGGCGGAGACTGCAGTGAGCCGAGATCCATCCACTGCACTCCAGCCTGAGTGACAGAGTGAGACTCCGTCTTAAAAAAAATAATAATAAATAAAAATTAAAAAATGGCTAGGCGCGGGGGCTCACACCTGTAATCCCAGCACTTTGGGAGGCCGAGACTGGCGGATCACAAGGTCAGAAGATCGAGACCACCCTGACTGACACGGTGAAACCCCGTCTCTACTAAAACTACAAAATAATTAGCCAGGCGTGGTGACAGGCACCTGTCGTCCCAGCTACTCGGGAGACTGAGGCAGGAGAATGGCTTGAACCTGGGAGGCGGAGTTTGCAGTGAGCAGAGATCGTTCCATTGCACTCTAGCCTGGGTGACTGAGCGAGACTCCATCTCCAAAAAAAAAGAAAAATAAAAAAGTAAAATAAAATAAAAAAATATATAATAAAAATAAAAATAAAAATAAAAAATAGCCCGGCTAATTTTTTTGTATTTTTAGTAGAGATGGGGTTTCACCATGTTGGCCAGGATGGTCTTGATCTCCTGACCTCGTGATCCTCCCATCTTGGCCTCCCAAAGTGCTGGGATTACAAGCGTGAGCCACTGTGCCGGCCAAAAAGATTTTTCAGTTGAATCTTCTTTTGGATATGATCTATCATCTATAATGAGAGTATGGGAACCACCAGTTGTTCTCCATAGGACTGAATGCATTTTCCATTTATAAATGTGGCTTATGATAAGCTCAAACACATTTTTCCTATTCTACTGGAGAAATATGATGGGCATAATTCATTTGAATAACTGCGAGTGCTAGTTTGGAAGTTTTGTTTACTGTTCTAAGAAGGGAAGATATCGTTGCCTGCAATATAATCATTTATTTTATTCTGTTAACCAAACAATACTCAACAGAAAGTCTTCCACATAAGACACAAACAACAAACACTAGCTCAGTGAATCAAATGGTTGGAATGAATCTTATGAGTGAGTTTGCTTATACGCGAGCTATAAAAATAGTAGAAACTCCAGCTGAAATAAATAATTTAATGCGTGTATTAAGAAAAACAGAAAATATCTAGGGAAGTGGAAAATATCCTGTTTCGTGTTCTAAAAATGTGACCTATCTCCCACATACATCCCAATATTTTGCAGTTGCTGCAGGTGATTCTCCGCCTTTTCAAATATGAAACAAAATTAAGTCATATGGGTTATTTGGAATGAGAATAATTAGCTGTACATCAATCTCAGCTGCATAGTTCATATAGCTCATACAAACAGAACTACATACAACGGATGCATTATTTAAATTGTATACTGAAAATATATTCATTTAGACTATAGGCATATTGGTTATTTTAAGTGGTTTCTATGTGAATCCGTAATATATGATTTAAAGAATTTCATTTTAAACTCACGGTACTAGTAAAACTGCAAAATGTAGATTATTTTATGCAAAGTTTATACATAAATTGTGACTATACTTTCTCGCAATAATATAAAAAATCATCAGAAAAAAAGTTTAACAAAGTGGCATGATTGAATACTCCTGACAAAAGGCTCTAGATTTTCCATAAAGGAAGAAAATATGAGAAGGGAAGTTTAATATTTCTGGAATAAAACACATTTTGTAAGGGTCACAAGAAGAAAAATTGAAAGCCTTTCATCTTAATGATACCTATGTCGTTAAGAGTGGCCAATGATAGCCTTAGGGGTATCCCATGAATTCTCAGAAAGAGCAAATAGAGTTAATCCCTCTAAGTGTTCACAGTGCCTGACCAGGGATCCACCTCTATCCTCTTAAGATGAACATGGGCTCTGTCTAGGAAGGTAGTTTCTTTCTAGTTTTGCCTGTTCCGGGTCTCTTATTCAGTTATACTTTATTGAAATTCCACATGGAATCTTTCTCTGTCACTGGCAAGTGAGACTACTTTTAAATACTGTAAATGCTGCAGCTTCTCAACGTCAGATAAATTCTATCTATACTTGTTTATATGCACTTATCTTAGCAAATTCAGGGTCCATTAAATCATTTTACAAAGATCTGTATCATATGGCAATAAGAAAGTGTAGTCTGTATACAAGAATAGGTCACATTCTTGATAAGATTGCCTTAGTGAAAGGATTAGTGTTCTGTGATTTTAAGATATGGAAGTTTTTTTTAAATAAATGATTTGTTTCATCTATTTTTATGAAAGCATTATCATTTTATGAGTTTGCACATGGAGATCAAAGGCTTGCTATTGTTTTGTTTATGGACCATATGTTACAATTTAATAAATACATAGAATTATAAAACCTATAAAACTAAGCCTTGGAATCCAAGCATCAGGAGAGAGGTAGTTCTCAATATTATATATGGATCTTGACTATATCGAAAGCTAATTTGGCTCAATTAAAAAAAAAAATCTCCAAACATTTGATAATGATCTCTAAAACAGCTATGTGTTTTAATTATAAAATAAAACTTTAAAATCACAATAAGTTAAAAATTATAAGTAGAATGTTGTAAAATAGGAATCAATGTAATAAAAATTATAAAAAGGCATAATTTCTACTCTTAAAAATGAAATAGTTTAGCTATCTACATGTGAAATAAAAATAAAAATAATATGGGTACATAAATGACACCTTTGAAAGGGAGAGAAAAGATGTGGAGGAGAGAGAGAAAGAAAGAGATATTCAATATTTCTGTGTATTGAAGAGATTGGGATAGGTGATTATACCATTTAAACTTCAGGAATGATCACCATCTCAGGTTTGATTCAAAGTTTGAGTAGCAACTGCAGGCCCTCAGCATAAGACATAATGATAATTTCTTGCAAAAGTATTTCTTAGAATGTTTGTGGCGATCTGTTTCTCTTCCCTACAGGTTCCCAAACATAATTGAGGTCCCCTCCTTTACAGTAACAGAACAGAACACTAGCTTAACTCTAATCAGCATTTCTTCTGTCCTGAAATATTATGAGTTATATTCCATCATGATCCTTGTGCACATTTCTAATTCTAAAATACTTAAGTAATCAGAATTTTTGTGTAATAGGTTAATTCAGTATCTATTCAATACACACATAAGCACAGGCATACTCACTGATTATATGCACATCATTAATCTCTTATTATACTCATATTTTGCATTAGGTTATATATGCTCATCCATACTGTCTTATTCAATGCTCCCAAATAAACTGCAATTGATCTATGAAAGGCTACAGTTTCCCAACTATATTTCAAAAAATATGTAGTCAGGACCCAAGGAGTGTGCAGAATTCAACTTTAGTGTTCTTTTGACTATACAACACAGCTCATATTCTAAGATACAACTTTATACCTGTTATGGACTGAATGTTTGTTTCCCCCAAAATTTTATAAGTTAAATCTCTAATCCCAAATTTGTCAGTATTTGTAGACAGGGCCTTTGAGAGGTAATTAGTTCATGAGGGTAAGCCCTCACGAATGGGATCAGTTCTCTTATAAGAAGATGAAGACACACGAGAGAGATGATGTCTCTCTTTCTGTGTGTGTGTGTGTGTGTGTGTGTGTGTGCGTGTGCGTTTGTGTTTCTATCTTTTCAGTCTCTCTCTCTGCCATGTGAGGACATAGCAAGAAAGCAGTCATCTATAAATCAGGAGGAGATTCGTCATCACAGTAATGCAATAATCTTGGACTTCCCAGTCTTCAGAACTGTGAGAAATGTTTGTTGTTTAAGCCACCCAGTGTATGGTATCATTAATAGCAGCCCAAACTGTGGGTGGGAGATGAGATATTACTTATTGGATATAGTGTACACTACTAGGGTGACAGCTACATTGAAAACCAAGACTTCACCACTAGGAAATGTACCTATGTAACAAAAGTGTACTTGTACCCCTTAATTGTATACAAACTTTAGTATACATTCAATTCATTTGAGATATTTATGTATTATTATGACTTTTTTCTAGAAATAGTTATGCCCTCTTTCATCTTTTGAAAGAGTAAGATACAATTACATTTTTGTAAAGTAGCAATCATCTTAGGCTCCATAAAAATTAATTTGCTTCTGAGTGAATACAATTCTGTACAACTTATCCCACAAACCAGGGTTCCTAACCAAACTCCATTTGTTTATAAGAGTATCTGTGCTGTATTCACACAAAGCAAACAACATCAATGTGTACAATGGCACATATCTAAACAACTGAAGCATCCTATCTAGACATTTCTACACATAAAAACGGTATAGGAAAAACAGAATGTTGCAATCTTATGGAACCACCATTGTATTATGTTGCGTTGTTGAATGAAACATAGTTATGTAGTGCATGACTGTGTGTGTATATGCCTGTGTGTCTCTCTGTGTATACAAACAGTGTTTGGGGAGGTAGAGAGAGAAATTTCCTTTTTGTTTAAGTTATGTATATAGTTATTACCTTTTCCTTTAATTTCTGAGGTTTTCATGCACAGTTTCTATACAGAGAAGGATTGGGAGCAGAAAGCACTCTCTTTTAATGCGTGCATTTGCTCTTGCTTTGGATGACTGCTTCACAAACTAAGAATGACAGTCTCCTGTGGGTCTTTTGCAAGCACAGGTATGCTGATGGCAAATCCAGACTGCCAATCAATTTGAGTGGACTCCCAGGCTTGCACATGTATTTGTATCTAAACATTCCCAGTAGAAAGTCTTTCATTTTTCTCCCAAGAAGAGTTTATGGGCCTTGTTTCCATCATAGTTTCTTTAAAATCCATACTTGTATAACTTTTTAGTTACTGTCAGACTCAGAGAAAAAAAATAGGAAATAGAAATTTTGTTGTAAAAGTGCAATAAATTTAAATAAACAAAGTGCAGAAACACAGTGAGAAAAAAAAGAAAGAAAGAAAGAAAGTGAGTAAAAAATAAGTATGGATGAAGAAATCCCAAAAAGACAAATAGTCAATGTGGTCAGTAAAATTATTGTAAATGATAAAAAATATTAACTGGGGCTACAGATACAGGAAACGATAAAAATATGGCTAAAATACCAGATTTTAAATCTTGTATATTTGGGAAAATCTCTAGTTAGCAAAGTGGGAAATTTATGTGTTTTAAAAAATAACTGAGGCTTAATCTGATAGCTCTGTAAAGGAGGGACAACTTCTCTTGGAGGAAAGAAAATCCCTGCTGTATATATCTCTTGATAAAGGATAAAATGTCCTGTTTGTGTCAGTGAACAAAAGTATGGCAAATAAGATTCATATTTCTCTGCACAGTAATATTTGAGTTTCTGTGAACATTCTGGAAGACATTGAAAAGATAGAAACAAACAAAAAATGTGGCCCAAAGAGTGTGGGAGATGCGACCATTATGAAATAAAAACAGGAGCTTTAGTCTCCTATGACACAGAATCATGAGGAATTTTGAGGTAGTATTTAATTTGTTTCAAGTTGACCCCTTTGTTCATAGATCACAATTATCTTCCATATTCCCTCAACATTAAGAAAAAGTCTAGTTACGGCAGAAGTCCTGTGTTAACAGTGTTTGGGGGCAATGAAGGCATATTGGCTCTATTGTCCAGCAAGAACAGAGAGAAGATAGTACCCCTTAGAGATAAAATTGATTTATGACTGAGCGAGCAGGGGAGGAGTTTCTTCTCAACTCTCCTTTCTGAGGAGGGAAAAGATCACCTGGTGGCCATCAAGCAGACCAGACAGAGACAAAACTCTTCATCTGAGGAATTTGGAACTAATGAGAGTTTCCTATTATCTAAAACCAGCATCTGGTACCAGACTTCTTTCCTAGAAAAGTATAAGTAACTAAAATTTCTATACATCTACGGAATGCATGCATATTGAAACATATTGTGCAAGCCTTGCTGATATCAAGGCACCAAAATGTCTACAAATATAAACATTTATCATGACCAAAGTGGCTAATATGGTCCAAATTACCCTTAAGCTCCTGCTTTAAGGCCTACAAATACCTCTAAGGAAAAATTCACCAGGGTGCACTTGGTCCTGTCTTGCCGAAGCTCCCTGCTGCACTCTTCTGTAGCGTTCTTTTTCTTTTTCTTTCTATTTTCTTCTGAGATGGAGTCTCCCTCTGTCGCCCAGTCTGGAGTGCAATGGCACAATCTCAGCTCACTGCAACCCCCGCCTCCTGGGTTCAAGTGATTCTCCTGCCTCAACCTCCTGAGTAGCTGGGATTACAGGTATGTGCCACCACGCTTGGCTAATTTTGTACATTTTAGTAGAGAGGTGGTTTCACTGTGTTGCCCAGGATGGTCTTGAACTCTGGAGCTCAGGTAATCAGCCCACCTTGGCCTCCCAAAGTGCTAGGATTACAGGTATGAGGCACCACACCCCACTGCAGCTTTCTTTCTAACAAAACGTCCCTTTCGGCCAGGCATGGTGGCTCACGCCTGTAATCCCAGCATTTTGGGAGTCCAAGGTGGGTGGATCACCTGAGGTCAGAAGTTCAAGACCAGCCTGGCCAAAATGGTAAAACCCCATCTCTACAAAAATACAAAAATTAGACGGGTCTGTAGTGGTGTGCACCTGTAATCCCAGGTACTCAAAAGGCTGATGCACGAGAATCACTTAAACCCAGGAGGTGGAGGTTTCAGTGTGTTGGGAACACGCCCACAAATCTGACCATAAGCAGGCCCCAAAACTGGCCATAAACAAAATCTCTGCAGCACTGTGACTTGCTGAAGATTGTCAGTTTACCGGAATGAGGGCAGAGAACACCTGGTCCACCCAGGGCAGAAAACCACTTAAGGTGTTCCTGAACCACAACAAATAGCATGAACGATCTGTGCCTTAAGGACATGTTCCTGCTGCAGATAACTAGCCAGAGTCCATCCTTTTGTTTCCTGTTTTAGTTAATCTGTAATCTACAGAAACAATGCTTATCACTGACTTGCTGTCAATAAATACGTGGGAAAAACTCTGTTCATGGCTTTCAGCTCTGAAAGCTGTCAACTCCCTGATTCCCACTCCACACTCTGTATTTCTGTGTGTGTGTCTTAATTCCTCTAGCGCCTCTGGGTTAGGGGCTCCAAGACTGAGCTGGTCTTGGCAAGTGGTGTCTATACGTGGGGTTGAACTCGGGTCAGAGGGTTGCTGAAGTGACGGTTGGAGAACGTGGAACTAAGCTGGAGGACACCCGAGTACTCTTAAGCAATCCCTGTGGTGAGTAAGAAGCGGAGCTCGGAAGCATCAGGGTAATAATGAGCAAGTGCGGGCTCTGGTTCATTCCACCATGGAACCTTTTCACGGTGGTGAAATCATGAGGAAGGAGAGTATAATGAAATAACAGAAGAGGTGACAGAGCAGGTTTGTTTGCCAGCTAAAGCTAAAGCGGCAAAGGAGGGAGAGCTTTGTCCCTACCCTTGTGCACCCCCTAATTATTTTGAAGAAAAAGAGCGGCCTGACACTCAAGAATTTTCTTTTGCAGAGGACACAGGGTGAAAAGTAGTTGCCCCAGTGATGGTTCGAGCAGCGCCTCGAGCGACCACTCTCAGTTCTATTCAGTCAGGAATTCAGCAATCTAGAAGATAGAGTGATATAGAGGCTTGGCAGTTCTCTGTTAGGATATGCCCCGCCGCAGGTCAACAGGGAAGTATTCTAGCTACATTTGAGCCTTTTTCCTTTAACATACTTAAAGGATTTAAACAAGCTATTAATCAATATGGACTAGGTTCTCCTTTTGTAATGGGACTGTTAAATAATGTTGCTGTCTCCGGTCAGATGATGCCAGCAGGGGCGATAGGATTACTAGATAGGTAGATCTAGTTTAAATTTAAAAGGAGTGCAAGTACATACAAGAGTCATTGATTCAGATTACAATGGGGAAATTCAAATTGTTATATCTGCTTCTGTTCCCTGGAAAGCAGAGCCAGGAGAGCGCATAGCACAGCCCCTGATTGTGCCGTATGTGGAAATGGGGAAAAGTGAAATTAAATGAACAGGAGGATCTGGAAGCACAAATAAACAAGGCAAAACAGCTTATTGGCTGAATCAAATTACTGATACATGTCCTACCTGTGGAATAACTATTCAGGGAAAGAAATGTAAAGGTTTGATAGATATAGGAGCGGACATTTCAATCATTTCTCTACAGCACTGGCTATCCACGTGGCCAATTTAACCCACTCAATTTAACATAGTTGGAGTTGGTAAAGCCCCTGAAGTATATCAAAGTAGTTATATTTTGCATTGTGAAGGGCCCGATGGACATCCTGGGACTATTAAACCAGTTATAACTTTTGTACCTATAAATTTATGGGGAAGAGATTTATTACAACAATGGGGAGCACAAGTTCTAATTCCAGATAAATTATACAGCCCTCAAGGTCAACATATGATGCAGGACATGGGGTATGTTCCTGGTATGGGACTGGGAAAAAATTTGCAAGGTTTGAAGGAACTGCATCAGGTGGAAAGATAAAGTTCCCAGCAAGGTTTAAGATATCATTTTTGATGGCGGCCATTGTTAAGCTTCCTATACCTTTAAAATGGTTAACAGATAAGCCAATTTGGATAGAACAATGGCTGCTAAATACAGAGAAACTGGAGGTTTTAGAGGAGTTAGTTATTGAACAATTAGAAAAAGGACACATAGCTTCAACATTTTCCCCCTGGAATTCTCCAGTCTTTGTTATTAAGAAAAATTCAGGTAAATGGAGACTGTTGACAGATCTTAGAGCCATTAATTCAGTTATACAACCTATGGGGGCATAACAGCCAGGATTGCCTTCTCCTGCTATGAGTCCAAAATATTGGCCTTTAATAGTCATAGATTTAAAAGACTGCTTCTTTACTATCCCCTTACCTGAGCGGGACTGTGAACGGTTTGCATTTACAATTCCTGTGGTAAACAACCTGCAGCCTGCTAAGTGTTTTCACTGGAAAGTGTTGACACAAGGCATATTAAACAGTCCAACAATTTGCCAGACTTATGTAGGGCAAGCAATTGAACCTACTCATAAAACATTTTCACAGTGTTACCTTATTCATTATGTGGATGATATACTTTGTGCTGCCCCCACTTGAGAAATATTACTCCAATGTTACGACCACTTGCAAAATTCGATTTCTCACACCAGTTTAATTATAGCTCCTGACAAAATTCAGATTACTACTCCTTACTCCCACTTGGGGACCTTAGTAAATGACACTACAATTGTGCCACAGAAAGTAACCATATGTAGGGATCAATTGAAAACATTCAATGACTTTCCAAAATTACTAGGGGACAGTAATTGGATACAACTTACCCTAGGCATTCCTACCTATGCCATGAGTAATTCATTTTCTATTCTTAGAGGAGATCCTATTCTCAGTAGCCCTCAGCAATTAACAAAGGAGGCTGAGGCAGTGTTACAGTTAATTGAGAAGCAAGCGCATAAGACTCAAATAAACAGAATAGATCCAGAGAAGACTCTAGATTTGCTAATTTTTTCAACTCAGCATTCACCTACTGGTGTTATTGTTCAAGAGCAAGATCTTGTAGAGTGGCTTTTTCTTCCACATACTAAGTCATGGACTTTGACTTCTTATTTGGACCAAATCACTACTATAATAGGAAATGGGAGAACTCGGATTGTTAAATTACATGGATATGATCCTGGAAAAAGTATTGTCCCTCTGATGAAGGCACAAATACAGCAAGCCTTTATAAATAGTCTTACTTGGCAAACCCATTTAGTTGCTTTTGTGGGCATTCTGGATAACCATTTTCCTAAAATGAAACTGTTTCAATTTTTGAAATTAACTAATTGGATTCTCCCTAAAATAACTAAATTTAAACCAATTGAAGGTGCTGAAAATGTCTTCACAGATGGGTCTAGTAATGGTAAAGCTTCTTATTCTGGCTCAAAATGTAAAGTTTTCCAGATGCAGTTTGTAGCTGCAATTGAGGTATTGACTGCTTTTGATGTGTATATTAATGTTATTTCTGATTCTTCATATGTGGTTCATTCCACACAATTAATTGAAAATGCTCAGTTATGATTTCATACAGATGAACAACTGATGACTTTGTTTACCCAATTGCAAACAGCAGTTAGGTGTAGAGTGCACCCTTTTTATATCACTCCTATTAGGCTCATACATCTCCTCCAGGACCTTTGACTGCAGAGAATCAAATGGCTGATCACCTATTTGCTACTGCAATATCTAATGCCAGACACTTCCACAATTTAACTCATGTTAATGCTTCTGGTCCCAAATGCAGATACAGCATTACTTGGAAAGAAGCTAAAGTTATTATCCAGCAATGCCCAATTTGCCAAACGGTGCATTCCTCATCTTTTACAGGAGGAGTTAATCCTCCAGGATTGGAACCTAATTGTCTTTGGCAAATGGACGTTACACATGTTCCCTTGTTTGGGAGACTAGCTTATGCACACATATGTGTGGACACCTTTTCTCACTTGGCTACATGCCAATCAGGAGAGTCTTCTGCCTGTGTTAAACATCACCTTTTGCAGTGTTTTGTGGTGATGGGCATTCCAGCTTCTATTAAAACAGACAATGCCCCAGGCTATAATAGACAAGCTCTAGCTACATTTTTCCCTGTATGGAATATTAAACCCACATAATTCTCAAGGACAAGCCATAGTGGAAAGAATGAATCTCTCCTTGAAACAGCAGTTGCAAAAGCAAAAGGGGGGAAACAGGGACTATGGACACCACATATACAAATGAATCTAGCATTATTGACTTTAAATTTTTTGAGCCTGCCTAAAGGCCAGATGCTATCAGGAGCTGAAAAGCATCTACAGAAACCAGCTGCAAAGACAGAAGCAGAACAACTGGTTTGGTGGAGAGACCAGATAACAAAAAGTTGGGCAATAGGTAAAATAATAACTTGGGGTAGAGGTTATGCTTTTGTTTCTCCAGGACCAAATCAACAGACAATTTGTGTGCCATCAAGACATCTAAAGCCTTATTATGAGCCAGATACCCAGGAAGAGGTTTTGGGAGGATCCCAAAGACTGGCCAGTGGCAGCGTTGTCCAAGTTAACACTGAGGAGGACCCCAACTGTCATGAGCAACACCAATTGAACACAGTCACCTACCTGGGGACAGATCAAGAAGCTGTCACAGACGGTGGAAGAAAACCTGAGGAAAGCAGGACAACCAGTCACAGTGAGTAATTTAGTGACAGCTATGATAGTGGTGATCACCATTGCCATGAGTATTCCTTCAACAAGAATTGACACAGAGAACAATTACATTTATTGGGCATATTTACCTTATCTACCACTTCTACTGCCTGTAAGTTGGTTGGACCCCCCAGTGGAGGTATACACTAATGATAGCTCTTGGATGCTCGGTCCTACAGATGATGGAGGCCCATCTCACCCACATGAGGAAGGAACTGTTATGAATATTTCTTTAGGATTTAAACATTCACCTATCTGGGAAAGGCCACTAGTTGCCTACTCCCTTGCTATCAATCTTGGCTGGCAATAATGCCTGGATGTAATCACTCTATGACACAGTTACACTTGCTTTCTCGTCTCAGAATTTACCACAATAAATCTGCTCCTATAATTGAGGTATACCACCCTCAAAACCTATTTGTAAACAGGATTGGACCTGGTCAGAAAAATAAACGTGCTTGTGTGGAAAGATTGCATTGCAGAATAGGCAGAGGTGCTGCACAACAATTCCCATGGAGTCATTACCGATTGGTCCCCTAAGGGGAGGTGTAGCTTGAATCGCACCTCTCAGTCTGCATGCCATGGCCACACTATGTTCAGCTGGTCTGAACCAAATAGTCAGATGTTAGAAATGGTAAGAAGTACAGCAAGAGTTCCTATTATCTGGACACATGATGGTATAGTGGCACCTCAACCTCAAATGATATGGATCACTCTAGGAGTTAAACACAAGGATTTGTGGAAACTATTAATGGCTCTTAGTAAGATCAAAATTTGGGAAATATTGAAAAAGCATCCAGAAGGACACTCTACAAACTTGCCTTTGGATATTGCAAAATTAAAAGAACAAATATTTAAAGCATCCCAGACACACCTGACCTTAGTGCCAGGGACTAGAGTGCTTGAAGGAGCTGCAGACGGATTAGCAGCTACGAACCCATTAAAATGGATAAAAACAGTTGGAGGCTCTGTGATTTCAATGATGATTGTGCTTTTAATTTGTGTTGTTTGTCTTTATATAGCCTACAGATGTGGATCCCGATTCCTGTGAGAAGCAGCTCACAGGAATAAAGCCACCTTTCCTTGTATCACTTTGCAAAAACAAAAGGGGGGACATGTTGGGAACAGGCCCCCAAATCTGGCCATAAGCAGGCCCCCAAACTGGCCATAAACAAAATCTCTGCAGCACTGTGACCTGCTCATGATGGCTATGACACCCACACTGAAGGTTGTTGGTTTACCAGAATGAGAGCAAGGAACACCTGGCCCACCCAGGGCAGAAAACCGCTTAAGGCATGCCTGAACCACAAACAATAACATAAGTGATCTGTGTCTTAAGGACATGTTCCTGCTGCAGATAACTAGCCTGAGCCCATCCCTTTGCTTCCCATTTTAGTTAATCTATAATCTATAGAAACAATGCTTATCACTGGCTTGCTGTCAATAAAATATATGGGTAAAACTCTGTTCCTGGCTCTCAGCTCTGAAGGCTGTTAACTCCCTGATTCCCACTCTGCACTCTATATTTCTCTGTGTGTGTGTCTTTAATTCCTCTAGCACTGCTGGATTAGGGTCTCCATGACCAAGCTGGTCTGGGCATTGCATTAGTGAGAAAAGATGGTACCACTGCACTCCAGCCTGGGCAACAGAGCTAGACTCCATCAAAATAAATAAATAAATAAATAAATAAAAACACAAAAAACAAAAACAAAAAACTTTCCTTTCAAACCTGTACTGTTGGTAAATTCCTCTTATTACCCATGAGCCAATCACTTGCCATGGCAGTGGCTCTGATACCTCACCTGGCACTTACTGCTCACCTGGCACTTACTTCAGAAATATGTGGAGGAAGGGGGTTGGGGGACTTTCTTCTGACACTGCATAGAATGGGAGCTTGAGACATTTATTTGGATTTTAAAGAAAAGGCTTGGCCTAGTGCGGTGGCTCACACCTGTAATCCCAGCACGTTGGGAGGCCAATGCATGTGAATCACCTGAGGTCAAGAGTTTGAGACCAGCCTGACCAACATGATGAAACCCTGTCTCTACTAAAAATAAAAAAAAAAAAACAAAAATAGCTGTGTGTGGTGGCAGGCTCCTGTAATCCCAGCTACTCAGGAGGCTGAGGCAGGAGAATCACTTGAACCCAGGAGGCAGAGGTTGCAGTGAGCCAAGCTTGTGCCATTGTATTCCAGCCTGGGCAACAAGAGTGAAACTCTGTTAGAAAACAAAGATAAAGGAAGAAAAGAAGAAAGAGAAAAGAAAGAAAAGAAAAAGGAAGGAAGGAAGGAAGGAAGGAAGGAAGGCAGGCAGGCAAGGCAGGGAGGGGAGGGGAGGGGAGGGAAGTGAAAGAAAGAAATAAAAAGGAAAGAAAGAAAGAAAGAGAAAGAAAGAAAGAAAGAAAGAAAGAAAGAAAGAAAGAAAGAAAGAAAGAAAGAAAGAAAGAAAGAAAGAAAGAAAAGAAAGAAAGAAAGGGAAGGAAAGGAAGGAAGAGAGAAGGAAAGGAAGGAAGGAAGGAAGGAAGGAAGGGGAAAGGAGAGGAGAGGAGAGGAGAGGAGAGAAGAGAAGAGAAGCCTTATCTCAAAATGTTGGGAGAGTTAGGCACACAAGACCAAAGTAAAAAGAAAATGAAATTGAGATTTTAACAACAACAGAAAAAACATAAGTCTTCTTAAAACCATAAATTCGGCTGGGCTCAGTGGCTCATGGCTGTAATCCCAGAACTTTTGGAGGCCGAGGCAGGTGGATCACCTGAGGTCAGGAGTTCAAGACAAGCCTGGCCAACGTGGTGAAGCTCTGTCTCTACTAAAAAATACAACAATTAGCCAGGCTTGGCTACACAGGAGGTTGAGGCAGGAGAATTACTTGAACCCAAGAGGCGGAGGTTGAAGTGAGTCAAGGTCACGTCACAGCACTCCATCTGGGGTGATAGAGTAAGACTCCGTCTCAAAATACAAAAACAAAACACCCATAAGTTAATGATTCTTCTCTTATTCAGACATTCAGCTTCTCTAAATTCAATATATGGAAGACGGGAATATTTTTGAGAAATAAAATAATAAGGCAATTAAAAAACCATGGGCATTAATATTAGAAATGGTATTATTCTGAATAACTGCCTTCCCAAAGTCAGATTTTATTTCTGTATAAACAAATATTGTCTTCCATGTGTCACACAATGCATTAACCATTATGGAAGACAGAAAAATGAGTAATGCAAGGTCTCAATGAGCTTGCATTCAAGAGATTTATGTTTTAATTATGTACATACAGAACATGTTGTTTTAGTTTCTCACAAATAGTTTACTTTGTAAACTTGTAAATCAAGAATTATTTTATTTATCATGTTTCCAAAAATATTTAGTTTTCTAAGAGCTCTGAAATACTACTGTTTTGGCAATCATTTGGGAAAAACCCTAGCCTAGAATATTACATGATTGATAGAAGTAATAAAATAAAAACTGTTTACAGAATATCAGAGATGTGACAAATGTTATGTAAAATACAAATAGTACTAATATTTATTTAAAAATAATAATCCACAAGTCATTTCTTCCACAAAACTTTTATAAACTTAGTTTTGTAGTTAAATTTAGATAATGCAGGCCTTCAGTACAGATAATGAGGGATAATTTGAAGTCAAATAATAGGATGCCTTTAGTTTGGTTCTTCACAAGGCTATCATAATAAAACAGCATGGTACTAACATAAAACTAGACATACAGATTGATAAAATATAATACAGAATTCAGAAAGGAAGCCACATACCTAAGGTCAACTGATCTTTGACAAAGCCATCAAAAACATACACTGAGGAAAGAACACTCTATTCAATAAATGGTTCTGGGAAAATTAGATTGTCATATGCAGAAGAATGAAACTGGACACCTATTTCTCATTATATATAAACATTAACTCAAGGTGGATTAAGAGTTGATATCTGAATCTATAAAAGTACCAGAAGAAAACCTGGGACAAACTCATCTAGACATTGGCCTAGGCAAATAATTCATGATTAAAACCTCAAAAGGAAATGCAACAAAAACAAAAATAGACGATAAGACTATGTCAAACTGGAAAGCTTCTGCACAACAAATGCAACAAATCAACCAAGTGAACAACTTTCAGAATGGGAAAAAATGCATACAAACTATGCATCTGATAAGAGACTAATATCCAGAATCTACAACAAATGCAAACAACTCATAAACAACAACAACAACAACAATAACAACAAATAACCCTTTTTCAAAGTGGGCAAAAGACATAACAGACATTTCTCAAAAGGAGGCATGCAAAGGGCTGCAAAGGGCCACAGTGCACATGAAAGATATTTCTCAAAAGGAGACTCAAATGGCTATCAAGCATATGAAAAAAATGCTCAACATCAGAGAAAAGTAAATTAAAACCACAATGAAATAACAGCTTACACAAGTCAGAATGGCTGTTAGTATAAAGAAAAAAAAAACAGCAAATGTTGGAAACACTGCAGAGAAAAAGAATTATTATACACTGTTACTAGAAATGTAAATTAGTACAGCCTCTGAGAAACAGCATGGATAATTCTCAAAAAACCCAAAATAGAACTACCATTTGATCCAGCAAACCCACTACTACTGTTACCCAAAGAAAATAAATCATTGTATCAAAAGCATATCTATACCCATATATTTATTGAGGACTATTCAAAATAGCAAATATACAGTAAGTATCCATCAGTGGATGACTGGATAAACAAAATGTGCTATATATACACTGTGGAATATTACTCCTCCATTAAAAAGAATGAAATCATATCTTTTGCAGGAACATAGATGGAACTGGAGGTCATTATCTTAAGTAAAATAATGCAGAAAGAGAAAGTCAAATCCTACATGTTTTCTCTTATAAGTGAAAGCTAAGTATGTGTACACATGGACATAGATATCGGAGACTCTGAAGGGTGGGAGGGAACGAGGAATGGAAAATTACTTAATGAGTACAAAGTCCATTTTCTGGGTGCTTATTATACCAAAAGTCCAAACTTCACCACTATATATCCATGTAACAAAACTGTACTTGTATCCCTCAAATTTATAGAAATAAAAGAAAATACAGATAATTAAAAACTTGCTACTGCATGTAAAGCACTCAGGGAGGCCTGCTGTGGAAAGCAACAGTAACATCTATGGTATTTAAGCCTTATGGAGCTCTCAGAGTAGAGAAGCAACACCATATGAACAAAAGGGCTACTGCCGTTTTAGGAGGAATGTAAAAACGTTACTCAAAGATCAGAGGTTAGTTCCCAGAGTTCAGGGAATCAACCATTGAAGTGTAAATTTGCCTGGGAAAGGCATGCCAGGAAGAGGAATAGCCTAAGTGAAAAAATAACACAGAAGCAGTGCTTGGTTGAAATATAGAAGTAGGTATGAGCATAAAATTTTTTATATATAATATATATAATAGGAAAAGTATATATGTGTATTTTCTATATATATGTGTGCATATATAGTGGTAAGAATTGTGGAACATTAATAAAATTCTAGTGCTTTCTAGATTTCATTGTACATATCTAAGATATTGGGTTAGTGAATAATCTAAGGAAATCAGTGGTAATGCAGTAAATTTAATCCTGTGGCAGTAGGATAAATGACCTCAAAATAAATTTAAAGTAATGAAAGAAAAATCAAATTGCTTGGTAATTATATAACACAAATTATGTTTAATCAGGTTTAAAGACTAAAGAACACAATTGCAATGTTTCCTACTATCTATTGATTTAATATTTGACAATAAATTAACTAGTATTAATAGCTAATACATTTGCCAGGCTATTGGCTAAACAACTATTCCCAGTACTTTTATTTTTCTCAATAGTTACTATCGAGATGCATGAAGCATAGAGTGAGGTCACACAAAAAAATGAAGATTAAATAAATTTCTATTTTATTAGCAAGAAATAGTATAAGACATGCTACAATTGACCAACATTGATTCTTATCTTTTTGATATGTAAAGGTGTAACTACAATTTTATAGTGAATTAGATGATTTTTTTTACCCTACTGGTAGCAGCTGGTGAGTTTTTTGAAAACAATTGATATTTTTGAAGGAGTAGATTCAATTGATTTCCTTACCCTGTTTGCTTAACAGCTTTATGTAAGTTTAATTTACATACTATAAAATTTACTTGTGTACAAGTCAACCTACTTTCATCTTAATTGTTTCATCTAGAGCTACAATGAATAGTTTGATTAGCATAGATCACTGATCTAGAATTGTGTTTTGTTAGAACTATATGCATAGGAATTAAATTTGATAGATATTATTCTGTTGATGTCAAAAAGACACTATGATCTTGCCACAGAGTAGGAGAATTATCTGATATCTATAGTGTCTACAAAGTACTTTGGTACTTTGTGATGGGAATAAAATTATTTACCAAATATGCATTATCAGTGGAATATCAGAGAAAAATGCATTTAGTTTCATTTTGATTCCCCCAAATAGCAAACCTAATATAACTTTTGATATTTCAACCAGTGTGAAAAATGTCTTTTTGTAGTTTAATATTGCTACTGTAACTGTAAAGTGGTTATTCATGGAGAGAGAGCAGTGTGCTCTCTCTGGTTCATAGATTTCAGGTTGAAAGTAATGAAAAGTATTCTCAGGAAGCCAGCTCAACACCTGCCTGGGCAGTGCACTGTACTATGAAGGTGATTCATATGTCTGCAAAGTGCATTTCACAAAGGTCCCAGGTATCAGTTAGTGGAGGGTATGCATCTGAACATAAACATAATGTAATCGGAGTGACTTCATTGAGGTCCTTTGCTTCAGCAATCTCCATAAAACTTTCTCTTTGTGTGCTTGTTGTCATATTATCACAAATGCATATTTAAATCCAGAAGATGATAAAGCCAATTGAGGGAGCATTGTCAGCTTTATAAAGATGTCAAAATTTTCCTAAAATACCTCAGTGGCCTCACTGGCCAGAGCAGTGTCGATAGACACAGGGAGGTTGGAAAAAATCTAGATTTTTAACTGCATATGTTGCTACCCTGAGGAAATCAGAGTTATGATATGACAGGCAAAATGAGAAACCAATATTAAATAGACAACCACTCATGTCCACTGGAGTTTAATAACTCTTTATTTCTTAAATGTTGTCTAAAGCTGACATTTTTTTTTCTTGTGTTCTTATCCTTACACAATCTGCTGCAGTTCAGGAACTACTTGGAATTCCTTCCTAAAGTAGACAAAGTGAGATTTTTTTTTTCAGTAAATGGAACCTATTTATTTTTTTCCAAGAGGAACAAATTACTTAGCTTTGATGATGACTACTTAACTCTTTTTCTTTGTTAGTCAACTATAACAGAATTATTTTTACGTTTCTACAATAAGTTCTCAATCTCCTTGATAGGTCCTTTAAAATGGTGGTTACAAGAGAAGGGACATACAGCAGGTCCTTAAATTGTGTGGTTTCCATTACTTCATTTCCTTATGACATGGACGGAAACAATATATGGTGTCATTATACTTTATCTCGCTTAAAATTTGCAGTTTCCAAGAACCTATGAATGATAAATGAGGACTTACTGCATAATCATTTGTGTAAGCAATTATTATTGTTGTAATTATTATTATCAATAGGAATGGGCTATAAAAAGATAAACTGACAAAGCATATTCTATTGTGAAATCTTCTTTATCTTCTGCAGATATTGTAAGCCACAATTTAAATATTTTATCTTCTTAGCTTTTAATAAATATACTGACTTTGGAAAGTGAAAACTATCGTCAAATAGATGTTCATATGAAATTATATAAAATTAAAAACAAAATCGATAGGACTTCTAAAGATGTTTTATATAGTTTTTTAAAAGCATATAGAGAAATCACTCCTAAACTTATTATTTTTGCTCACTGAGCAAAAATGAAATGAAAGAAATTTGGGGAGGAAATAGAGAACCAAAAATTGTTGATGAATGTAATTATTTTATGCAGACTGGATAAATAATGTAGGAAAACCTTGTTTTCAATTACATCCTATGAAATGCATTGAGGTTTTCAACTGAGTTCATTTTTTTTTTTTTTTTTTTTTTTTTTGAGACGGAGTCTCGCTCTGTCGCCCAGGCTGGAGTGCAGTGGCCGGATCTCGGCTCACTGCAAGCTCCACCTCCCGGGTTCACGCCATTCTCCTGCCTCAGCCTCCCGAGTAGCTGGGACTACAGGCGCCTGCCACCTCGCCCGGCTAGTTTTTTGTATTTTTTAGTAGAGACGGGGTTTCACCGTGTTAGCCAGGATGGTCTTGATCTCCTGACCTTGTGATCCGCCCGTCTCGGCCTCCCAAAGTGCTGGAATTACAGGCTTGAGCCACCGCGCCCGGCCAAGTTCATTTTTATACCTGATTGAATTCTGCTACAAAATGTTAAGAAAAGGTCATCTTGAAGAATCACAGTTAATGTCGGTCAAGAGCTCTGCATTAGTGACTGTTGTTTCACAAAGAGCATGGCATCTAGAGACACTATTCTGAGTCAAGACTGTCAATTTCGAAGATAAAAGGTTGGTTATTTTATTGCCTAACTTTTGTCTCCTTATAGATTATCATTCACAATTTTCTAATGGTATATTTCTCTTATTTATTGTGTTTGTAAAAGATTTCTTGAAAATGTTTGGAAAGAATTTAATTGCATGTAAGTTCATATTGTATCTTACCTTTATAAATTTTATGTAACTATTTCGACTAAAAAATTTTCAAACAAATTAATCATTTTTTTTCTACTTCAGATAAGACTATTTCAAATTCTCATAATCATTCAAAATGTAGTCATTTTGGAAATTCTGGTCAATCTTTTTTTTTTTTTTTTTTTTTTGAGACGGAGTCTCACTCTACCACCTAGGTTGGAGTGCAGTTGCACAATCTTGGCTCACTGCAACCTCTGCCTCCCGGGTTCAAGTGATTCTCTCTGCCTCAGCCTCCTGAGTAGTTGGGATTACAGGCGTAAACTACCATGCCTGACTAATTTTTGTATTTTTCAGTAGGGACAAGATTTCACCATGTTGACCAGGCTAGTCTTGAACTCCTGACCTCACGTGATCCGCCCACCTCGGTCTCCCAAAGTGCTAAGATTACAGGTGTGAGCCACCGCTCCCCGACACTTGTCAATCTTAAAGAAGGAGACAAGATAACTTGAGTCCTATATTTTTTCAAGGACTGGGCTAAGAGCAGTGCCCTCATTTTCCCATGGGATTTAGGCATTACCATTCTAAGTTCATACACATGGAAACAGAAGCAAAAAACTTAAGTAATTTGATCAATTTATTAAGCAACTAAATAGTGTTCTAGGATTTTAACACAAAGCATCCCCAACTTCTTTTGCAATAAGCCTTACTATTTCAGAAAAAATATTTACAATTTATGCTATATTTATATCATATTAATTAAACTATAATGTGACTCTAAATAGTATATTAATCTTTGGAAGAAAGGCCAAGTAAGCAGTTTCTTCATTATATTTATAATAATGCCACATCAAATAAATAATAACCTGACTGCGTCTTTGAAACTGGTAGTCATTATTAGGTGTAGGGAATTTTACTTGATGCTAAGTGTTCTGTCCCTGTGAGATAGATGTTATTAATGCAAAAGAATCTGACTGATGAAATATTTGAAGTTCAATGTCTACTCCTTTTTAATATCATGTAACACAAAAAATTAAAATAATGAAATACATTAGGAGTATTAATAAAAGAATACGTGGTATGCTCTTTGCACATAAATAAAGATAGCCTGTCTGATCTTGCTATTTTTATGTACCTGACAATTAAATGTAGAATGTATCAATATAAATGTTTTCAGCTGCTATATTTTCTAAGTAAATATTCTTACATTAATTAAGATATGTAAACATTACATGAAAACTGATACATGAGTTTAAAACATAAACATACAAATATGAAAATAAATAAATGGCTTAGTAGTATTTACCAGGCATGTGAAAAAAACCCACTATGAGAACCATTTACACAAATGTATGAACTCCATTATTGACTATCAATGATTTATACATTGCATGTTAATTATGGTCAAAAGAGCTGAAACTGACTACTATCAACAATTGTTAAGGGAGGCTTAACTAGGATTTTGTAAAAGAGTATACTCCTCTATTTTTCCTGACATCAGGTTTTAATTTAGGTTTTCAGGCTTCCTGAATTGGTCATCAGGAAGATTCAATATATTTGTATGAAATAGGTATAGGCATGGCTTAAATTATAAGCACTAACAAAAATAATATTAAGTAGTTCCTAAGTTGTTAATTATGAAACAGCAATCAGAGAATCATCAAATGGACATTTGATGCTCAGGTAACGAACATTACGAGATTTTCATGTCCAATTAAAAACTACACACTGGTCTTCCATTCTATAACGAAATGGAAGGTTTCCATTCTGTTTCCAAGGCCTTGGAATGATACCTGGTAGATTTCTGGCTCTGTCTCTGACCTATGTTATGGGAACTAAGTCCTTTGTGTAGGAATTTGATCATTCAGTTTTTGTAGTCACCACCTGTCAAAAATTTTGTGATTTCTGAAGAGGCACAGAAACCTTGAAATACTGATTTATTTTTAACTCAGTTTACACTATATTAACTGAAGTAGGACTGAGATTTGAGTGGTGCTAATAAAGAACCATCATCCTAGATTTCTCTTGAATTTCATTTTCTGATCACTTAAAATGAACTTCTCACTCACTGGCCTTCCTCAAAATGCATTGCTTAGGTTTAGCTCTTTCCTTAGATAGTAAAATGTTTTCTTTAATAACTGTAAAAAAATGTTTTCTTCCAATGAATCTAGCCAGAAATAGCACATGTCTTTTATATTTTATCATCGTAGTCCCCTGCACCTTTTAAATGGTAGTTAATGTTAAACCATCACTTTTTAATGCACATTTGTCCTTTGTTGGTATACATTGAGCACAAATCATAAAATAATTATCTTAACAAAAGTCATTAAAAACAATAAATTTTTTCACAAGATGTTTCACCATACTGATAAAATTTCAGTGTAAAAAAAAACATCAGATATTATTAATTTAAATTCTGTATCACATAATAACTCAACAGCCACACAATTCATTTTCTGAATACAGCTATTCAGAGATGGTTTACAAAATAGGAAGCCAAGGTCTCTGGAAGATCACAATGGTTAATAAAATTTATCTTTCATGGAAACAAGCCAATCCAAACACTGATTTTATTCATAAGCACTCATAAGTCTACGTTTTGAGGTGTCAAAAGTTATGTTTTATTATGATTGGTCTTCAGTGAAAATAACTAGAAACATGCTGAGATGGAGTCATGCTAATTGGGGAATGGAATTAGAGTGATACTATTAATATACGCCATTAAAAATGACTACTATTTCCATACTTCTTATATAACATGCCACCCAACATAACTGATTCTTCGGTTTTCAGCATGTTGGTAGCTTATTCCAGTCATTTTTCTGCACAATTTCAACTAAATTCATTAGTTCTGAGGATGTTTAATAGCATTGTAATCAGGTTTTTAAGCACAAATTGCCAAATTTGTTGTTTGTGAAGACTAATGAATGTTTTATTTTATACCCCACTTAGCACTTTCTACAGAAAACTGTCTAACTCTAAGATATTTGCATATTTAAAAGATCTTTAAAAACACTTTTGCCCCTTAATGACCTAGTAGGACAGATAATCATAGGTTCCCATGATGCATTAGTCAGTATAATACTGATATTAACACATATCAAAGTGGAAGCATGCACTTTATTCAATACATTAAAGCTCTGAAGAAAGGAACAAAGAAATGCAAGAGCAAAGAAAATTGTGTAGAGCGGCATTTGAATAGCAGCCTATTTATACTTGAGATAAACTTACTTTTGTTGTTTAATGAAGTACTCACTTAAACTGTAATATATGTACATAAATGAATGCACATTGTATTTATATATTATGTTACTGATATATTTGCTTCCCCCAAATCACAAGCTATAGCAGTCCAACACTATTAGAACATCACTCTCAGTGACCTGATTTATGCATCCAAGTGCATACACATACATGTATTTACTCACAAAACATATGCAAACATTCACATTCAGACACATGGGCACACAAAATTGACGTTTGTTAGCCAATTGTATGCATAAAAAGTATAAAAGAATTAAAAAAATCATACAGGATGTTTATATCATGGCAATATGCTATTAGGTAACTAACATTATTTATAAATAAATGTTTGGCTTTGTATGGCATCGTTAGTGGACTAATGTCATATATTTGTGTGCATGTGTCTTTATGCATGCACGCCTGTGTGACATGTGCATGCATGTGTGTTAGTATAATTCTGAACAAGGCAGTTGAAATAGTATCCGTTTCTTTCCTCTAGGGAGATGAGTATTTTAAGGTAGGAATTATACTTATTTTATATTTGAAGCAAACATCATTATTGGGAAAATAGAATAAAATGTGAAATATCACCATCAAAGAATGACAAACTTTTTCAACTAATTCTAAGCTCTTCTAATGGAATAATAATATGTAATCATAAATATGTACATTTTTGTGCCACCACTTAGATTACTGGATTAATAAGCATGTTTTCCTAAATATTAAGTGATACCTTGGAACTAACAGAAACTGCAGGTCTCATACTCATTGTCAGTTGCATTATGTTATTTATTTTATTATATCCCTATTTCTATTTTTCACTTTACATATTACAATCTATTCTATAATTATAATGCATATAAGGATATATATATATTCATGTGTATATTCTTCATTTCTATATCTATATCTATATATGTTCTACGTTGTTTTCTTTTTAAGGTACAAAAAAGAAAGAAAGTTAAGCAAGTATGTCTGAGATCTATTCATGCCAGTGTATTTCCATGTTGGAGCACTCCAGGAAAAGAAAGAAGGCAAGGGACCCAATCAAATCCTCTTGTAAACATGATAATGACAAAACTTTTGGTAAACAATCTCGGGGTATCAGCTAGAGAGAAAGCGCTTATCTATAACATCTTTTTAGTTGGATGTGCCTCACATAACACATTGGTAAACAAATCTATAATCTGTAGACTTATGGAACAGGGTTCTCTGAAAAATGGGTTATATGCTATATAGTTATAGAAGTATAAAGAGATATTTATGATAAAAAAATAGCTCCTTTCTGCATTAGTTATGTGGCTATGCCATTTACTTGGAGATGCCACATGTTGATCTGATTCAGAGTGCATCTCGCGGTCAGGAAGGACGTGGGGTGCTGCTGGAATATCCTAGATCTCTCTCTACTTTATCCATCTCATAAATATGCATGTCCTTAAAATTTTAGAAAAACTTGAGATTTGTTACTGAACACTTGTCTAAATTAAAAATGAGTTTTACTTAACTCAATTTTTAGCAAAAAATTGATTGTCAATGGGGACATTTGCTTTTTTATGGTTTTTGGATTATGCTGCTGTAGCAAATCCTGTAATACATTATTAAGCAGCCTTCATTACCATTTTGGCCTGATATGACAGGATATAATTGATGTGATATAATGTCTTATGATATGATTGATATAATATGTTCTGGCCAGTAAAAAATAAAAGGAGAGCAGATTTATATTTTTTCCTGAAAAAATATTTATGTCTTTGGCATTATTTTTTTTTACATAACACAGTAATTGAGGGTTGAATAATTTACTCATTAGAAAAAATTGCCAACTCAAGAAATATAAATCTCCCAATGCAATACAGTTTTACATATATATGTGTGTATGTGTATCTGACAATTTATGTGACAAGCAAAATCTATGCAGGAACATTTCAAAGAACTATTTACCCTCTTCAGCAAAGAATTAAAACTAATATATAAGCAGAGCAAATAATATATTTGAAAATCTCATTCAACATTTGTAATATGACATATTTGTTTTAAACAGAGATTATTTATTTAAGTATTACAGACATATTGAAGGATATGTAACATTTTCTTGCATGGGTATAAATAATGGATAATTAACATAATAGGGAAAGCGGTCAATTTATTTTCAATTATTTCATTACATTGTTTTAGAAAAAGTGAGGATATGTTTAAAATGTGTTAAAATCACATTATCTGATGGAAAAGAGCATCTAGAAATAAAAACCATTGCTTTATAATTTACTGTAGCAAACGCTTGCATGCAAGTTATGTGTAAACACACTAACCTGTTTTGGGATCGACGGAGAAGTAGGGTTGTCCCTGGAGAATGCTGTAAACCACCCGAGCACTGTTTCCATAGGTAGGGTCATCTGCATCAGTAGCTGTCACCTGTAGAACAGAGGTACCTGTGCATTCAGGAAAACAAATTTTAGTGTGTGATGGCATTTAGCATACGATTAATTTGAACACAGAAAATGGGTATGGTGAAATGTCTATGGAGATCAGTAATGGTTGTGTCCTAGTAAATTTAATTAAATGTATGTATAAAACATATTACTTGCTTTCTTTCCCTGCCATCAACTGTAATGAAAGAGAGTCTAAAATATAATATTGGTCTCAAACCTTTTAACATGGTTCTTTATGTGCTGGTAACATTGTGAATGGTCTCTTTTGATTTTCATTAAAAAAGCAATAAAACATAACCGAGGTTTGGTTGGCTTGCACTAATAAATCAAACTGGTACTAACTGTGCAGTTAAATCAGAGGTATGATAAAACTGTATATAACATGTTTCGTGACTGTTCTGAAAAGTGGAGGTGGAATGATTTGTGATTAAGTCGGGAAGGTGGGTGAGTTGACATTCAATTATCAATGACATCACAACACTCCATTCAAGTCATTTTCTGTGTTACACATTCTTTTTATTTATTACCTGCATAATTAAAGAGTCACATAACTGGTCTCCTTTTTTTGTTTGTTTTTTTGTTTGTTTGTTTTTGAGACATGAGATGGAGTCTTGCTCTGTCATTCAGTATGGAGTGCAGTCTGCCTCCCAGATTCAAGTGATTCTCCTGCCTCAGCTTCCTGAGTAGCTAGGACTACAGGCGCCCTCCACCATGACCCGATAATTTTTGCATTTTTAGTAGAGACAGGGTTTTGCCATGTTGATCAGGTTGGTCTTGAGCTCCTGATCTCTGATTATCCACCCCCCTCAACCTCCCAAAGTGCTGGAATTAAAAGCATGAGCCACTGTGTGCAGCCAACTGGTCGACTAAGTTCAAATCTCATTCCTTTAGTGTCTCTGACACAGTGCCAACATTGCACTGGATTTTTTATAATGAAAATGAATTGTAAATTCATTTATAACATTAAAAATACTATATTTTGAGGTAATAAAATTATTGAATGTAGTATGCTCATGCCTTTATGCTTACTTTTTAAAACCCAATTTGCATAATTAGATACACCTATATAATATTTCAATTGTTTCTAAACGAAAACTTAATCTAAGTATAACATGACAACCATATATTAAGGGATATACAACTTCATTGCAGAATTAGTGGGTAAGAATGCTCATGTAAGAATTCACATCTATTCATAAAATGTACCTGATGAATCATCTAATAGTGCATACTTGATATTTTATTCCACATCACTAGAAAATTTCTACCTACTAATTTGGGTTATCTATCAAGTAAAAATATTTTTACAATCAAATGATCTTGTATGGAATTTTGTCTTCATTTTGGTATTTGAATATGGAAGCACTGACAATTAAGAGTTTTTTATTTTAGTAATGATGTCAATGATTCAGGACCTAATGTCTGTTCAACTAGAAAATGTGTACTTCTAGGCCTGGGTGTGGTGGCTCACGCCTGTAATCCCAGCACTTTGGGAGGCAGAGGCTGGGGGATCACCTGAGGTCAGGAGTTCGAGATCAGACTGGCAAACATGGCAAAACCCTGTCTCTATTAAAAATACAAAAATTAGCTGGGCTTGGCGGCGCATGCCTGTAATCCCAGCTAGTTGGGAAGCTGAGACAGGAGAACTGCTTGAACTTGGGAGGTGGAAGTTGCAGTGAACCGAGATTGTGCCATTGCACTCCAGCCTGTTCAACAAGAGCGAAAAGTAAATTTGTACTTCTATGTTGAACTTCAGACACAACTTTAGGTAAAGCTTGTTCTGTGTCTTCAAGTGATCCTAGAAAATAGAATTAATATGCCAAGTTCACGTAATAATCCTTATTAGCAGATCATAAATATGTATAATATATGAAGGATTCTGGCCCCTAAAAAGTATTTTAACAATGAGACTCTAAGAAGAAATATGATTTGCAATTATCCATCCTCAGAGGATGAGAGCTGTGTTATGTCTAAAAGAGATTTCAAATTATGGACCAATAAAATAGTATGGTGACAGTAACTGCTGTTTAGAATGCTGAGAAACTGGGTCACTCATACACTGTGGGTAGAAATATGATTGTTTGGCAATTTCTTATAAAACTAAACACACATTTACCCAGTAAATTGAATAGGGCATTTTTTTATTTTTTTATTTTTATTTTATTATTATTATTTTTTGAGACAGAGTTTTGCTCATGCTGCCCAGGCTGAAGTACAATGGCACAATCTTGGCTCATTGCAACCTCCACTTCCCGGGTTCAAGTGATTCTCCTGTCTCAGCCTCTTGAGAAGTTGGGATTACAGGTGCCTGCCACCATGCCCAGCTAATTTTTTCTACTTGTAGTGGAGATGGGGTTTCACCATGTTGGCCAGGCTGCGAACTCCTGACCTTAGGTGATTCGCCTGACTCAGCCTCCCAAAGTGCTGGGATTACAGGCGTGAGCCACCATGTCCAGCCCTAGAATTTTAACAAATAAATAAAAACTGATGTTCACAGAAAAACCTGCTTACAAATATTCATAGTGGCATTGTTCATGATAGCCCCACACTGGAAACCATCCTGATGTCCTTCAATGAGAGACTTGTTAAATGAACTGGTACATTCATAGTATGAAATATTACTCAACAATAAAACTGAATAGACTATGGATACATGCAACAACTTATATGAATCTTCAGGGAATCAACTAAATGAAAATTAAGTAAATCCCTAAAGGTTGTATACTATGATTCCATTTATATAGCATTTTTGAAATGAAAAAAAAAAAATTAGAAATGAATAACAAGTTATCATTTTCTGGAGATTTTGGGAGACAGACTAGAGCAATGAAGTTTGGTATAGAAGGGAAGCATAAGGGATCCTTATGATATTGGAGCTGTTCAATATTTTAATTATGGTAATTGATACACAAATAGGCACAGCTGATAAAATTCTGTAGAACTAAGCTCACTTGTACACACAGACATACACACACACACACAAATGTATACAAGTAAATCTAGGGAAACCTAATGACAATCAGTAGCTTGCACTATTTCAATAACCTGGTTATGATATTGCTTTATAGTTTTGCATGATCTTACCATTGTGGGGAAAAAAAAAAAAAAAAAAAAGATTTGCAAAATGTTACCATTACACGTGAATCTACAACGGTCTCAAAATTACAAGTATTAAAGACAAAGATGTGTTCTTGCCTCTGTGCTACTCCATTATTAGAGAGGTAGTTTGGGTTTGTGTGTCCTGTGAGTTTTCTCAATATACCACTAACCTTTCTGGCTTGATTAAATCAATTCCCACCACAAACTGTCCTGAGCTTGTCACATACAGACTATCTCTCCCACTATAAAGTATAATTAGTTATTCACATAGCATATTAGGGACTTTTTATGTGATGGCACAATACTTGATCCATAACCAATATTTAACCCTCCAACTTATTCAGAGAATACCACTAGGTAGGCATCTATAACTAAAAGTTGATTTTGAAGACATTTTCATTGATACCTCACTGAAAAAAAATAAAATAAAATAAAGTCTGTTGTTAGGTACCCAGATGAGGCTTTAAATGTGCAGCAAGCTTAAAATATGATTAAAAATGGTATAAAATTATTTCAATTAAATCTTTCTTTGAAGGTCAGGCACAGTGGCTCATGCCTGTAATCCCAACAATTTGGGAGGCCAAGGCGGGCAGATCACCTGAGGTTGGTGGTTTGAGACCAGCCTGACCAACATGGAAAAATCTCATCTCTACTAAAAATACAAAATTAGCTGGACATGGTGGTGCGTGCCTGTAATCCCAGCTACTTGGGAGGCTGAGGCAGGTGAATTGCTTGAACTAGGGAGGCAGAGGTTGAGGTGAGCCAAGATCATGCCATTGCACTCCGACCTGGGCAACGAGAGTGAAACTCCATCTCAGCAGCAACAACAACAACAATAACAACAACAGAAATCTTTCTTTGATCTGATAAGAGAAGTGTTAATAGCTCTAGGCACATAGGGATTACTGGGACTCGGGAAAGGGAAAACTACAGAAAACAATAGAATAACGGCCATTGAAAAAATAGGCTTATACACTCCTCAGGTTTTGAAATTAGCTCTGGCCCTGAAATAGCAATTTAAGCCTAAATAGTTTTTAATATCTAAATAGCAGTCCCTGGGTAACCATTTCATCCAAACAGCTGAGAAGTACAAACAGTGCAAGATCACTCCTCATTTGCTGTAATAGGCTGAATTGCCACACGAAAGAAAGAGAGTTGCTCTGTTTAGCTTGGGGTGTCTATAAAAGTCCAGCCTTGTTAAGTGAGAGTCGAGATACATGAAGGCAGTGACAAGTTAAATAAGGAAAAACAAGAAAAGGAGATGAAAAAGGAAGAAGGGTAGCATGGTGATATTGTCTAAGTGATTGTTTAAAGCAACAAAGGAAAGTTAGTAGAACAGACAAAAATATATATATATGGTAACTCTCTGCCCTGATCCAAAAGAATGGTCATTAATAGCTACATACATTTCTGCACAGGAAGTCTCACACAATTCTCTGTGTGTGAAGCAAAGAGCAACAAATTGCCTCTTGTACTGTGTGTACTGTACTTTGGTGGTGCCTGAAGGCATCAGGGTACCACTTTGAGTACCAGATTGCTGATTGAAGGGAACACACACACTTATGAATAGCAGAACCCAACTAAATGCCAATCCATCAGAGAACAGAACAGGGGTGGACATAAATAGCAGAGATGGAAAAGAAATCTCTTGCCCTATTGTTCAAGGATCTTTTACTAGGTAGGACTGGAAAGAAAGCTTAGGGCTGAAAGAAAAATATATTCATATCTTAAATTCTTGTTTATTTGAAATATAGATGGAAAATTATAAGACTTGGTATATTCAGTAATTATACTAGAAAAAAGTGTGTGCTTTTATTAATGCTATAGGCTAAATGTTCATGTGCCCCTCAAATTCCTATGTTGAAATCCTAACTTCTAGTGTGATGGTATTTGGGGGCAGGGTTTTTGCAAATACCGTGTGAGAGCAGATTCCTCTTTATTAAGAGATTAGTGACTTTATTAAGAAGGCCCCAAAGAGCTTCCTCATTCCTTCTGCCATATGATGACACAGCAAGAAGATGGCCTTCTGTGAACCAGGAAGTGTGCCATCATCATGGAATCTGCTTGCACCTTGATCTTGCAAGTCCCATCCTTCAGAATTGTCACAAACAAATGTTGTTTAAGCCACCTAGACTATGGCTTTCTGTTATATGAGTCCAAATAAACAAGACAATCAATCAATCAATCAATAAACAAAAAGGAAATGAATAAGTAAGCTAATCAAGGTATATGTTATGGGTTAAATTACACCCTCCAAAATGGATATGTTGAAGTCCTAATCCCCCGTACCTCAGAATGTGACCTTCTTTAGAAATAGTACTTTTTAAATGAAATTAGTTAAGAGAAGGCCATGCTGGAGTAGTGCGGGCCCTAATCTACATTGACTGGCATCCTTATAAAAATGAAAAATGTGGAGAAAGGCACATATACACAGGGATAACACCATGTGAAGATGAATGTAAATATTAGGGCGCTGTGGCTACAAGCCGAAAACACCAAAGATGGTCAGCGAACCAGTAGACACTATGGGAGAGCTGTGAAACAGGTCCTTTCTCTGTTCAGAGAGAACAAACTGGTGACACCTTGTTCTCAGGCATCTAGCTTCCAGACTCTGAGATAATACATTTCTGTTGTGTCAGTCACCCAGTCTGTGGCACTTTTGTAGGGCCACTCTAGCAAATGAAGATGGTGTGCTAGAGTTTCAGCGGGAAAAATGGACATTTATTCTCACAATTTTTAGTTGCTTTTTAATCTGGGCAAAACTATGAAGTTATAAGTCAAGAAAAAAATTGTGTATTATATTTGAAACCAGATTCATCATAAGAGGTATAAAAAGTTATTGTTACAAATAGATTAAAGTAAATAAAGATGAATATCTGATATTTTTGATCAGACACTTCTAATGATCTGCCTGTTGACATTTTTAAAGTTAGTTAATGTATTGAATTGGGCATTTTAATGAATTTTATCACTCATTAAAAGTTCAAGTGAAACAGATTCTCAGTATTTACATCTCTGTCTGAGAAAAGTCTCCTAATTGGCTAATTCAATTCCTTTATTCATACTGTGTGCCCAAATTTTCTGCATAGTAGAAAAGAAAAAAAAATTCTCTACAGTGCAAGACTTCAAAATGGAAAAATATAATGTCTAAAATTCCATTATTCTACCAGAATATTACAATAGGAATCTAATTTTCTCTGGGAATTATTATATAGGTTTGATGAATAGATACTAAACCAACAGTTCCTCTCCCTAGATAATTGGTTTCTCAATTAAAGAAATATCTTTCAAAAGTGCTTTAGAAACATTTTTATATTTTGAAACTGTTTCCCTTAAAAACTATAATTACAAAAATGTTGTATTTCAAGTTTCATTGGTTATTTGGTATATAATATTTTCATGTTAAATATTTCCTATGGCACACAGTTAGCTGTTCCCATGCTGAGGATTAGTTTCTCTCAGCTGATGTTTTACACAAATCTGAGGAAGATTTAAGCATATAAGAATGCTTTCAAGATATCTTTTCTACAATAAAACTAAGTCTTATTTTCTTTAGGGACTGCCCTGTGTCATTGTCATTCTTTTCATTTGTTTTTTGGTACTACTGCTTTATAAATAGCACGCATTTTGCACAGATGCACATCAATAAGAAACAGAAAGAGCAGACTTTCTGGAAAGTTTCTAAAAACCAATTTGAAATATTTAATAAGGCATTTTTATACCAAGCAAATACTCTCTGAGACTACAAATTGTTATGCATGACTCATCAGGGTTCACAGCTCTGTTAAAATCTCAAGAGAGTCAATGTTGAATAAGAACTTCGAGTAAAAATAAGCTGGAGATTTACGAAGGCTCAGAGTACCTCTCTGAAGGAATCTCGAAGGGCTTAATTCTCAGAAGAATTTCCCAGGAAATGTGAAAAAGCAATAGTCATCAAGACACAACTTAAATTTCATTCTATACAGAACTGTAATTTCACCAACGACCAATAACACTGAATTCTAGTCATTGTGTAATTTTATAAAGTTTTGAGTATTCACTCAAGCCATTGGATTGAAAAGAAAAACATCTCTGCAAGTACACATATGAAACATCTGGGCTGAGTACCAAAACAAAATTCACTATTGTGTGTACTAACTATAAAACCACAGCAATTGTTAATTTCTGTGCACTTTCAATAAGATCTTATTTATGGAACTAACTAATGTGAAATTTCACATTCACATGTACAACTTATATTCTGCTCCATAAATGGAAAAAAATAATAATCAGGGAAATAATATGTATTAAGTGCCAATGATGTGGTAGCCCTCTGTTGTAAGCCATTGAATTTAATAAAATAATTAAATTAACATTCATATTGAGAAAATGATATTTAATACTGTTTTACCCATAGAGAAGTTGAGGTTCAAAAAAGTTGTTTAGTTGACAATTGGAGAAGGCAGAATTCAAGTCCAGCCCTATCTATTTTGATATGTAGCAGTCTTTCTCATATACGCTATTACTCAACCCAGTCAAGATCTGCTGAATTTTGTTTAATACTTACAATATTTTCTGCAATTGTTTTGTGTGGTCCTTGATGGTGTAAAAGGATACTCTGGATGCGTCTACTTGGGCAGAAGCAGCTTTCTATCACATTTTCCGTAGTGAAAGGCCAAGTACAGTAAGTCCCTTTTGTGAAATAAGAATATGTGGCAGAATACTTAGAAGGGAGTAATATCCAGGTACTAACAACACTGTTGTGTTCCTCTACAGTCTTGTAGACTGTTCATAATTCTCTTCATAGTTGTACAGAGTAAATGGCTGTAGTGAAAACTGGACTGATAATATGCCCACTAGTCTTAACATATCTTACAAGTATATTTGCATATTATCTCAAATTAATTCCCTACCCTGTCCTGCTCCGCTCTGCTTGCAGAAACTTAATACCTGTCATTGATATTGATTAGCTTTTCTTACCAACAGAATAAGGGGAAGTAATAGACGGAAACTGAAAAACAATAATAAGTCAATCTCTCCTTCTGTCTCTGTCTCCCTCCCACCTTCTTTCTGCTTTGGATGATTTATCTGACTAAGATTGCAGTACTTCAGTGGTTCCAGCTCCCTTTCAGCTGTCCCCTACCATGGTCCATTCTATAAGATCCAAGTTCTGGCCTTAGGTAATACTACTCCTCTCAGCCTTAAAGGAGCCCTACTGTTGCAGTGATTGTTTCATAGGGTACTATTTGACTTTTCAGTCCCTCCATTTTTGTAACTTGTTCTCAATTTTTCCTATTTGTCTAACTGTCAGTTGATGTGTTTTTCTGCTAGAACTTTGATTGACACAGAAGGTATTAACAGATTTCTCCCCAATGGTCCTTTACCCATTTTGAAGAGTAATGACTACACACTATGAAACACAAAGGTTAGATTCTATATTTGATGCTAATATAGTGAGTACAAGTTAAGTATCTCTTACGCTTGGGACCAACATTTCAGATTTCAGATTCTTTTCAGTTTCAAATATTTGCATATACATAATGAGATACTTTGGGGATGGGACCCAAGTTTAAATATGAAATTCATTTAAATTTCATATGCATCTTATTTCTATAGACTGAAAGTTAGTTATGTTTTTAATAATTTTGTGAATGAAACAATATTTGTGTACATTTAACCATCACAAAGCATTATCTCAGCCACCTATGTGGACAATCTCTGGTTGTTTGGCATCACCACTATTTCTGACTCTGAATTTATATGCTACTGATAAACACTCATTTTCACACAGAAGTACTAAATGGTAAAAAAAAAAAAAAAAAAAAAAAAAAAAAGCATACAATTAATGCAGCGAAAAAGTAATGTATTTGTAGTAGCTAAGTAGAAGAACAGTATCACCAGAATACATATATGAGCCATTAAACAATAAACTAAAAGATTACTGTCTACTGTACTTTTTAAGGAGAAAATAAACATCAGAAGCAATTGAGGGACCAGGAAGTGGTTCCTCTGGAGATGGCTATTTAAAATTTTTTCTCTAGAGTCACTTGCCTTATTAGCAATTGTTTACATCTTTGATTTTATAGATGGACAATATTTTTTGTTCTGTTACAAATGCACACTATTCTATTCCTACAATGAACCTATCACATATTTTCATCACATAGGAACTTTTCTTCAGTGTTAAAAAATGTCATTTTCATCATCACATGAGCATTCAGAAAGTTTTGGATTTTGGAGCATTTTGGATTTCAGATTTTGGAATTAGGGATACTCAATCTGTACTTTAAAATGAGAATCTGGATGCCCTTTGCATTCAAAAACTTGAATTACTCAGCATATTAGAACCTGATAAATTGTTTATTGCATGTGAAATGAAATGATGAATTTCTTAGGAGAGAATGGAAAAAAATACATATATATATATAAAGAGAGAGAGAGAATGTTTAAGAACTCAAATACTTGTTGTCAAAGTATTCTATAAATTATCTCTCTTATGTGTGATATGTTTTAGAAATGGTTTCTTGAGATTAGCTTCCATTTTACTTAATTAATGAAGTGGAAAGTAATGGTGTCACCATCAAGAATTAATTCATGAGCCTGCATGGTGGCTCACACTTGCAATCCCAGCACTCTGGGAGGCTGAGGCTGGTGGATTGCTTAAACTCAGTAGTTTAAGACCAGCCTGGGCAACATGGCAAAATCCTGTTTCTGCAAAAAATACAAAAATTAGCCAGACTTGGTAGTGCACATTTGTGGTCCTAGCTACTCAGGAGGCTGAGGTAGGAGAATCAGTTGACCATCAGAGGGCAAGGCTGCAGCGAGCCCTGATTGTGCCACTGCACTCCAGCCTGGGTAACAGATTGAGACCTTGTCTCCAAAAATTTTTTAAAAAATGTATTTTTTAGAACTATGAGAAAGGCCTAGCGCAGTGGCTCATACCTATAATAACAGAACTGTGGGAGGCCAAATTGAGCTCAGGAGTTTGAGCCCAGGTATTCAAGACCAGCCTGGGCAACATAGAGACACCATGTTTCTACAAAAAAAATTTTTTTTTTTTTTTTTTTTTGAGATGGAGTCTCACTCTGTCACCCAGGCTGGAGTGCAGTGGTACAATCTCGACTAACTGCAAGCTCCACCTCCCTGGTTCACACCATTCTCCTGCCTCAGCCTCCCGAGTAGCTGGGACTACAGCGTCCACCACCGCGCCTGGCTAAGTTTTTGTATTTTTAGTAGAGTCGGGGTTTCACTGTGTTAGCCAGGATGGTCTCGATCTCCTGACCTCACGATCCACCCGCCTCGGCCTCCCAAAGTACTGTGATTACAGCTGCAAACCACCACACCCAGCCAAAAAAAGGAAGTTTTTAAAATAAAAAAGTATACAGATGTGGTGGTACACACCTGTAGTACCAGTTAATCAGGAGGCTGAGGCAGGAGGGTCTTGAGCCCAGGAGTTCAAGGTTGCAGTGGGCTATGATCATGCCACTGCACTCCAGTCTAGGTGACAGAGTGAGACACTATCTCAAAAAAATAAATAAATAAAAAATAAAAAAATCTGTGACACAGCTATATCATCAAAATCAAGCATTTCTTGTTTAGCCTTTATCGTAATTAAGCCCATAAGGTATCTTTATGAAGGACTCCTTAATCTTGAACACCAATGGGAATATCTACTTCCTTAAACAATTATCTCTCTTGTAAAGTTTAATTGCTCCTATCTAAGATTTAATTTCTTTCAGGGTGAAACAGCTTGGGGCAAAATATTGTTTTCAGGATGATTAGTATATTTAATCTCTTATATCTGTTATCTTCGGCACTAGATTCTTTCCTTTTAACTTCTTTTTGTGTGAGGAGTTAATATTTGATCCATGCATACTTAACCTTGTAAAACTTGTTCTTCTCACCTACAGGCTGTCAAACTTTAAGTGGTCACGCAACCGGAGCCTTGGATGATAGCTCCCTTTAACCAGGAACCCTCAGATAGGCCTCTTAAGGGGAATCTGAGTTCCATTTTCCCAAAACAGCATCCCCCGTCAGCAGGAAGTAGCTAATATTGGTCATGATCCCTATTCTAACAGCAGTTAGATGCACCTCTTCAGAGGAGGAAATGATAGAGGCAGGAGGCAGAGAAATCCTAGGCAGACCAAGGGCGGGTATCCCATTAAACCTCATCTTCAAGCCAAAGGCAGTTTAAAGCATGAAGACTAAGCTACAAGTCAAATTCACAGACCAGGTTAAGAATCTGTCTTCCTCTTTGTAGTGCTTTTCTTTGATTGAGCTTCACCCTTCGCCTATTTTACATATATCTACCCTTTCCTAATTGTTTTTACACTGTTCCCACCTTTGACTGGTCCCTTTTTTTCAAACCCATGAATGGATCAGTACACACTTCTTTAACCTATGCCTACAAAAACTGTGGACTCAGCCACACAGAGAGATGACCTGACTTCAGGAGAGACAAGCCAACCCTCCCATCCCCTCTCCGCTGGGAGCTGAATAAAATTCTCTGCCTTCACTACCCTTCAACTATCAGTGTGACCTCATTCTTCTTGGATGTGGGACAAGAGCGTGAGACCCACTGAACGAAGGTGCCCAGAAAGTCTATAGCACTGGCTCTCTGACCTTGCCAATGGAGGGCAGCTGCCTCACATGACAGAAGCAACGGCAAGTCCAAGTCAGTCCCGGAGCCATGAGAGTCCTGGAGTCATGTGCCAAAACAGGGCAAAAGGCTGAGATGCTAACATGTCTCTTTCCATTGGACAGCAGGCAGCCAATTAGCACATTGTAAAAACCCCTCTGGGGTTTTGGGGTCACAGGCACCACTGCCTGGGCATCATCAAATTCCCCTCAGGGTGACACACCTGATCTGACTGCAGCCTCACACAGAGCTTGCTCCTGTGTTGATGCTCAAAGCAGTTGGCCAGACCCCATACTTCCTCGCTTACATGCTCCCTCCTGCCAGGGGCTGAGTGCAGTGGGCTAAGTAGATGGGGTGACCCCTACTGCAAGTCCAGCAAAGGGGGCGAGAAAAGTCCTGCGTCAACTTCATGCTGTTCTTGTTTAATGAATGCAATAACATTTTCTGTTTGTTCATTTTAATCCTTGTCTTTTGTGTTGTTGCTTTATTTCCAAAAAAAAAGAAAGGAAAAAAAAAAAAAAACAGCTGGCTGATTGAAAGATAATAGCACATTATCATTTAAAAACTGAGTTGATGTTTTCCCCTCGCAACTGGAATGCTACCTCTTAGTAAGCATGGCTGGAATGCATTGATATTCTTTCTAAGCTGGTTGAGTACTCTTCCGTTTCCAAAGCAGGAGTAACTTGCATCAGAAGAGGGGAATTGTATTATTTGTCTATTGATAAGAGCTGTTTTATTTTATTTTGCTTTTGTTCCCCTATGATGTGGACGTTTTGGTTTACTGGAAGTTAATTCTTGTGTCACAATATTCCTTTTTTGATTCATCCTCAGAAAAATTCACCAAAGGTCTCATGGTAGAATAAAAACATAGTTTCTTGGATTGCACAGAAGAGATTAAAACAAACAAACAAACAAACAAACAAACAAACAAAAAAACCTCTTTCTTGTTTCAAAAGCTTCAATTTACTAAGTTGTCCAGGTGACTTTCCCAGTTTCTTCTCCATATCTTGTATTTACAAGGACTTTCTTGGACAAGATAATGTTCTCCTTTAATGTTTAGGGCTATACATTTGATCTATCTCCCCACGCCACCCACCTGCTGCCCATTAATCCAATTTCAGTGTCTTCAGTGCTCTAGGAATTTTTGGAATCTCTTATCCACTCTTGGTACCCTACCTTATTATTATGGTTTCTTTTTGAAATATTTATGGTTTCTTTTTGGTATATGGTCTCTGACGTGTCAAAGGGGTGATATATCAGAAAGATATATCTAAGAGTAAGTTATATTGCAATAACAAACAAACACTAAATTTTAGAGTCTTTAAGCAATAAAACTTGATTTCTCACTCACATACTCTGAAATGTGGTTGGGCTGGTGTGGCTTTGTTGCAAGCTGTCCTCCCTGGGAGGCAAATGTTGCTGAGTCACTACTCTCCATAACATAGGTGAGTGTTTGCAAAGCATCTAACCAGGTAAATAAAAATATAGACAGTAGAATATCATTGGCTCACTACATTATACAAATGTATATTTAAGACAGAAAATTAAACATGGTGGAACAGAGTTCATGAAATGTCGCTTGGAATCACCAGGTTCTTTATGTCGCTGTCAACTGCAGTCTCAGTGGTTGCTTTAATCACATGGAATCTGATTCCAAGTGTATTTTTAGTTATAAAGCAGGTACAACCTAAGTGCTGCTATTATATCTCTTTGCTGAAAAGACAGTAGGTTACAATACATTGTTACATGTATTGATTATATCGGATATTTTAAGTTAGAGAAGTCACACCTATACTTGGTAAGAAAAATAAACACTGGTAAGAAAAATAAACACAAGTCCAGTGCTATTTCTCTTAAGGAAAGCAACCTTAACATTGTCTTGTATATCTTCTATAACTCTATCTCTGTTCATTCAAAGGGCTATAATTTTATACATATATACATACAGTAAACAAAACACTATGCGTTTTTACCCCACCCAATAATTTGTCATGGATATCTACATGACAATTATGTAAAATATTATTTTTTTGAAAATTCAGGTAACTTAATTGGAGGAAAGAATTAAAAGAATTTTAGAAATAATCGGATGAGACATTTATGATTTGAGTATTTATGACAACTGTGAAAATTAAGTGAACAATTTACGTTGGTATCTCTGAATAAAGCACTTGAAATAATGGACCAGAAAATTTATATTAAGATACAACACAAGAATTCAAAATCCCCTAATAAAGAACACTTGAATGTAACAATTAAAATTTTGTTCAGTGTGGGCAACATTGTGAAACCCTGTCTCTAATAAAAATACAACAATTAGCTGGGCATGGTAGTACACGCCTTTAGGTGGGAGGCTGGGGTGGGAGGATCACTTGAGCCTGGGAGATCAAGGCTGCAGTGAGTCATAATCATGCCACTGCACTCTAGCTAACCTGGGGGACAGAGTAAGATATTGTCTCAAAAAAAATAAAAAAATATAGACAGCTGCACATATGAGAGAGACATGACACAGAAGAATCACCACAGAGTAATAATCTAGTAAATTATTGATCTTGAAAGACAAAGAACAAATACTTTGATCTCTTCTTTTATAATATATACTTATATAATAAATATAATTAAAATAATAGATGTTTAATATAATCTCTGTAGCTATCTTACATTCCACATTGCTTATTGTTGCATATTTAGATTTTTGTGGTTTTTTGTATATGTGTTTGTTTTCTATACTACATAATAAATTACCACAAACAGTTGCATATAACAAAGCCATCACATTTGCTCCTATGTGTAAGGGTGCTTGCTTCTTGGTATCTACATGGACTGTTGTGATAAACTCGGAGAGTAGCACCCCTTTATGAAAGGTCGCAACTTCCACAATATTCCATGGTGTTTCTGTGTGGCACAGTAGTGGAAGATTTAAATTGGCCATTTAGCTTGTACAGGATAATAATATCCAAACAGGATTTCAAAGTTTTCTCCTTGCCAGAGTATGAGTACAAGAAAATTTTTCTATATATTAAAAGGGGAAGTGAAATTGACTGAGAGAAACTCAGAGGATTTCAAGAAGATGTGCCATTATGACAAAGAGAATGAATTTATGATGATCAAGGACTGATCACCGAAAACCAGTGGGAAAATGGAAGTCTGGTAGAAAGCAGTAGAGACCCGTGATGGCACTGCCAGTCTTCTTCCACACTGGGCCTTCTCTCTAAGTGATGTGCCCTCACCTTCTACCTTCACAGTGTTTTGTTTCTACATCCAATTGCTGTGTCTCCCTTCTATACCTGACCATTGTGCATTTACTCTCTATCTGATCATGGTGACTTTCTCTACACCCAATCACTGTGCATTCATTCTATACCCAATTGCTGTATCTTCTCACGATATCTGATGCTGTACTTTCTCTCTAAACCTGATCATTTTGCCTTCTATCTATTCCTGACCATTGCAACTTCCAGCTATACCTGACTGCAATGTTTATATCCGACTGCTGTGTCATTTTTACTCTATGCCTGGTCACTATGCCTTCACACTAAACCTAGTCATTTTGTATGTGTGTGTTATTTTCAGATATGATCTTGGTGCCTTCACTCTATATCTAATCGCTGGGCCTACTCCACGTCTCTGATGTTGAGCTTTCTCTCTGTGCCTGATCACTGAACATTCACTGAACACCTGACTCCTAGGAAATGGACATAACTATCCAAAATTATGTGCCCCCCCCCAAAAGAAATTATCCATACAGAATTAGAAATCAGGTTCAATTGAAAGTGAGGGTGATTATCACATATCCTGATTGTTTAAATAAAATAAAATTTCAGTATATGTTCTAATACCATAATTTCAGCTTTTGCTTAAAATATTTTTCAACTTATAAAATGATACAAACAATTTTAATTCATATGCTTTGATTAAAATATAGGGACAACAACATAGACGATTAATATTTTTAGTGATACCTGAATTATGACAAGTGTCAATTTTGAGATTATTGCTTTATTCTATTTCCTCAGTAAGAAGGAAACAACATAAATTGTTATTATTAGGATCTATATGTGTGACATTCCAGTCAATTTATGTAATTAATAAGAATGATTCTAATGAGAAAACTGATTCATGAATGAATATGATAAACATAGGAAAAATGTCACATTTAATAATAGCTCTCAGTCTCTGTGAAAATGTATATAATCTGTGTTTACTCATTCTATACATATTTTATTTATTACCTATTTAGTTTTAGACACTATGTTAGGTGTACATGATACTGAGATTTTTAAAATATATTTTTAAGGGACCTACAGACCAGTAGAATATCAGATGATTTCTAAGTAACTTTTTTTTTTTTTTTTTTTTTTTTTTTTTTTTTTTTTTTTTTTTTTGAGGCAGAGTCTCACTCTGTCGCCGGGGCTGGAGTGCAGTGGCCGGATCTCAGCTCACTGCAAGCTCCGCCTCCCGGGTTTACGCCATTCTCCTGCCTCAGCCTCCCGAGTAGCTGGGACTACAGGCGCCCGCCACTTCGCCCGGCTAGTTTTTGTATTTTTAGTAGAGACGGGGTTTCACCGTGTTAGCCAGGATGGTCTCGATCTCCTGACCTCGTGGTCCCCCCGTCTTGGCCTCCCAAAGTGCTGGGATTACAGGCTTGAGCCACCGCGCCCGGCCTCTAAGTAACTTATAATTAAAGGTGAGAGGTGCTAAAATAATAAGCCAAGGTTGCTCTAAGATCAATTGTAGTAAATATTTTATTATGCTTATTTTCTCAAAAAAAGACATTCTCTACTTCAAGAGAAGTGCTACATTCCAAAGCCAAATTATATACCTCAATGATCCATTGACCACTGTAATAATTTCACTTATTATATTTTTTAGAATTACCTACACATAACCTGCTTCTTTAAACTGCCAAGAACCTCCGACAGGTTTGTTTTGTGCTTCAGTTTTCTACATCGAGGACTATAAATAAGAAAGTCATTCTTTGGCTATCATATTTTTTAAAACATGACGTACCAATTAAATCTGTATGAATGTGGACCAATTTATGCAGAAAAATAGATATCTTCTAGTCAAGTATTTTATCTTGTGAAATGACCAGTTTTATTAGGAAATTCCAAGTCTGGTCTACATTCACATTCATAAAAAGTAAGTGGTAAGAGGGTAATTGTGTACACTAGGGCCTACCAATGGGCAGAGGATGGGAAGAGGGAGAGGATCAGGAAGAATAACTAATAGATACTAGGTTTGATACCTGGGTGATGAAATGATCTATACAACAAACCCCATGACACATGTTTACCTATGTAACAAACCTGCACATCCTGTACATATATTGCTGAACTTAACATATAAGTTAAAAAAAAAGTAAATGGAAAGGCTCAGGGATCGCTTGAAGTGTAAAATGCAATCTAGTAAATCACATCAATCACTGAATAAGAGTTAAAAACTACGTTGGTTTATTGGGCCTTTCTTTAATTTACAACAACAAAGTTAAGGATATATTAAAAAAAATAAAAAGAATCTTTACCCAATGAAACAATAATGCAATTTACCAGATACTGGAACAATTATGTTCCAAAAATTAAGAGTCAATATTTCCACAAAATCTTTCCTCTAGATGTAATTGTAGGTGGAAAGGAACATCATGTACTTGGTCGATAAATATTTACAGAATATCTTCTTTCAACTGAGGGGATACAACAACAGAATGCAGCAAAAGTGGAAAAACAGAACTTCTGAGCCTCATCTCTAAAACTCTTAATATTTTGGCTCTTATCTTCTTGAACTGCCGACCTAAGAATGCACACGAAGCAGGCCCCTAACTGGAGGATGAGATACCATGGATCAGAGACAAGCCACCCAGCTGAGACCCCAGAAAAACCAGCTGATAACCAGCATCCACCACTGCAGGTGACGGAGACACCAGCTCCGCTCGAGCTCCTAGATGACTACAGCGCAATGTATGACCCTAGCAGAAGAGCAGCCTGGCCCACCGAATTATAAGCAAATAGAACAAATATTGCTTGTGGCCACTAAATTGTGGATGGGTTGATTTGTATGAAACAAAAGCTAACTTACACAGAAGAATACTTACGTAAATAAAGAAGAAAATTATGAAACTTGCAAAATTTTGTCTACTTTCTGATTTGTCAGTTGTCCAATGTGTCTCTTCACGAGTACTGCAATGTTCCATGCAGAATTAGAGAGCTGGCTGTACTTTCTTGAAATGATCCCATTCTGAACATTATGCCTCAGGGTAATGATTTTTAAATGGCTACTAGAATCTTGGCAGGTGTCCAGGGTGAACATCCCAAGATATTTGGGCAGAACTAAATCAGCTCTCCAACAAGAAGCACAATAAAGTCAGCACAGCTGGTGTTTCTTCTTGTTGCTCTGCAACAAGAAACACAGCTGCAAATGGAACAGCCTGGGGCCTTAGAGATTGGAGGTGAAAAAAGAAGACATGAAAAAGATTAGAGATGTTTCAATGCATTTCCAAGAAAAAGGAACTTTGCAGTAAAACAATCTCCTTTTTGTAGCTGCAAAAATAAGTTTACTATATTGAACCTAAAATTTATTAAATGTATACTCATAATTCTGTTAAAATACAGTATTTTATTCTCTCTCATACATTAAATGCTTTTAAATGGTATTTAATGATAAGTATATTTTACTCATATACAGAAGAGCTAAAAGTTTGTACATTGTCATATAGAAAGGTATATTTGAAAAAGAAAATAGTAAAGTTTATGTTCTGCCAAACTACATTGTGATCTGGTATAAGATTTTTTTTGAAACAACTTCTAGATTTAAAACATTAAAAAAAAATGACTGCAATAGAAACAAATTTCAGTTAATACAATTATAGAAACTCATTCTAGGTGAAAGCAAGACTATAATTGCAGAAACTTTAGGATGTCTCCATAAAAAGAGAAGAGATAAAAATTATTCCTGTTTTAAACAAAAGAGATATGATATGCACAATTAAGACAAACACCTTTACCAGCTTTTTATTGCCAATTTTATGTCTTTGTATTATTGCTAAATTTCTTAGTCAGTTATGATACGCTTTTCATTGGAAAGTGTAATGCCATTTACAAATACAATTTTATTCATCTTAATTTCTAAAACCATTCACTTGACTCCTGACTTAAAAACCAGGTATCATTTCATCTCATGGTCATTTTCATCTTCATGTTGTGATAAACACATTAACTCATTATATCATATTTTAATTGTCAATTCTGAAGACTATATAACTTAGACATGTAATGTAACTGTAGAGAAAGGAATTAAAGAAGCAATTCCATAAAATAATTGATAGAAGGTGGTAAAAGATCAAGGCTGATGTGATAATGTACTGTAGATCACAAAAAAGGGAAAATTTAAAGTCTCAAATTTGCATTGATCAAATATGTACACCTATTATGGATTAATCCAGGTTACATTTGCCCTCAATAATATTATAATGCCATTCTGTTCACATGTGTTTACTCTGTTGAAATTATTTAGATAAGTATATACAGTGGATGTATATATGCTTATCTAAATATTTAACATACATACATACATACATGTATGTATACATGTATATGTATGTCATATATGTATATATGTATATGTCACATGTGTATATGTATATGTCACATATGTCTATATGTCATATATCACACACACACACACACATATGACAGCCAGTACCTTACTAGGAGCCGAACATAATTCAACGGGTCTTCTAAATGAAGGCTATACAGTATGTATGTGTGTGTGTATGTGTATATATATACATATATATATATATTAATTTTTTTTTAATGAGAACCTCATGGTTCTCAAGTAGCCACGCCATTACTCTTCCTTCTGTGGGTGCAAATAACCTCATTTTATTCCACGACTTTCCTCAGTGTTTTCATAATACTGTGCACTTCAAGATGACAATTAATATTTAAACACTGCAAATGCTTACTTAGCCAGATAGAACATGTTTTCATTTTGAAGTACATGGCATGAGCATTCTGGCACTACGAAAGTCTCTCTGGACAGGATTATCCATTTAATAAATATATTATTGAATTTGTGTTTCTACTTTGACATTTTTAATTCTTTATATTGCATGTTCTTTAGGGCAGTAGTTTTTAACTCAGAGCAATTTTGTCACCCAGAGGACATTTGGCAACGTCTGAAGACATCACCATTTTGTGGTAGTGGGAGGAACACTGACACATTTATTGGGTAGAGGCCAGGAGTGTTACTAAACATCCTACAAGGCACAGGGAAGACCCTCACCACAAAGAATTATCCAGTCCAAAATGTCAATAGTGGAAAGATTGAAAAACCTGTTCCTAGGAGAATATGATTCCTTAGATAATTGGTGAAGTTATATCGTGTAGATCAAAAAGATACATACAAATCTTACGTTAAAACATGCTTTAGAATCCAGTTTATTTTTGCATCTTTCTGTATTGAGCCATCCAAAATGTCTCAGACTTTGTCGGCAGATTATTGCCCACCGACAAGAAATATACAACAACATTACGCTTTTCTCACCGGCAATATAGCGTACTGCAATTACTTTGGCTCTATAACCATTACTTAGCGAGAGATGCAAGAAACAATAATCTGATAAAATCTTGCACACCAAGGAAGTCTCTGGTACTGCCTTTTCTGTATTCTCGTAACATCTTTGCAAAGCTATATAGAAAATTTATTATTTGAATGATCTTCCTGTTTATTTCCCCAAAACACACAAACGCACACACGGGTACACATACACACACACACACACACACACACACACACACACAGCCCAAGCTGGACTATAAACTCACCAGGAAGAAAATAGTATTTTTGAAAATCATTTTATCCTGTATGTCAATGTCCATCTATTTTTCCTTTTCTACCTGATAAACCATTATGCATTATTTAAGATTCGCTGAGGATGTCTTCTGTCATCCACAAGTGGGGCTCCCTGTCCAACTCTATGGTTCCCCTATTTTGGTGCTTATCAGACATCATATTGGAATTTTCTATTTGTAAGTCTGCGGTTTGCTCAAAGGTAGTGGTCTTGTTTTATTAACCATTATATTACCAGCCAGTATCATAGCTGTCAGCACATAAAATGCATTTATTCTCTCTCACTCAAGAAAGAATTGAATAAATACACGGAGAGAGTTTTTTTTAATGACTCAAAACTGAATTAATGAGTATATGGTAAAAAAAAAAAGTAATTTTATCAGGCACCATATGTTGATAAAAATTTTGTTGTCACCTATTTATGTTATTATTCGTTGTTAGTTAGCATTAGAAACCAGTATATTTTAAGTGTTAGTGTTATAAAAAGGATTTTTATTAAAACTTTAGAACCACTTTTTCATTTCATACCAAATAAAGCCACAACATAGTGTTTAGAAGTAAACTTTCAACAACGTGTGTGTGTCTATTTCCTTCAGATATTTTCTGTGCATGTACATGCGTATTCTGCAACACATCTGTATTCTCTAACAAAACTGGGCTATCTTAGTATCACAGAAGGGAAGCCTGGATATTCATTAGATAACTAACAGTATCCACCCAAAGGAAAGAAGCATGATCCCATATATTTGTAACAAGTGCCATATTTCTGTGTATACGTATATAGTCCAGTAGGGCTGGCAGAACACTAACTGCTATAGATCAGCAGATACCTTGTGTATCAGAACTATGACACCATCCTCTAATTATTCCTTGCCTCTGATCTCCCCGTAATAGCTTACAATGAAGACTGGCAAACTCTTTTTTTTTTTTTAATAAAAGAAAACACTGTAAATATTTTGGGCATTGTGGGCCAGTGATATGACCTTCATCCCAACCACCCAGCTCTGCCATTGCAGTGCCAAAACTATCACGGACAATCTTCAAGTAAACGAGTGTAGCTGTGTTTCAGTAAACGCACAAAAACACGGAGCAGGACAGATTTGTTCCCCCTGCCATTGTCTGCAGATCTTTGTCCTATAATATCATCAACTTTTGGTTTCTAAAATCAGAGTTGGTCACGCACAGTGGCTCACACCTCAAATCCCAGCACTTTGGGAGGCCCAGAAGGGCCAATCATGTGAGAGCAAGAGTTCAAGACCATCCTCGCCAACATGGCAAGACCCTGCCTCTACTGAAATTACAAACTTTAGCTGGGCCTGGTGGAACATGCCTGTAATCCCAGCTACTTGGGAGGCTGACACTTGAGAATTGCTTGAACGTGGGAGGCAGAGGTTGAAGTAAGCCAAGATCATGCCGCTGCGCTCCAGCCTGGGTGGTGGAGCAAGACTCTGACTCAATAAAAAAAAAAAAAAAAAAAAAAAATAGAGTTATAGTTAATGAAAATATCACCCATTCTTAAGAACACAATGTAAAGTGAATTTTTCCCTCCACTTTCGTATCATGCTCTATGCATTCATGTTACAATATGTATTATATGTTATTATCATGAATTGTATGTATTTGTTTTCCTAGAGTAATGTGTGTATATACACAGGCACACAAAAACTTACTGACAAAATACAATTTCCAATATTCAGCTTAAGGTTTCCCATAAAATAACTCAATAGAATCTTGCCTGAAACCACAGTAGTACAGAGAGTTGAAACTTACTCTATCTTGTCCTTTTTCTATACTACTTTCAGATATTAAATTTTTGTCCCTCAACCATACTCATCTCAGTAAAAGAACTTAAGAATATTAACTTTTCACCATTCCCATCTTTCTTCCCAAACCCCAGATGAGGACTTTGACTTGTTCCCGAGTCCTCAACTCAGTCTTTTCTGCAAAAATTACTTTATGTCTCATGATTCTCACATAGATTATGTGGCATCCTTTGACAGTATTTCAAAAATATCCATTCGTATTAACTCAGTGTACACACACACACGCACGCACACACACACACCTATTCCAGAGTTCAAAAAGCTGATAACATTTTTCCTCTTTGTAATTTTTCTTGACTTTTAGATCTCTGTTCTGATTTATTTCAACTATTTTTAATTTCAACTATTTTCTCAAATGTTTTTCTAAATTAGGTAGGAGAGTAATAGACCTTCCAGATCCTTCTCCAAATATTTATTTTGCCCTAGCTGATGGATCATATTTCTCTGAACAATAGATTTGGGGCTTTGGTGCTTCCTCTGTAGGCTGTAAATGGGACTTAACTCTCTATCAGATTCCTCTATTTCATGTAATAAATGTGAGGGTAGCATATTCATTTTTATTCATAGCTAATTTTAAAAAATCTGAATGTTTTAAAAATTTTCTCTTTTTTATTAGGCTTTAAAACTTTAACAGGATTTTCCTATGTTTATTCTTATTTTATTAAGTCTTCCTGGAACTTGGAAAGTCAACTAAACTTATAGGGTCAGTATATTATTCACTTCAAGAAAAATTATGATTGCTCCTTTCCTCCACTTGCTCTTTATTTTTCTCCAAGAACACATGCTATTCACATGCTAGGTCTAATGAATATGTTCTCTAAATCTGCTTTCTTTTTCCCACAATATCCACAATTTTATGTTTGTTTCCATGGCTATTAGCTACTTTTCAGTTATGATTTTAGGTACCAGGACAATAAGTCAGGTCTAATCAGTTACCATTCATACCTTCAATCCATGTATTGATCTTCTTTATTGTTGTTATTTACTTATTTGTTTAAAGCAAAAGGCTTTGAGTCACAGGAATCTGTTTGTGGCGTCCGTAAAAAACCTCCAATGCTCGTACTGACTACTGTTTAGTGTACTGTCTTTCTGGGTAATTCCTGCTCTGCCTGTTTTTCTCTCTAGTGCTTTACCCCCTGTGCTTATGACAGTTTCCTTTGTGCTCCTTGGGACCCTTACTTGTCTTGGAAATAGCTCACCAGGACCACTCTCACAGGTGGGAGCACCATAGAGCTCTTTGCCTTCCTAAGGCAGAGGAGATTAGTTTTGTGGGCATCAATTCCTTGATGTGGCAGAGAGAATTCTGTCCTTGAGTTCCCCTGCAAACTCTCACCTACCAGAGTTAATCATGCTGAAGCCTTTAATTCCCGCTCGACTTTCCTTGGAGATCAGTATTCTGGGCCTCTCTTAGGCTCCTGCAGGCTGGTTCCTGTTTTCTGCTGTGGTCCAGAGGGAACGAGTTTGGCAATTGCTTTCTCCCCTGAGACTTCAGCTATCAAGAAGACCTCACTGTCTCTTCCTTACCTGCTCCTACAGTGACTGCAGGAGCTACCTGCCTAGCTCAAGAAGACTAACATACGCTGGAATCTGGAGTTGAGAGGAAAGATGCTGCCATCTTCCACTAAAAAGAATATATATACACACACACACACATACATATATATATACACATATATTATATATCAAATTCACAGACTGATTTGATTAATAACTAAGTGACTATAAGAACCTTAATCTAAAACAATACTCATACATATGCAGTAAAATTAAATATATGAAATCTTTACTCAACAAATGTGTTACAAAGCTTAGAGTCTCATAAAAATAGTCAAAAAGTATTATCACAGAAGAACCATTTTAAACTTAAAAAAAAATCCCATGAAATGAAAAATAAACAAAAATAAATTCAAATAGTTACACCACAGAAATCAGTGAGTGCTGAAAAAGCCCCAGATCATCAGGGTGACTCAAACCCTGGATCATGATTATACTGGCTGCAGTGTAGGCTTTGAATTCAGCTGAACCTGGAATAATGCCTACTTGGCTATTTCTAAATATGTGAATTTGCAAGAGTAACTTAACTACTTTATGCCAGTTTACACATCTTGAAAATGATTTTCAAAATACTTCACAGGGCTGTCATATATTTTTAAATAAATAAGGCATGTAAATGCTTAGGAATATTTGAAAAAAGTTTTATTGATTAATGTAGCAACAACTATTAATGGTATAATTTGGTCATACACTGAAAGCTTAAAAGACCTGGAGACAAAAATTTCAGACATTCTAGAATCTTTCTTCTGTGCAAATAATCAAATTGAACGTGCTGGTATGTTCTTAACAATATACATATAGAATTCACATCATAGAAGAGACATATCAACTAAGCAAGTATTCCACGTGTTTTCAAATGTATGTTTCTTTCCCCTTGAGGTCCAACTACTACCTACACTTACATGATTAGAAGTCAACTTCAATGAATATTATAATTGCCAGACCCAATAATCTTTAACACTTTATGCCTCAAAAAATACTAAAATACTTTGAAACTTCATATTTATATGAAGTTTATGTATATGTATCCCCTCTAGATACATATACAAGTAAAAATTGGTGTTCTAAAGATGACTTTTTGATTCTCAAAAATATGTTAATTGCATAATCATAAAAATGATTTTTCTTACCCATGTCTGACATTTCAGGCACAGTAACAATGTATGGTCCATCTGTGAATTTTGGAGCATTGTCATTGATGTCTTGCACTTTGATGATGAACTCAGATTCAGGTTCAAGAGGTTTGTTTGTACGTCTGTCAATGGCTTGAGCATGAAGCACATAGTGGGTCTTCTGCTCTCTGTCTAGGCTTTTTGTTGAGTGGATATCACCCGTGGTATCGTCAATGATAAATATAGTCCCAGCACCCTCTCCAGTAAGGATGTACTTGACAGATCCATCACCTTTGTCAGAATTGGAGTGAAGCTGTGAAATACACATGGAATAATTTAGCATGTATTTATATTCCGACCTCACATTATGTTCTCTGAAAACTCCCTACCTATAATTACTTTGTTTGACTATGACTTTTCTTCCCTTTACAGTGCGCTGTGTGTTACTACTATCATTTACTTTTCTGCAGTTTTTTTTTCTTTTTTTCACTTGGTTAATAATAAGGATATTGCTATCATGGTTTGTCTAAGAGATCCAGTTATTGAGCTAAGAAAAAACCAATAAACAATATTTATTAAAACAAAAATAGCCCTGTAATTTTACTAAATCCACATTCCACTAACTGCCATAAAGTTGAGAAAATAAATTCCCAGATTATTGTTGACTTCCGTACTTGTGAAAATAATATATTTTGTTTCATTTTGTTTTAATTATTTGACATTGATTTCAACTTTACGTCTAGAAAAAAATATATATTGTATGACAAATTGACGTTCAAATCAATTATTAAAATTTTCACAAAAGAGGCACACATTTAAGTCATAGTCACAGTCATGTGTTTAATAATTAGAAAAAAATAAATGAAATCACTTCTAATATAAAGGGCTTTGATGTAGAATATTAAAAAATAGAGTATTTTTGGCCTGGTGTGGTGGTTCACGCCTATAATCCCAGCACTTTGGGAGGCCGAGGCAGGAGGATCACGAGGTCAGGAGATTGAGACCATCCTGGCTAACATGGTGAAACACCGTCTCTACTAAAAATACAAAAAGTTAGCCAGGTGTGGTGGCGGGCGCCCGTAGTCCCAGCTACTCAGGAGGCTGAGGCAGGAGAATGGCGTGAACCTGGGAGGCGGAGTCTGCAGTGAGCTGAGATCGTGCCACTGCACTCTAGCCTGGGTGACAGAGCGAGACTCCGTCTCAAAAAAAAATAATAAATAAATAAATAAATAAATAAATAAATAAATAAATAAAATACTTTTTTAGGGATAGAGTATTTTTTTAGTTAGGGATTATAAAACTTTAACTCGAAATTTAAATAGCAGTTGATATTCAGTTGATAAATAGGCCCTCATTATAATTAACTGAAATATAGTAACAAATCTACACTTACTAAAATTAAAATTATCAAATATATTTGAATAGATATTAGAAAAGTAACAATAAATTAGAGAAGAGGTTAATAAGAAAAATACCTGAAATATTAAGATAATACACTTTGTTGTAATTTAAACTGCATGTAGTTTTTGCTAAAGATTCTGCTATAACACCAAATTCACTTAAATAGTTCCATGAGTGCCAGTGCTATATTTCTAGCTAGAAATAACAGCAGTATTTCCTCAGTTCACAAATATATTTTCAAGGATTGTTTCTCCCAAGAGGTCTGAACAGTTATCCTTTATATTAAACTTTTTGGTCACATAACCTCAATGACTTACCTTTTTCTCATTTCTGACACGTAGAAACATTGAAAAACACAACCTTGTTCACATAGCATTTCAGTTTTCTTGCCATAGTAACATGAACATTTTTGAGTTTTAAAGTCTCTGAACTCTCAGAAGACATTTGGAAAAGACAAAATACATAAAAAGACAATGCAATATGAGAAAAAGACTTTTTCTGGGAAAATTAGGGCAACTGAAACATAAATGATAGTATGGGAATAATTTTACTTCTTTCTTGAAAACACGTACAAAATTACCAGGGCAAAATTTTGAAAGGAATCATAGAGTAAGATTCAACAAATGAAACCATTGAAAAATGTTTATTTAGATCTTGTATAAAAATGATCAAAAATACACAGCTTTCAAAGATTCACACTTCATTAGTAAACTGGATACTGAAAGAAGAATGCAGAATGAATTGGGTGATACAATTGTATGCATGTATGAAAATGTGTTTATTTATTTATGTCTCTTAACATATCATTTTAGTTACTAGAAGAAAAGATTCATCTTTCATGAAGCAGACACCCACAAATTATCAGTAGAGCAACCTATTTCATATTCTCTAACTTCACATCAATCTGTGACCAAAACGGAGCAAAGTAAATCAACAAATTCATTTACCAAATGTTTTTAAAACCTTTTCTAGAATACCTGTCATTAAACTAATAAAAGGTGAGATAGTCTGGTAATTATTATGTTGTTATATATACATTATAAATCTATATTTTGTACTTATAACTATATAAAACATTTTTGCAGAATGTGTTATGGCTTTTAACAATTTCTAAAAGTTTAACAATGATGAAAATTGGCATTCATCTTCAGGATATGTATATGTGTGTGTGTGTGTGTATATATATATATACACACACATATATACATTAAAAACATTTTCAGTGAACTTTACGTGATATCACTTAGTTTTTTTATTACTAACAAAATGTCGTAATATAAAATTATACTAAGTGTAGAGTTAGGTTCGTATTACAGATACTTAAGTATATTTAAAGAAGAATAGGCGTAAGTATACAAGAGAAATAGTAAAGTTCTTAAACTACAGCATCTATTAAAATATATATACTATACATTCTATATAGATTCTAGTAATTCAGATATAAAATAAAAATTTCAGTAATTTTAGGGCTATCAGTTTTAAGACTTGAATCTGACTCCACATGTGTACCATTATTCTAATTCACATACACTTTTTATAATTAATAAAATTTTTGTAATACCTAATAAACAGCATAAATGCTTCTGAAGACATGACTAATTTGAACCTATATTGTAATAAGATCAGTGAATTATAATTCAATAATATTTATATTGTTAGATAACCTTACACCAAACATTATGAAACTTATACCAAAATATCATGAAAATGTATTTAGATTACATTGCTTTCTGAGAATATTTACCATGAGTTTTTAAATAATGTAGATGATCATTTTATTAATGAAATTTTAGTCTCTTGGCCAGCCTGGTTAAATCTTGAAATAATCACATTCCTATGTAACACTAATGGGAAACCATTGTAGTAGTTATTTAGTAGATTGACTAATAGTTTATATGATTATGATGATAACTACTTGTGAAGTAGCGAAGTGGTTTACTCTCAAGATTCCCTCTCCTCCACCCCATCTATTCTCAAATCTCAGTTCTGTTTGTAATATACATTTTGCAACAGGAATGGAGCCTGAAAGAAACCTTGACTATTTTGTCTTGAATTTTTTAATAAATGGGTTTTAACACTCTAGAGAAGTGTTTTATTAATTTTTGGAAGCCAAAGAAATGATGAATGAATGAAATATGTGAATAGTAAGGGTAGTTGCAGACATAGAAAACTTGAGAAATGGAGAAAAAGCTCTTGAATAGAGATAATCTGGTTAGGAATATTATGATGATAGAAATATGTCGGAGTGGGGTCACCAATGAGACAGCAAATGAAAGAATTTGGAAAAGAGCATGGAAATTAGAAATGCTCCATATATACACATGGTAGTGATTCAGTAACCAGTTAAATATAGGTTACAAGCTTAGCTAGTCACTATACTACTTAGGAGAGATGACCATGATTTTTTTTTACAGTGAAATAAGAAAAGATATTTGGAAGATAAATTTGATTTTAGTCATATACAGTGGAGCTCTTTTTTTTTTTTTTTAATCAGTTTAGTAATACCAAATAGCAGGGTCTGAATGTAACACCTTATTTATACTTTTAGAGCCATGGGATTTTGCAAACTAGGCTGTATTTTCATGCTGAAAGACAGACATTATACTGTGCTAAAGCAAGAACAGATAGTCTTTGGGTATCTCATCACATAATAAAGTAGGGTTAATTAACTGCTCTTTAGAGAACAGCAAAGGAATGAGGGGTGAAAAAAAATAAAAAGAAAATGCAGTCACCCTAGTGAAGCAAAATGCTAGTAATCTCTAACATTACTTTAATAAACTGTCACTTTCTTAGCATTAAGTAGTAACCTATGGCACTTAGAAAGTCAATGTGACTCACATGAGTTCACTCTACAAAACTATTTATTCACCCTGGACTACATCAGGATCAGGACCTGAAAATGTATAGCTTTCACTCTAATGCAAAGTTCCTCAATAAAATCATATTCTATCCCTTGGGGAAGAATAACTTTAAAAGGTTAAGAAGATGATGGTGGAGCCATTCATTTAGAAAGTTGAGTTCAATTAGGACTTTAAGCTATGTTAAAAAGATAGGTCATTGACTTAAAACTGTAATATTTTGTGCTACATAATTTATACACTTGTTTATAAGTAGAAAACATTTATAATATTTCAGTGGAAGCCAAAAATAAAGGCAGAAATATAGTAATTCCACTATGATTGATCATTATCTCCAAAACTTGCATAAAATTATGTGACACAATGTGAAAGAAATGTGAAAACATAGGGAATACATGTCATTGAGAGGTATTATGTATCCTTCATTCCAGAATGTATTATATTCTTAAAGTATAAGCAAATGAAACAAAAATCAATCGAAATCTTAATAAGTAACTGATGTGAAATAAAACACATTAAGCAGTTACAGTCTCATGCTAACTGATAATATATTAGTCTCTGTGAAAAAGGGACATGTATTAACCATAATTTTTATTTAAACACCAATAAATGTGTAAAAAGTTATGTTAAACAGTTAAATAAAGTTTTATTTTCAAAAATTTAATCCATCAAGATGGATGGGAGCCAGGACTAGATTGCAGCTATAACTCAGATGGACAGAGCAGGATGTGGAGGCTCGCATTGTGAATTTTGCCCCAGAATGACTGCAGGAATATCGGGAATCCTGAGAGTACCCACAGACCCTATGAAGGAAGCAGATTGCTCCTGCAGGGCCCCCAAGACAGCCCAAATACTGTAAGTGCCCAGGCTGTGAAAGAGGGAAAGGGAGATCCTTCGCCCGTGAATACACACCCTGCTGGGGAAACTGAAGGTCTAGTCTATGGGAGAAGATTCTGATCTTACCTGGAACTGTGTGAATTTAGAAAGTTAAGCAAAATACAGAGGTAGAGGAAGCAGTGTCCATTCCTGCTTGGACTAAGGGGAGGATGCAAATCCTGCAGGTAGAATCCACGGGCTGGGGAAGCACTAAAGCCCTACTTTCTTTTGCAGCTGGGAAGTGGGTTAGCCAGGAGTAAGTTCTCAGGCCTGCTTGCCCATTGCCTGGAAACAGACTTGGTGCTATTATGGGGCCATGGTAGGAGTGAGACCAGCACTTCAGATTGCGTGGGAGCTGGGTGAAGCCTGTGACTCCCGGCTCTTCCCCACTTTCTTGACAACCTGCACAACTCGGCAGAGGCAGCTATAATCCTCCTAGGTACATAACTCCATTGTCCTGGAAATCTTGCCCTCATCCCCCATAGCAGCGGCAGTAAGACCCGCCCAAGAAAAGTCTGAGCTCAGACACGCCTAGCCCTGCCCCCACCCAGTGGTACTTCCCTACCCATCCTGGTAACTGAAGACAAAGGGCATATACTTTTGGGAGTTGTAGGGCCCCACCCACCATGGGTTCCTCTCTATACTACCACAGCTGATGCTCTCTGGAAAGCACCATTTCCTAGCAGGAGGCCAACCAGCACACAAAAAAGAGCATTAAACCACCAACGTTAAGAACACCCACGGGGTCCATTTCACCCCCTTGCCACCTCCACCAGAACCGGTGCTGGTATCCACGGCTGAGAGACCCACAGATGGTTCACATCACAGGACTCTGTGCAGACAACACCCAGATTAGCTCAGAGCCTGGTAGACTTGTTGGGTGGCTAGACCCAGAAGGGACAACGATCACTACATCTCAGCTCTCAGGAAGCCACATCCATAGGAAAAGGGGTAGGGCACTATGTCAAGGAAACAACCCATAGGACAAAAGAATCTGAACCACAGCCTTCAGACCTTCCCTCTGACATAGCCTATCCAAATGAGAAGAAACCAGAAAACCAACTTTGGTAATATGGCAAAACAAGGCTCTTTAACACCCCAAAACATCACACTAGCTTACCAGCAATGGATGCAAACCAAGAAGAAATCCCTGATTTACCTGAAAAGGAATTCAGGAAGTTAGTTAGTAATCTAATCAGGGAGGCCCCAAATAAAGGTTAGCCCAATGCAAGGAAAAAAAAAAAAAGACAGAAAAAAGAATAAGAAAATATGAATAAAGCCTCAGAGTAGTCAGGGATTATGTTAAATGACCAAACCTAAGAATAATCAGTGTTCTTGAGGAAGAAGAGAAATCTAAAAGTTTGGAAAACATATTTGGGGAAATTAATTGAGGAAATACTCCCTGGCTTTGCTGGAGACCTAGACATCCAAATGCAATAAGCGCAAAGAACACCTGGGATGATCACCAAAAGATCATCACCTAGGCACATTGTTATGTGTTATGCCAATGCATAGGTCATCTAAAGTTAAGACAAAGGAAAGAATCTAAAGAGCTATGAGACAAAAGCACCAGGTATCCTACAAAGTAAAATCTACCAGATTAACAGCAGATTTCTCAGCAGAAACCCTACAAGCTACAAGGAATTGGGGCCTTATCTTCAACTTCCTCAAACAAAACAATGATCAGCCAAGAATTTTGTATCCAGTGAAACTAAGCATCATATATGAAGGAAAGATACAGTTTTTTTTTCATAAAAACAGATGCTGAGACAATTCACCACTACCAAGCCACCACTACAAGAACTCTTAAAAGGAGCTCTCATTCTTGAAACAAATCCTTGAAACACATCAAAACAGAACCTCTTTAAAGCACAAATCTCACAGGACCTATAAAACAAAATACAATTTAAAAACCGAAAACCAAACCAAAACAAAAGAACAAAAAAACAAGGTACACAGGCAACAAATAGCATTATGAATGGAATGGTACCTCACACCTCAATATTAACATTGAATGTAAATGGCCTAAATGCTCCGCTTCAAAGATACAGAACTGCAGAATGGATAAGAATTCACCAACAAAGTATCTGCTTCCTTCAAGAGACTCACCTAACACATAAAGACTCACATAAATTTTAAGTAAAGGGGTGAAAAAAAGACATTTCATGCAAATGGACACCAAAAGTGAGCAGGAGTGGCTATTCTTATACCAGAGAAAAACAAACTTTAAAGCAACAGCAGTTAAAAATGGCAAAGAGGGACATTATATAATGGTAAAAGGTCTTGTCCAACAGGAAAATATCATGATCTTAAACATATACGCACCTAACACTGGAGCTCCCAAATTGACAAAAGTTACTAATAGACCTAAGAAATGACACAGACAAGAATAGTGGGGGGCTTTCATACCCCACTAACAGCACTAGACAGGTCATCAAGACAGAAAGTCAACAAGGAAACTGGATTTAAACTATACCTTGGAACAAATGGACTTTAACAGATAAATACAGAACATTCCATCCAACAGATGCAGAATACACATTCTATTCAACAGCACATGGAACTTTCTCCAAGATAGACCATATCATGGGCCACAAAACGAGCCTCAATAAGTTTAAGAAAATTGAAATTATATCAAGCACTCTCTCAGAACACAGTGGAATAAAACTGGAAATCAACTTCAAAAGGAACCTTCAAACCTATGCAAATACATGGAAATTAAATAACCTGCTCCTGAATGATCACTGAGTCAAAAACGAAAGGATGGAAATTCAAAAATTCTTCAAACTGAATAACGATCATGACACAATCTATCAAAACCTCTGGGATACAGCAAAGGTGCTGCTAAAAGGAAATTTCATAGCCCTAAATGCCTACATCAAAAAGACTGAAAGAGCACAAACTGACAATCTAAGGTCATGCCTTAAGGAACTAGAGGAATGAGAACAAACCAAACCCGAACCCAGCAGAAGAAAGAGAAGAAAGGAAATAGCCAAGATCATAGGAGAACTAAATGAAATAAAAACAAACAAAAAATACAAAAAAAGGAAATAAAAAGCTGCTTCTTTGAAGAAATAAATAAAATTGATAGACCATTAGCAAGATTAACCAAGAAAAGGAGGGAGAAAATCCAAATAACCTCGGTAAGAAATGAAATGGGAGCTATTACAACTGACACCACAGAAATACGAAAGCTCATTCAAGGCTACTGTGTTAGTGTTCTCTAGAGGGACAGAACTAATAGGGTCTGTATTAATTAATATAAATATATATTAATCAAAATATACTATATAAATAAATATAAATGTATTTATATAATAAATATATAAATATATATTTATATAATAGATGCTATAAAGATACAATATTTATACATCATATATTACATAAACATAAAGGGGAGTTTATATAAATATAAAGCAGAGTTTATTACGTATTAACTCACATGATCACAACATCACAAAATAGGCTGTCTGCAAGCTGAGGAGCAAGGAGAGCCAGTTCAAGTCCCAAAACTGAAGAACCTAGAGTCCGGGGTTCCAGGGCAGGAAGCATCCAGCAAGGGAGAAAGATGTAGGCTGGGAGATTAGGCCAGTCTCCCCTTCTCACATTTTTCTGCCTGATTTATATTTGCTGGCAGCTGATTACATGGTGCCCACAAGATTAAGGGTCGATCTGCATTCCCTAGCCCGCTGATTCACACGTTAATCTCCCTTGGCAATACCCTTACAGGCACATCCAGGGTCAATACTTTCTAGCCTTCAATCCAATCAAGTTGACATTCAATATTAACCATCACAAGTCCACCCCTTGTCAAGCTGAACCCACACACATCTCCTGAGATCATACATAATCTTCAAATGAAGACAATAATAAGGTCATAATTACACCTAACATAATACAACTATCCTTTGTACAACCGGAAACACACCAACTCCCACCCCAAACACTATTACGTAAGTTAACAATACTTAAATGCTGATATGAACTCAGTAAATCTTATGTCATATGATAAAGGAAAAGGAAATAAAATAAAGATATTTTCTTCATACAAGTGTATACATGTACAAACATATTTTTAGCAAAAGAAGGAGGAAATACTCATGACAATCGCAGTCCCCATTTCTGCAGCTGGTCATGTGGTCATAGTTGACTACTTTCTTCTACTGCCTATTCTGTATTTCTTTGCCTTCAGCAAGCACCTCAGCAGGTCGTGATACTTTCCTGGTGGAGTGACCCAAACCTTCACTCCTGAGGGGTCTGGACCATTTGTAGTCCTGCCTGGATTGGGCTGTTGTAGTTTCCATTGACCTTAATCACAGGGAACGGTAATACTAAGAGACACCCAGATGGATCTCCTGTATTCCATGCATACTGTTCTTTACCTCTGTTGTGGAGTAGTGGACTGATTTCATCTGATAGTCTGGGTCAATCACCCCAACCAACACTGTAACTCCCTTCTTAACTTGTTAGCTTAAAGGTAGGAGGAGCCCAAAGTGTACAGGTGACAATCTTAACTTCTAGTTCAATGGAATTGTTGCTGTACCTCCTGGTGGCAGTGTTCCTCCCTCTGGAACTAAGGCCTCTAGGTCAGCAGAATGTAATATCACAGTAATAGGAAGCAAATATTTTGCTAGTGGATCACTAGAGGTGATGGTGTGGGTGCCACTTCCACTTTTACCCCTTGATTCCTGGACCCATGAATCCTGGCTATGGGAGAAACAGTACAGTACATTGGATGCTGATTCAGAGCATACACAGCCTTCTGGATAACTTTGCCTCAGTCCTGCAAAGTATTGTCACCTAGCTGGTGTTATAATTGTGACTTCGAAAGGCTATTGCACCGTTCTATCAATTCAGCTGCTTCAGGATGATGGGAAACATGGTGAATGTAACTTTGGTTACTGGTACCAAAACAGAGATACAGACCAATGGAACAGAACAGAGCCCTCAGAAATAATACCACACATCTACAATCATCTGGATCTTTGACAAACCTGACAAAAACAAGAAATGGGGAAAGGATTCTCTATTTAATAAAAGATGCTGGGAAAACTGGCTAGCCATATGTAGAAAGCTGAAACTGGATCCCTTCTTTACACCTTATACAAAAATTAATTCACGATGGATTAAAGACTTAAATGTTAGACCTAAAACCATAAAAACCCTAGAAGAAAACCTAGGCAATACCATTCAGGACACAGGTATGGGCAAGGACTTCATGACTAAAACACCCAAAGCAATGGCAACAAAAGCCAAAATTGACAAAGGGGATCTAATTAAACTAAAGAGCTTCTGCACAGCAAAAGAAACTACCATCAGAGTGAACAGGCAACCTACAGAATGGGAGAAAATTTTTGCAATCTACCCATCTGACAAAGGGCTAATACACAGAATCTACAAAGAACTTAAATAAATTTACAAGAATAAATCAATCCTATCAAAAAGTGGGCAAAGTATATAAAGAGATACTTCTCAAAAGAAGACATTTATTTAGCCAACAGACACATGAAAAAATGCTCATCATCACTGGTCATCAGAGAAATACAAATCCAAACCACAATGAGATACCATCTCATACCAGTTAGAATGGTGATCATTAAAAAGTCAGGAAACAACAGGTGCTGGAGAGGATGTGGAGAAACAGCAATGCTTTTACACCGTTGGTGGGAGTGTAAACTAGTTCAACCATTGTGGAAGATGGTGTGGTGATTCCAAAAGGATCTAGAACTAGAAATAACATATGATCCAGGGATCCCATTACTGGGTATATACTCAAAGGATTATAAATCATGCTACTATAAATACACATGCACATGTATGTTTATTGTGGCACTATTCACAACAGAAAAGACTTGGAACCAACCCAAATGTCCATCAATGATAGACTGGATTAAGAAAATGTGGCACATATGCACCATGGAATACTATGCAGCCATAAAAAAAGATGAGTTCACGTCCTTTGTAGTGACATGGATGAAGCTGGAAATCATCATTCTGAGCAAACTATCGCAAGAACAGAAAACCAAACACTGCATGTTCTCACTCATAGGTGGGAATTGAACAATATGAACACTTGGACACGGGGCAGGGAACATCACACACTGGGGCCTGTTGTGGGTGGGGGGATGGGGGAGAGATAGCATTACGAGAAATACCTAATGTAAATGACAAGTTAATGGATGCAGCAAACCAACATGGCACATGTATACATATGTGACAAACCTGCACGTTGTGCACATGTACCATAGAACTTAATGTATAATAAGAAATGAGATAATTCTACAGCAGTGAATAGAAGATTGTTTATGGGAGCATGGACCAGGGTGATATTCACGAAAGGAATAAGAAATTATCCAATCTGGCCGGGCGCGGTGGCTCAAGCCTGTAATCCCGGCACTTTGGGAGGCCGAGACGGGCGGATCACGAGGTCGGGAGATCCAGACTATCCTGGCTAACATGGTGAAACCCCGTCTCTACTAAAAAATACAAAAAAACTAGCCGGGCGAGGTGGTGGGCGCCTATAGTCCCAGCTACTCAGGAGGCTGAGGCGGGAGAATGGCGTAAACCCGGGAGGCAGAGCTTGCAGTGAGCTGAGATCCGGCCACTGCACTCCAGCCTGGGCGACAGAGCGAGACTCCGTCTCAAAAAAAAAAAAAAAAAAAAAAAAAAAAAAGAAATTATCCAATCACAAATATATTTTGAAAGTAGAGCAAACAAAGGCTTCTCAAAGGGTAGATATGAGGTAGACAAATGAAAAGTCAAGCACAAATGTTTGGTGTTTGGACATAGTTACTACATAACTGAAGTTACAATCAACTGAAATGAGGAAGAATCAAGGTATAGGAAATTTAAAGGTGATCAAGAACTCAATTTGAGGCATGCTACATGGGATATATTTTGTTGCAGTTCTCAGCAGATATATAGAGAAGTAATTTGTATATGTAGTCTGAAGTTCATAAGAGACGTTTTATTGGCCTTATGAACTTAGAGAATACCGACACAAAGATGGCATTTAGAGCAATGAAACTGGATGAACTGAAAACTAAAATAAGAATAGGTGAGAGGAGAAGAATTTAGTTTAGAAGTCTGTAATACCTCAAAGTTAAAAAAGGGAGATCACAAAAATATTGAGAAAGTGCAACCAGGAAATAGATGGAAAACAAAAGTATATTAGTGTCCTGGAATGAAGTAAAAATATGGAACATGAGGCCAAGCACGGTGGCTCACACCTGTAATCCCAACACTTTGGGAAGCCGAGGCTTCCAAATTATAAGCTGGATTTTATAAGGTAACAAATAATAGGTATGACAAAAGTAGAAAAAATGGGATAGGTAATTGTTATTATATTGTCATAAAAGCAGAGCATTTGTGAAAAAGGAGGCTTGAAGGGTGAAGTAAAAATTAGTAAAAAATGTCATGAAGGAAATAAGCAAAGGAAATAGCCTAGCAAATATAAAGTATCAGATAAGAAGTGGTGCAATATTTACTCTAAATATACTTCAATATATTATTTTATTAATGAATATTATTAGCATTTGAATAAATGCTAAAATTAATAAAGTGATACATAACTGAGAAAGTCATAGAGAAATTAAAACAAAATAGTAAAAGTATTTGAATAAACCAAGATAAAGCAGAAAGAAACACTGGAAAACAAAAACAGAGGGGGCAAAATTAAAATAAAAACAACATTGTAGACATCTACCAAGCCTTATAAATCATATATATATATACATAAATTATATATAACTGTAAGGAGACTTCAGTAGAAATGGTGGAAAAACAACCTCCAAATTATTTCCTCCATTAAAGCAGTAAAAATACTGCCAAAAATTGTAATAAGTAACTTTTTTCAAACTTGGGAAATTGACTAAAGTCTTGCAGCATTCCTGGGATGTACAGAACAAAAATGTATATAAAAAAGAAAAATGTATATAAGAAAAATGTCTGAATCTTCATATCTTCAAAAATGAACTTTGAGGTATGTTAATTTGCTCTATTCCCATCCCTCTACCTCCACTGCAGCCTTGAAAACCAAGATCTCCAAATCAAAGTCAAAATCAGCAGCCTGGTAGCCACTGGAGGGAGCAGAATTGAGCGGGAGTTCCTTCAAGCTACATGCCCCTAAAATTCTAATTATGTGAACTCTGTGATGGTTCCTTGGAAGACCCCACTCTCAAGTTTGTTGTTATTTGATCTGACTCAGAATTTACCTAATGCAAATAGCTTTCACCAAAGAGGTTTTTCAAAAACAATCAGAGGAAATTCTTGAAAAGCAAAACTTCCTGGAATGATGAATAACAAAACAAAAAATAGAATAACAAAAAGCTTAAAAGGAAAAGCTAGGGAATTAGTTTATAAGGAACTTTTAAAAGCTCTGACATATTTCAGAAAATCCAGAAGTCACAGGCGCGTGTATGCTTTGCAAATATCTGGAGAAGTAATTAAAGGTTAGAAAAGACATACAAGGAACATAGATCTAACTTCTAGTTAAACTTGAGGTCGTTGCAAGCAGAAATGTATGGCAAAGGTGGAGTTATAAACTTTCCAACTGAGTGTCAAAGGTATACCTCAGCATATACAACACTGCCCCACAGTAAATACTAGTATATATATTGGTTCCAGATATTTAAAAATCTCTGTCAAATCATTAACTCACTGATAATTAAGGCAAGCTGAGACTTCCACAAGCAAACACAACCAGAAATAAAGATTTTACAAAACTATTGCAGAAAACTCATTAAACAAACAACAACAAATGCAGCAACCACAAACACCATAGAGAAGGGAGAATCTGATTTCCAGATTTGCCACATTATAATATTTAATATGCCTAGTTCTCAGCAAGGCATACTAAAGAAAGGAAAACCTATAACACATACAATGGAATAAAAGTGATTAATAGAAATTAACTGCATATGAGGAAGTCTGAGAATAACACTTACTAGATAAAGGCATCAAAGGGACTACTATAAATTTGTTTAAAGAATTAAAGAAGACAATGTATAAAGAATTAAAGTATAAAGACAGTATCTCATGAAATAGAAAAAATCAATAATAAAATAAAAATTATAAGATACAACTAACATATCTGAAATAGAAAAGCATAATAATGGAAATTGAAAACTTACTAGTGAGGCACAACAACGGATTTAAGAAGGCAGAAGAAAGAAACAGCAACATTGAAAAGAGGTCAACTGAGATTATTTACCCTAATAAACAGAAAGGAAAAAGAATGCCAAAAAGTAAACAGCATATAAGACACCACTAAGCCTAAGAACGTATGAATAATGGGAGTCACAGAAATAGAGGAGAGAGAAAAGGAGACAGAAAGAACATTTGAAGATATAAAGCCCCAAAACTTTCTCTATTTTATAAAAACCATAAATCTACATTCTAATAGCTCAATGAACCTCAAGTAGAATAAACTAAAAGGGATTCATGTTGATACACATCGCTATCAAACACCTAGAAGAGAAAACAAAGCCAGAATCCTGAAAGTAGCAAGAGAAAAGAATCTTGTTACCAGCAAGACATCGTCAATAAAATCAACAGGTGATTTCTAATAAGAAACCAGAGAAGCTAGGAGCAAGTTGAATTATATATTCAACATGCTGAAAGAAAAATATTATCAACTAAAAGTTCAATATCTAGCAAACTAGCTGTTAAAAATGATGGACAAATTACAATGTTCCTAGACAAACAAAAGCAGAATTTTTTTGCAAGTAGATTTGCCCTCCAAGAAATACTAAACAGAGTTTTATAGGCAGAAAGGTTGTATTCCAACACCTTACGAGCAGAAGTTAACTGGAAGTAAAGCAAAAGCCTAAATGTAATAGATAAAATAATAAAACTCTTAAAATGAAACACAAATGTAAATCTTTACAACATTAGAATAAGCAATGCTTTGTAACTATGATGTCAAAAACAGAGGCAAATACAAATATAGATAAAATATATACATTAAAACTGATGTGCTTCAAAATGTGCTAACAGAAAAGTGAAAGTATGACTCATAGAGTGGGAGACAATATGTACAAATTATTATATCTGATAAGGATCTAGTATCTAGAATATATAAATAGCCCAACTCAACAATAAGGCAAATAGCCTAATTAAAAAGGAATGCAGAATTTGAGTACACATTTCTCAAAAGAAGATATGTAAACAACAAATAAAGATAAATCAACATCATTAGTCATTACAGAAATGTAAATGAAAACCACAATCAGTTGCCACTTCACAGTCATTAGGAGAGCTAACATTTTTAAAAGATGTAAGTATTGGCAAGGGTAAGGAAAATTTAAAACATTATACATTGCAGATAGAATTGTAAAGTGGTGTAGCCATTTTGATAAGTATTTGTCAATTTCTCAAAATATTACACATATATTTTCCCTGAAATTTACTCATAACGTATGTGAAATTCCAATTAATATACCTATGGACTTTTTAAAGAAATTAACAAGCTGATTCTAAAAGATACATGAAAATGGAAATGACCTATAATTGTCAAATAATTTGAAAAAAAAACATAATCAGCAGATTAACAGTACTTGATTTCAGGTCTCACAAGAAAATCACATTAGGATAAAATATAGATATGCAGATTAAAGGGACAGATTAGAGAGTCCAAAAATATATCTCCACACGTGTAACTGTAACTTGAATTTTAACATAGTTTTCTAATGTAATTTAAAATTTAATTTAACGTGACAGTGTAATTTAACAGAAACAAAGAGATTATTCTATCCCCAAAATTCTAATGGCAGTATGCCAGCTAAGAAAACCACTTAGTTGCAAATCCATCCAAACTTTCCAAAAAAAAAAAAAAAAAAAAAGAAAGAAAGAAAGAAAAAAGAAAAGGAAGACCGAGACAGACTGCAGAAAAAAAAAAAAAAAAAAAAAAAAAAAAAAAAGTCCATAGAGGGTAGTCATGAAAATTATTGCTAGGCCTTGAGCCCTAATCAATGAACTTCTAATATTTCTCTGGCTGAATTTCAGAATTGCTATGTACTCTTTTGTGTCTGCCATCTTGCTGTTTTTGAAAAAGAATAGCTGTATTCATTTTTCTATGCTTGTCCCAGCATTGCATTTTGTATTTTGGGGGGCAAATAACATTTCTTTGTAGCTTCACAGAACTACAGATGAAGAGAAACTATATACAAGGACATGTGCTTAAATATCTAGAATGTATAAATAGCACAACTCAGCAAAAAGGCAATTAGTCCAATTAAAAATGGACACATCAACACCCAGGCTTGAAATAGATTATGAGATTCTGGACTTTGAGATAACACTGTAATGGGATGACACTTTTGGGGTACTTGGGTGAAGAGAAGTGTATTTTGTGAGATAAACATGAATCACTGAGGTGTCAGAGGGTAGGCTCTGGTAGGCAGCTATTGGAATTACCTCTAATGTATACTGTCTCCTGTCATTTACACCCTTGTGCAATGTCGTCTTTTTGAGTTTGGGTGGGACATAGTGACTCCTTGTAATAAGATAAAAGTGATGGATGTCACTTTGAAATATAGGTTATAAAATGATATTGGCTTCTGTCATGCTTACTCCCTCTTATTATCCATCACTCTCTGTTGCTCTCTGTCTCGGAGCCCTCACTCAGGGCAGAAAGCTGCCATGCATGAGAAGCCCTAAGGAGAGGCTCACATGGCAAAAAAACTGATGACTCCAACCCACAGTCAACACGAACCTGCCCAGAGACATAGGGGTATCTTGGAAGGAGATTTTCTGCAATTTTTTTTCTTGAAATGATTGCCACCCCAGCTAACACCTTGATCACAGCCATGAGAGATCCTGAAACAGAGGCACTCAGCTAAGCCATGACTGAATTCCTGACTCTCAGAAACTGTGAGATAAGAAATGTTTGTTGTTTTAAGCCACTGAGTATTGGGGAAATAATGAATTCACCAGCAAGGTGTTAGGATGTATCTCAAAATAGTATGCTGAATTAAGTAAGCTGAACTCAAAAAAGCACATTTACTTTAGTTCTATTTGTATTCATCTATAGGCCAAACAAAACTAAGGTGTAGTTAGAGAAACCAAATCAGCAGTTGTCAGGGGCAGGAGTGCACCAATTCACTGCAGTGTATTCTTTCCTTCATTTGGTACAGTTTAGAAAGTTTTCAAATGTCTCCACATTATATACTTATTCATGGGAAATGTATCTCTACAAAATCAAGATGAAGAAATTTACATTCAAAAAAGGATTATGATATTTTTATAGCTTACTGATAAAGGAATGTGCAAATTATTTTCCATTCTGTATGTTTTTGGGAACTACTGACAGAATTTTTCTCTAACATGATCAAACACTTTTTACTCTCTTGTCCTTACAAAGTTATTAATTAATATCTCATACAAACTTTAGAGCCTGATTGTCACTCTTTTTCCTACTCCCCTAAAATACTTATTTTGCATTTACAATATTACCCCCTCCTCAAAAATGTCTATGTCTTAACCTACAGTACTTGTCAATGTGTTATTTTGCATGGAGAACAGGCTTTGCTGATGTGAATAATTTAAGGAGAGTTAATCTGGATTATCCAGATATGCTTAATAAAATCCCAAGAGTTGTTATAAGAGAAAAGGAGAGGAAGGAGACTCAGAAGAAACCTGTGAAGACATAAGTAGGTGTCAGTGAGAGAGAGAGAGAGAGAAAGAGAGAGAGAGAGTTGAAGATGCTATACTACTTGCCTTAACGATTGAAGAAGAGGTTACAAGGCAAGGAATTCGGGCTTCTAAAAGTTGAAAAGAAACAGAATCTCCCCTGGAGTCTCCAAAAGAAATGCAGCCCTGTTCACACCTTGATTTGAGAAATTGTGACCTCCAGGACTGTCAGATGATAAAATTATGTTGTTTTAATTGTGTCAGATATCCTGCTAAAACATTAACATATTTTAGTGCCACTTTGAAGTGTTAATCATACTCTATTTTTAAATTAAGAAACTGAATCTTATTGTTGTCAGTAAATTTGCCCAAGATTACAAAGCTGTTAAGTAATAGAATGTAGATTTGAACTCTGCTAACTTCAGAGCCTGGGCTCTTATAATTTAGTCAAATAACATTATTGTGTATGCACAAACAAAATTACTGAAAAGTCTAAATGTACAATACTTTAAATACATTTTTGCATCTTCTGCATTGGTTATATATTAAATGACCAAAATTAAGATTAAACATTATTTATATAACCCTTCTTAAGTAAACATCAACAATTAAGAGCTGATGAATTATTGTGTGATATTTATATGTGTCTTATATTTATCTTCTGATATTCATGTTCATAGTGTTTCTGATATAATTTTATATGGATATTACCTACATACATGATCATAGGATAAATAAAGGGATTCTTATCTCTGTTTCATATTTTAGCAACTATATAGTGAACAGTTACTAAGAACCAACTAACTGCAAATACTATTTAGGACTATACCATATAAAAACACGTGGAAATCCAAAGACAAATGAAATATCATTCAGAACAAGATCAGATGAGAAGTCTGAAAAAGGTAAGTAGAGCTCAGTCCCTCGAATGGCATGCTTTGTAGTTTAAAGTTTTTATGTAAAAAAGATATATCCATGCAATTATTTTAATCTAAAAAATAGGGACAAAAAAGAGGGAAATAGCAGAAGGAAAATTGAATTTTAGAACGGTAAAACACATTGTAATTTGACTTACAAGGGGCAAGCATGGAAAAAACCTCACAGTTCAGAAGAGACTGTGAAGAAAAGTGAATCCTGTTCAGGAGCACATTAAAGAGACAACAAAATAGACGTTTTATTTAAAAAATTAGAAACATTGATTTTAGGACATAAGGAAGTAGTTGAGTCACAGAAGTATCAAGACTGGCAATTTGTTTACTATCTGAGAGACTCAGGAGGTGACATCTTTCATAGGTTAAAAGTAATATAGGAGACACTAAAATGTAGGTGAGAGTTTAAAAATAGAAGATGATATAAATATAATGATAGTTGGGGAAAACTGAGTTTTGAGCTACCTGTAAATTCAGTGTATGTGTGCAGTTGACAGACAAATGGGACATCAGAAAATAAAAGACATGAACTATAAAACCTAAAAGGATTCATACATTGTAGTTAAAGTTAAAAAAACAAAACAAACAAACAAAAAAAAAACGGTGGGAACACCAAGAACACATTTAAAAATTTGGAATCATAAACATTTATGAAAAGAGAAGATAAACAAGCACACACACACCTATGAAAAGGAAAGAATGGGAAAAACAAAGAGAGCACCTTCTGGAGAATTTTGGGGGACTCTACTATTTCTCTATCAAGCTAGATCCAGGGTATTAATCACTTTGGACATATTACTGGTCTTTGAGATTTACTCCAAAATAACATGGGTTTCGTGCACTGAAGAGGTGATGAAAAAGCTAACATCGATAAACACCTACATTTTAGACCTCAGAAGCTAGGGCTCACAAATTTTGGAGCCTGGGCAGAAATACCTGGGTGGCAGGGTAACAACTATTATGGACTGAATATTTGTGTCCCCTTAAAATTTATACTAATGGGAGCTGGGCATGGTGACTCATGCCTGTAGTCCCAGCTATTCAGAAGGCAGAGGCAGGAGGATAACTTGAGCCCCAGAGGTGGAGGCTGAAGTGAGCGTAACGGAGCCACTGCACTCCAGCCTGGGCAAAAATGTAAAACCTTGTCCAAAAAAAAAAAAAAAAAAAAAAAAAATCATATTAAGGGGAAATACTGGTATTAGGTAGAAATGGAGCCTTCATGAATGGGATAAGCACTCTTATGAAAGGGACCCCAGTCTGGGCACAGTGGCTCACGCCTGTAATCTCAGCACTTTGGGAGATCGTGGTGGGTGGATCACCTGAGGTCAGGAATTCGAGACCAGCCTGATGAACATGGTGAAACCCCATCTCCACTAAAAATACAAAAATTAGCCGTGCATGGTGGTGTGCACCTGTACTCCCAGCTACTAGGGAGGGTGAGACAGGATAACTGAAATGAAGTTGAAGGAAACCAAGATCATGCCATTGCACTACAGCCTGGGTGACACAGCAAGACTCTGCCTCAAAAAAAAAAAAAAAAAAAAAAAAAAAAAAAAAAAAAAAAAAAAAAAAAAAACGAGAGAGAGAGAAAGACTGCCATGGGAGAGTATGCAAGTGAAGCTGTCAGTCTACAATTCAGAAAAGGACCCACAACAGAACCCAATGGACCATGCAATACCCTGATGTCGGACTTTCAACCTCCAGAACTATGAGAAATAAGTTTTTCTCTTGATAAACCAGTCAGTCTATGGTACTTTATTATACTATCCCAAATTGACCAAGAGAGGAACCCAGAGCCAAAGCTGCAGAAGCTGGAAGTCCCAGCAGGGGCAGCAGTGAATGGGAGAAGCGAATAGCCAGTGAGGGCAACGCACCAGATTGGAAAAACAGGTGGTTTTCCATGACAAGCCATGGTGAAGATGAGGAGGCTTGGAATGTTTAAGCTACTAGCTCGCTACCAACGTTGGAGAGAGAGTTGAGTGAAAGTAGTCCAGAGACAGGAACATGTCGTTTACCAGCTGTCTTAGGCCATTCTTGCACTGCTATAAAGAAATACCTGAGACAGGGTAATTTATAGGAAAATATATTTAATTGGCTCACAGTTCCACAGATTGTACAGGAAGCATAGAGGAATCTGCTTTTGTGGATGATGAATCTGTTTCTGTGGATGCGGAATCTGCTTCTGTGGTTGCCTCGAGAGGCTTACAGTTGTGGCGGAAGGTGAGGCAGGCACAGGCACCTCGCATAGTAAAAGCAGGAGCAAGAGAAAGAGAGTCAGGGGGAGGTGCCACACACTTTTAGATGACCAGATCTCAAGAGAACTCACTATCAGGAAGACAGCACTAAGCTATGAGGGATTTGTCCTGTGATCCAAACACTACCTACCAGGCACCACTTCCATCACTGAGGATTACAATTCAACATGAGATTTAGACAGAGACAAATATCCAAACTCTATCAGTAGCTGAGGCAGATGTACATCAGCAATATAAGACAAATAAGGCCCACAGGACTACTACACATGAAAATTCAGGCTGTCTTCACAATACAACAGATTAGAAACAAATGAAAAGGAAGGCCATGTAAGGGAGAATGAAGTTGAGTACTCATAAGTTAGGGTCCACAAATTGTGGAGCATGGGCAGGAATATCTGGAAGGGAGGATGGCAATTATTATTATGATAAGGGAGAACGAAGTTGAGAAACCACTGATTTTGATCACCAAAAATGCAGATGTACAATAAGACTAAGGAATAATTATACTGTACACAAAATTATCAGAGAAATAAGGGATGGAATTAACAAGATATTCAAACAATAGGAAATCATCAAGAATGAGCAAAATTTGAAAAAAATACTATCTGGGAATAAAAAGTATTAAAGGCATCAAAATTCTAGTGAGTGGATTAAACAGTAGATTTGACACAGTAAAGAAAATTAGAGTAAACTTAAACATTATGGTCACAATTGTTAGGATCAAAGCAGGACAAATGCAAGTTTTCTACCTACTCAAAAGGTTTCTTACTTTGGGCTGTCCCTACAACATTATATTACAGATTTTAAGAAACACATTCTTTATGCAAGGAGGATGATTGGCTAGAGTGGGAATACAGGAAGAGCTGCAAAGCATTGATAATGGTCTGTCTAATTCTTTATGCAAATTATGTATTTATGGGCACCCAACATTGAAGAAAGAAGGAGAAAGGGGATGGAAAGAAAGAGGGACGAATGTAGGAAGGCAGTAAAAGAGGAGAAAATAAATTCATAGAGGGAGCAATGATAGTATTATGATCAAATTCAAATGGAAGGAAAAAAGGGTTAATGACAGTGTCATACTTTGTCAGTGGGCGGTTTTAGAAAATGAGTAGATATAAAACCATTGGATTATATTACCAAAAGTAAGCCCATAGACTTCTCTTATTCAAATGACTGTTATACACAATTTTTTTCTTTTTTTTAGTTGAGTGACACCATAGTGAAATAAGACTATATAAGTGGGAGCTTTGGAGTGTGATATCTTTGTAGCACTGAACAATGTAGATGTGCTAAAAGTTTTGGTTTTCTCATTTGAAAAGTAGAGTAAAACTAATAGTCAAAATACCAATAAGAATAAAATAAAATGCCAATAAATCACTCATCATTATGTCCAGTAACAAAAACAAGTGTTTTACCATGAAGTATTACACAACATAACACTTGAGTCTCATATGTTTTTATACAAGTGTTGAGAAATAAAATGCAAATATATGGCTCACACCTGTAATCCCAGCACTTTGGGAGGCCGAGGCAAGTGTATCACTTGAGGTCAGGAGTTCAAGATCAGCCTGCCCAACATGTAAAACCCTAGGTCTACTAAAAATACAAAAATTAGCCAGGCATGATGGCACATGCCTGTATCCCAGCTATGCAGGAGAATTGCTTGATCCCGGGAGGCAGAGGTTGCAGTGAGCTGAGATTGCATCATTGCACTCCGGGCTGGGCAACAAGAGCGAAACTCCATCTCAAAAATAAAAGAAAAAAGAAAATGCAAATACAAAGCAAAGACAACTTTACATGTATAGATGAATTTTGTTTCTCTCTCCCCAATGCTTATTAACAATGACACAAGATAACAGATGGAATGTAATGCTGTTTGGGTAGGTTAGCAATTATACACAGAGCTCAGATGGATTGCTATGCCAGTACAACAAGCAGTGTCTAAACAACCCGAGCCAACCAACAGAAGACAGATTCACATGGGTTGGCCGGCCACACTGTGCTTGTGAAGAATCAGTCACTGTGTTTGAAAGAGACTTAGGGCCTGAATTGTTGGCATTCTTGCAGATGAATTAGAACAAACTAGCCTTGAGATGAAAGTTCCATTCATCCTTCATCCAAGAAGAAGTAGGTAAAGAATTGCCTAAATAAATATCTTACAGCCTTTAGTTGTCACTGGAGATTGATCTTAAGTTTCTCTGAGATTTTCTTTTTTCTTTTTTTTTTTAGTTTTTGAGTAATACTGTATATACATTTAAGTGGAATATTTGGTGCCAATTTATTTACAACATTTTCATTTTTATGCCAATAAAAGATTTTTTTTTTTTTTTTTGCAAATTATGAGCTTAAAATCTGCAGTTGATTTATTTCTGTTAAAAGCTACTCTTACCCTCCAAACTAATTCCAGGTAGAGAAACCATCTTCTGAAGTATTTTATAGTAACCCTGGCTCACTCCAAAAATTCAGTGGAAATGTTTAGTAACTTAAGATACTTAACTATTTCTCCATAGCCCCAAAAGTTAATTTTCATGAAACTTCCTAATCTACATTGTTTCTGGCCTACCATAGGTAGCATTAACAAAGTTATTTAATAACTAAAGAATTTTCATAGGTATGACAAATGGCCTAATAAGATTTGGTGCAGCTGGATTTAGAGTTGTCATTATTGGACTGGTACAGGAACAAAGCTTGTAAATACCTGCCTGCCAGGAAATCACTTTTGTATAGAAAAGTACCATCCCTGCTTGGAGTACAGGCACGAGGCTTTAGTCCAGGCTCAGGGAAGTGTACATAAATCATTTCCAACTTGATTTTAGTAACTCTGAAAAACTTACACCTTGAACTTCGCTTAGAATCTCCAGAGTAAAATTACAAAGTATCAACCTTTGATCTGTGTCACAGCATGAAAGGTTGCTCTACTTTTTTTTATATATAAACCTAAGTTACTGCAATCATTTTTAGTCAACCTGCCTAATGAAAATGGAGTCTAAACACTTTATTGTGCACAGTCCTTTTACAGGAATTTTGATATTCTCTGAGATTTTCAAAGTAAGTTAATCTTATATCTGAAATGTTTCAGAATGCCTAGGTCCTTTTATGAATACTATTTGAGAAAAAAATAAAATTAGTAAAATCAATAGAACTTTTACTAGACAGATCAGGAGAAACAAAGAAGAGAAATTATCACTATTAGGAATGGGAGAGAGGGAAGATCATTAAATTTCTTCAAGTAGTAAAAAGGCAATAAGAGAATAATATGAATAACTTTATACTAATAAATTCAATAAATCAAATGAATGAAACCAATTCCTTGAAAGACCCAAATTACTAAACTTTAATCAAGAAGAAAAAGATAACCTGAATAGCCCGGTAAGAAATCAATTTATAGTGTAAACTTCCCCCCCAAAAAATCTCAATAGACATGAAACACCTTTGCCAAACCCAACTCCATTTGTCACAAAAACTACAAAGTGGAAACTAAACAGAACATATTTAACCTGAAAAAGGGCAGCGATGAAAAAACTACATTGAACCTACATGATTAAATATGCGAGACTGAACTTCCCCCTCCCCGCCAATATCTGAAACACAACAAAGATAACTGCTTTCACTTCCTGTATTTCACATTTTGATGGAAGTTTTAGCCAAGGAATTAAAACAAAAGATTAATGAACAGCGTCTTTATCAGACAAGAAGAAACAGAACTATCCGAATTCACACAAACTATTGCCTGTGTAAAAATTGTATTCAATCTACAAAAATACTATGAGAACTTATAAATGACCTTAGTCAGGTGACAGAATACATGATCAATATAAAAAAGTGATTTTTATTGTTTTATGTATTTATTTATTTTGAGATGGAGTCTCGCTTCGTCGCCCAGACTGGAATGCAGGGGCCTATCTGGGCTCACTGCAAGCTCCGCCTCGCTGATTCACGCCATTCTCATGCCTCAGACTCCCGCTCCCGAGTAGCTGGGTCTACAGGCACCCGCCACCACACCCAGCTAACTTTTTGTATTTTTAGTAGAGATGGGGTCTCACTGGATTAACCAGGATGTTCTCATCTCCCAACCTCGGGATTCGCCCGCCTCGGCCTCCTAAAGTGCTGGGATTACAGGCGTGAGCCACCACGCCTGGCTAAAAATGATTTTGTCTCTGTACCCTAGTAACAAATAAACAAAATTAGAAAGATAGACATATTACATAAACAATCTCCGGTTTTCCTCTTTACCAGCCTCAAAACAAGACTCAGGAAACTGTCACCATGTGGTATGGACTCTTGTTATTGTGCAAAGTCAAACTAATGAACAACTTTGGATGGTGACCCAAAAAATACAGTGGACACCACAAAAAAAAAAAAAAAAAAAAAAATGTAAGGCTTTCCCTGTTCCTTCATGAATTGGATAGCCAATAGAAGCCCACCTCCTGATGCTGATATCTCATTCCTGGACAGAAGAATGTGAGGAAATTTAGCCTAGCTCTGCAGCTCCTATTTCCTTTTTCTACATGTGTTATGCTCAGATACCTCCTCCTTGCACTGGATCTGATGTTGGCTTCGTTTGCTGGCCAGGAAGCATATTCAAAACTCTCTTTCACAAACTATGTCTCCGCACACACACAAGATTTCACCCACCTGGCTAGGATTAAAATACAGTTTGCATTATATAAAATAAGTTTAATAATATATGTGGGAATACTTTAACAATTCTTATATTAATTCATGAGGTTGATACTATACAATTTAATAGAGGGAAAACTGAGACTATGGAAAGTTCGAAAATCTGATCCAGGTAGGACAACAAATTAATAGCAGAGAGAGACTCACATGAAGGATTCTACAACATACACATCTATAATACTAATTTTTATAGAATGATATCACAGAATATAAATTGAATAATGTCACAGATTAACTATCACAACACTGTAAATTTGGTTTTATTTTTATTTTTTTAATGAAGAAACGTAATAGCAGAGACATTAAGAAAATGGAATTAGTTTACTGTTTTAAGTGGAGAATAAATTATTGTAACAAATAGACAGTAAAATACAATCGAACCTGAATTCTTTCTCTCATTAGAAAGCAATAGTAAGCAATCTATTGTTACCAAAGCAGACCTGCTCTCCTCAAATCATGGCTTCCATGTTTGGATATAAGACTTTCTTTCCTGATTTTGCTCTGTTCCGGCCAAGAGGGAGAAAAAGAAACAGGGACAAAGTGGAAAGAATTCAGAATTCGCCACAGTTTTCTTCTTAATGTCCTGTACCAAAGTTGCACATCTTACTTACATCAATATCCCAGGGGATAAAATTTAGCCATGGTTATACACAGCTACATAGAAGGCTCCATAGGGCCTCTTTACAGACCAGTGTGTGGAGGATGTTATTACTAAAATGTTCAACAGTTGGCAATGAGACTTTGGGTATAACTAGCAGTCTCTCATCGGGTCATAGAGCCAGTAACAAGTGGCTCATATTTGAACCCATGTTCATTTGGCCTCAAAATAAGACACAGACTAACAAGTTTAGCCCATTTTGTATGAATAATATATCAATTAATACAGGCTTCCATATAACAATGGGAATTTTAAAATTATATATCATGCTAAGAATTCAGGCATTCTTGGCAAGGATGTAGGAAGGGACTGTTAATGTCTTTCCTTAGCTTAATGTACCCTTCATTATAACCTTCTTAGAATAGAGCAGTATCTGTTTATTCCATATAGTGAGCTCCATCCACAGAATAATGCATAACTTCAAGTGAAGTCATTCATGTATTTATACACCACCTCCACTTTCACAAATATAGAAGATATTCATCATTTAACTAAACATGGATATGGATACAAACTTACCTGCTGTATTAGATATTGAACCTAACTGTATAAATCTACTTATCTATGTATTTCCTTGTCAATAGGAGACAGCAAAGAGTCCTTATTATGCCAGTATTTTTCCTGACACCATTTTCCTAATCTTTGTAAATCAGCATCTCCCTTTTACATGTTACTTTTATGTTTTGGTTTTATCAATAAATTGTATCCTGCTGTCACTTTCTTCTACATTATTGTTCACAAATATTTAAATGTATCTGTTTAGTCTATATTAGGAATAAAAAAGACAAGAAAAAATATTTTGGAAATCCTTTATACTGCTTCTAGACACTTTTTATTCTCCCTTGGTTATCTAATCTCCCAAACAGCAGAACATCTCAACCTGGTTCATGTTGATTCTTTTTTCATTTCTGCTTCAATACCTTCCCTGAGAGCAAAGTGATTTTCCATAACCAGCTGCAAATTCACTAGACACAAAATGTATTTATATTTTTCCTCTCGTTGTATTGTAATTTCTTCCCTTCTTTAACTTTTATATATGGCCACAATTTTCAGATTTTTAATAATGCCTCCTTACTTTCAAGTCACATTTTCTATTAGCTTTGGACAAAGGTTTGGTAATGGAAACTGTTATAACACTAAGAAAGGAGCCTATACTTATTAGCAAAGAATAATGCCACAGGTGATCAAATAAGGCCTTGCTGAGGTGGTTTAATATAGAATAATATGAAATTAAATACAGCAAGTCAAAGTTTTAAAACTCCTGTAGAAGCAAAGAAAAACTCACAAATAAATGTGTTATTCCAATGCATCTAATATGCATAAGGCTAGATTTATTTCCATAACCAATTTAAAACTACAATTAAAATTTTGCTCACTAATATTTTTCACAATGTTAATTATGGCTAAATATAGGCCCATAGTCCAAAATTAAATGATGTATCATTTATTAGCATATGTAAAGTGAATATTGTTATTGCAAAGAAAAACATTAGTAAATTATTTTCAATCATCAAAGATGAATGCAATTATAAGAGTATTGACATTTTTAATTTCCTCAATTCCTGTGTGAAATAAAATCATGTAGAAAAAAACACTCATTTAAAATTTACATGTAAGTGCAAAAATATGTACCACTAGCCCTACAAAAGATATTAGAAAATGGAAATATGTGTATTACTTAAAAGTGTACTCCTTGAAGGATTATTACCATAATAAAAGAGGAAATGACAAAGAGCAGGTGTAAGCAGTATTGAAACTTTCACAAAATCAGGCACTATGTAAGAAAGAATCAAAAGTATTGAGAAATAAGTTCTAACTAATTTTGTGGGTTTTTTTATTACATAAATCTATATTTTACTGAAATCACTTTAACATAAGGTTTCATTACTGAGTAAAGAATGATGATTAAATGATTTGGTACCTTCATATTTTTTTTTTCTTTCTCAGTGTTAGAGTTCCTAGCATACAAATTAAACACTCACAATAGTCTGAGTCCAGAGAGAATTTCAGGTGAAAACAGAAAACACAATGATAACAACAGAGAAGGGAAGATTGGTGGCAGTTCCCTTGTCTTGAATGAAAAGTGAGAGAAAACATTAAGGTTTTGACATCCATAATTTTTGGATAATTTCTGCTGTGTCAAAGGCATCCTTAATGAACATATACAGATATCATATTTCTATTATCCAGTAAATCAATTTTCTCTGGCTTTATAATCATTTATTTTCTGGAATGAAAAATACATATTCTGGCCAAAAAGTCTATTTTCAATTTAAGTGTTAAGACTAACATGGGATATAATAGGGACATATGGATGCAAAAAGAAAAAAAGCAAACACACCTGTATTAATTTGTTTTCACATTTTTACACAACACTGCCAGATACTGAGTAATTTATAAAGGAAAGATGTTTAATTGACTCACAGTTCCACATGGCTGGGGAGGTCTCAGGAAACTTACGATCATGGTGGAAGGCACCTCTTCACAGGGCAACAGGAGAGAGAATGAGTGCAAGCAGGGGAAATGCCAGACACCTACAAAACCATCAGATCTCCTGAGACTCACTCACTATCATGAGATGAGCATGGGAGAAACCATCCCCATGTTTCAATTACCTCCACTAGTTCTGCCCTTGACACATAGGGATTATGGAGATTAAAATTCACGGTGAGATTTGGGTGGGGACACAGAGCCAAACCATATCACACTTTCTACAAAGATGAGTAAGGCAAAAGGGATTTTCCTGTGTGGTGTAGTGTGGCTTGGTGGATTGTGATATGGAGAAAAGCAAATGCAAATTTATGTAATGAAAACATGTATCCTTAAGGAAAAATTCGTCTACAATGGAGGCAGGGCAGCATGATGGGAACTGGGAGCCTAACTCTGGTGGCAGAATTTCTGCATTTACATGAGCGCACTTAGACTTATTTATGCTGTGATTTGGAACAAGTTGCTTAGACTCTGATTTGTCTCCTGCACTGTAAAATGAGAATGATAGCAATACTCCCTAATTCATAGGTATGCTTGGCCAAATTCCACTGCTCATTATGTAAATGTTTCTTCTTGTTTTGATAAAAACTCTGCATGGAGAAGACATTCTAAATCTTTCTACAACTTAAGACATTGCTCAGTGTATCAGAAAAGCTAATGAGGACTAGATTTTTATTTTGTGTGACCTACACAGAGCAATAACATATCAATACTTGTGGATATAAAGTATTTGATTTCACCAAATGTCTCTCCACCCTTGGGAGAAGTTTAATACTTCGTATAGTCTGAGACTTTTAAATATGACATCTGTTTCACAGATGTAAAATGCATTTGAATGAAAGTTCTTTGCTGCTCTAAGCTGCATTAACTTTGTTTCTACCTAATTAACATGAACAAATCCTGATAAAGCCTTTTTGCTGGTCCATGTGTCACAATTAGAAATTAATCTGCTGCACTATTATGTAACATGAGGCAGGATACAGCAGTGGAAAGAACATGAACTTGAGATTGTGATAGGCTTCTTTTCACATCCCAATTCCACCAAATATTAATAAGGGACAATTAGATAAGAAGTCTGTTAACTTCTCTGAAATGGGTTCTGCAGAGAGCTGTGGATGTGGAAAGAATGGATCAAACAGAATAAAATAATGAAAGACATTAATTAACATTTATAAAACTCATATATTTCCATATTAATATATTTGATTTTTCTGCTTTCAAAGCATCAAGAGTGATAAAAATCTGCCTGATAGGATGTTAAATAACTGCCTCTCATAGTCACCTGAGCACACTAGTGGTTGTTCTTATATTCCAAACTTATTTCAACCAGGAACTCCTGGATGATAAAGCCAAACATTCCTTCCCTCAAGGAAAGCTCTGTCACCAGATGGGGACATATGTGGTTTGTAGTTTCTACCCTCTTCCCTCCCTACGGTTTTTTAGGAACAATTTGTCTCCTTCGTTGGGGCCTGCTATGAGGTGGACTCTCATCTCCATGTGTTATGATTATCCTGAAACATTAATACAATGTCTGATGTTGAGTACTATTAATTCTCATTTATATTATATAAGACAGGAAAACATTTACTATAGGAACGTGGGACTCATACAAACTCTTCGTGAGTGGTAGTGGCTACTACACATTGTAAATTATATTACCAACATTAAAATGCCCTGTATTATTTACTGAATGCCTACTCTGTACCTGATACATTTCTCTGCCCTTTACATACAAAAATCCCATAGTAGATATTACTTTCTTCATTTTATAGATGAATAAAAACATTTTATTTTAAAATTTTGTACAAAAAAGTAAATTCATTTCTTCATTCAATAACTATTTTAATACATTTTAGTTATATGCCTTGTGCAAAAAACTGGACAACTTTTTGAGCAAAATTATGCTTTTAGAAATATATAGCCTATGTTTTTTAAAGATTACAATATAGTTAAATGAATAAAAATATACACAAAAATAAGTTAAGAAGAGGAACAAATTCAAACAGTTTATGAGTATGTTCAAAACTTGTAGAACAGATGATAACTTGGAAACATCTAGAAAAGTTAGATTCTTATATTCTAGAACACAAGAAATCCTCTTACCATGATCTGGCAAAGTAACTCGTTCTGCAACTTGAAATTTTTAGTTATTGATCATGTTGAGACATGAAAATTAGACTCTTGGATATGACCTTTGCTATAACAAGACTATTACATAACATTCTGTTATATAGGCATGCCACTTTTTAAAAATTCCATCTCCTTTTCTTTGATTGTTTCAATTTTTTGGCTATAAAACAATGCTTGAACTTTTTTATGCATTCCTTCTTGTGCACATGTGATTTTTTTCTCATGAGTACATTATAGAACATGAGAACCTGTACCTTTGTTAAGTACTGCAAAATTGCTCTCTCCAGTAATTCCCAATTTATATTCCACATTTAAAACCTAGCAAAGTAATCTTCATTTTTTAGAGCTTTCAAATACAATTTGTCCTATAATTCAGTGGTAAATATGAAAAAGAACGTCAAGGACTTCAGACAGGTTGTAGTTTCACACACATCTCCCCAACCACCATGGCCACCACCCATTTAATAAATGTGACTTCTTTTCTTCAGTTTTTAACTAAGTCTTTCACTTTATTGTTCCCCTCTAGTACCTTTCTCTTCATCAGAATACCAATCTCTTTCTTCAGCTGTTACAGATTTAAGCTATACATTATATAAAGGTATACGAAGGTAGATGTTAAACTGTGAAATTAAAGGACTTAAAAATCAAAGATCTCAGCAAAGTTAGAGTCCAAGCGGGTGTAGCTTCTTTCAATAACTTTCAATGTGGACTTATATTAGCTGATTCTGCACAGCCTCTCTAACCTAATTTTGTCTCAATTCACATTTCTCTAATCAGAGCCCAGCCTCTGGGCTTTTGAACTTTCTATTTCATATGCCTGCAGTGCCTTCATGGCAAATATGTGCTTGGCTCCTTCCCTTCAAATCGCTGTGTAAAGATCATGCATTAGTGGATTCTTCTCTGAACATCCTATTAAAAATAGCATCTCTGGCTCCAGAAGCCCATATCTCTCTCCCTTGTTTAATATTTTCCACATCTGTTATCACTTTTTCTTATACTATATGCTGCTTTTTATTTGTTTCTTACCTGTTTCCTATTGGAATATAAGTTTCCTAAAGATATCCTGTATTTTCTTTGCTGCTATAACCATTGTAGAAAGTATAAACTAAAAAGGAAATCCCAAGTCCCCGAACCAACTGAATGGATCCTTTCTTGATCAACAGGATCCGAGAGTAACCTAAAAAAACTAAATTCCAGGTCACAAAGGAAAGGGAAATCAAACACATCTTTTTATACCCCCCCTTTTTGGGAGTTCGGGCACAACTGACCCATATTAACATTAAAACAGAGATCATAAGACTGACAAGACAGACTCTTTATGGCAATATGATACCAAATTCCAACCTGACTCTGGTATGACATCACATGATAGATAGAAGACTCTGAAGGAAATACAGATATTTTACTCCAAAATATATTATTTTGACCTACTTTTAAATGGCTTTGCACAGCCATCGTTTATGGGGAAAATTTGCATCTGTGGAGAATCTTCATTAATACAGCAGGCCTTTCTCGGATCTAGGAGAGACTAACTAGGAGCCTGACACCTTTTAAAATCTAGAAAGACACATTTACCATCTATCCACTCTGAAGTCTGCTACCTGGTGGCTTCATCTACATAAGAAGAACCTTGGTTTCCACAACCCACCTTATCTTACCTCAAGCAATTTTTTTTCTACTGACTTCAAGTCTTTACACAAATCTTAACTCATTCAACCAACTATCAAGGAGAAAAATCTTAGAATCCACCAACGACCTGTAAGTTTTTGTCCCCCAGTCCTGGAGCTTAGAGATGTCATGACTTTCTTCTTCCTCTCTAAAATATATAAAACCAAACTGTAACACAACCACCTCAGGCACACATTCTCAGCACTTCTTGAGACTATTCCTGGGGTATATAGTCACTCATATTGGCTGGACGTAAACCTCTTCAAATATTTCACAGAGTTTGAGTTTTTAGTCTATAAAAGAATAGTATCTGTCATAGAATATGAGATGATAAATATTTTTTAAATGAATACATGTTTCCAGCTTTCAGGACTGAGCAATCACGTAATATTTTTCAGGTTGAGGGACATAAAGCTAATTACACAATTAGTGCACTGCCCAGCACATAGTAGCCACTCAATATATGCATCTGTAGTCCAGGTGCAGTGGCTCACACCTATAATCCCAGCAATCTGGGAGGCTGAGGCGGGCGGACCACCTGAGGTTGGAGTTTGAGATCAGCCTGACCAACATGGAGAAACCCCATCTCTATTAAAAATACAAAAAATTAGCCAGGCGTGGTGGTGCATGCCTGTAATTCCACCTACTCGGGAGGCTGAGGCAGGAGAATCGCTTGAACTTGGGAGGCAGAGGTTGGGGTGAGCCAAGATCGTGCCATTACACTCCAGCCTGGCAACAAAAGTGAAACTCTGTCTCAAAAAAAAAAAAAATAAATAAAATAAAATAAAAAAATAAAATATATATATATATATATATATATATATATATATATATATCTGTAAAATGCAGAATAAAATAGGTAGATCACGGAGGTTTCATGAAGATTAAATGAGTTAACATATAAAATAAAATGTATATAATATATAAAAACACTTATCTTAGGCTGTAGTAGACATTGAATAAACGGTGGTTATTGTTAAAATCTTGAAAGACTAAAACTAATTTAATTTACATGTTTAGTAAGTGTTTATTAAATTGAATGACTGATTAAAAAAAGACAAGGCAAGTGATGGTAAAAGTAATTTTAGGCCGGCCGGGCGCGGTGGCTCACGCCTGTAATCCCAGCACTTTGGGAGGCCGAGGTGGGTGGATCACAAGGTCAGGAGATTGAGACCATCCTGGCTAATATGGTGAAACCCCATCTCTACTAAAAATACAAAAAACTAGCCGGGCGAGGTGGCGGGCGCCTGTAGTCCCAGCTACTGGAGAGGCTGAGGCAGGAGAATGGCATGAAGCCGGGAGGCGGAGCTTGCAGTGAGTGGAGATCGGGCCCCTGCACTCCAGTCTGGGCAACAGAGCGAGACTCCATCTCAAAAAAAAAAAAATAAATAAATAAATAAATAAAATAAAAATAAAAATAAAATTAGGCCAACTATTGAACTTTGAAGCAGCAGTAGGAGTACAGTAATGAGACATATTTCTGAAATGGTACAAAAGGTGATTTACAAATTATTATTTCATTTTATGCCTGCATTTTAAAAACATTCCTGCAATGAATACATATATTACTTATGATATAAAAATGAATAGCATAAATATAAATCTTTATATTGAGGCATGCCATCACTAACATAGTTCTCACATTTATATTCAGCAATAATGAATAATTTTATATTTAAATCCAGGAACTCAGCAATAATGCTACTCAATTTCTGATTTTGTATTTCAGTAAAGTCCAATAACTCAACAATAATGAATATTCAATTTTTTAATTTCTAAAAGCAGTACACCCCAAACTTGCTATTTGATATGTTAGTTTACTTTGTATTTGGTTTTAGAGAAATAAAGTAATTGCTTCACCTCCATTTTTAGGCTAATCTACTGAAGTGAAAATATTATTTTCTAATTTGTTAATGAGCTTTAAGGCTGCTATCCCAATATGGATAAATCAGATCTACAAGATATTGACCTATATCTTCAATCAGCTTCCTTGAATATACAGAGTACTAGACCTAAAAATAAAAATAATATCATGGAATAGGCTTTTACTAGTTCTAAAGTATCATTCTTCAATGTTCCTGATAATATATTCTTGAACTCTAATTCTTCCATGTCTTCACCACACTCTTCATTGATATGACACTTAACCACACATTTTACATTGGACACAGCATTAATGTGCACCTAGAGAAAATCCTAGAATCTTAGTGGGTTACCACTAGAAAGCCATTCTTTAGTTCTAACTTACAAAAAGTCCAGTGTCTGTGTGCTGGCATGGCTAGGGGGTATGTGTTAGGGTAGGGGCGCTGCAGTTGTACAGTAATGGATTATGTTCCAACTCCCTCCGTGTTGGCAGCTTTGCTAACCTCTGGGATCTGCAGACCCTTAGCTGGAAACTAAATTTCACAAGCCAGAGAAAGACATGAGAGAGGACAAGATCCCCTGCAGATGGGTCATTTGAAAGAAACTGGTACAACTGGAAGTAGGACTGGGAAATGCTGGCTGAGAAGGTACCTCTACAGAAAGGATTTGCAGAGAACTAGCTGTGTCTTCACAACTATTCCACAACTGTGAGATATCTTTGCCTTGCCCTGAACTCAGAGTCATTTTATTTTTGTGTATATCAAATTAGGACAGTGTCTGGCAGAGCCGAGGCAGGGGGATCATGAGGTCAGGAGTTCAAGACCAGCATGGTCAACATAGTGAAACCCCATCTCTACTAAAAATAAAAAATTAACCTAGATGTGGTGGAATGTGCCTGTAGTTCCAGCTACTTGGGAGGCTGAGGCAGGAGAATCGCTTGAACCTGGGAGGCAGAGGTTGCAGTGAGCCTGGACCATGCCATTGCACTCTAACCTGGGCAACAGAGCGAGACTCTGTCTCAAAAAATAACAACAAAAAATTGTTTAATGAATGAGCAAGTCTTTTTTTTTTTTTTTTTTTTTGAGACGGAGTCTCGCTCTGTCTCCCGGGCTGAGTGCAGTGGCCGGATCTCAGCTCACTGCAAGCTCCGCCTCCCGGGTTTACGCCATTCTCCTGCCTCAGCCTCCCGAGTAGCTGGGACTACAGGCGCCCGCCACCTCGCCCGGCTAGTTTTTTGTATTTTTTAGTAGAGACGGGGTTTCACCGGGTTAGCCAGGATGGTCTTGATCTCCTGACCTCGTGATCCGCCCGTCTCGGCCTCCCAAAGTGCTGGGATTACAGGCTTGAGCCACCGCGCCCGGCCGAGCAAGTCTTTTAATCTTATTATTTTTATAGTTATCTGAAACTATAAGCATGTGTTTCCATAGGAAGATACATGTGCATATAAGAAGACTAAGTCATTGTGACCCAAGCTTGGATCTAAGACCATGTAACAAACAGAAAAGATAAAAGTTAATCATGAGACGTAAATAAACAATAACTAAAGTAAACAAATCAAGCAAGGAGAGAGAAAGAGAGAAACTAAGTACAAAAGCAACATCAGATGAAAATCCAACATAGAATTTAAAAAAAAAAAATGGATGTAAGATGCCACCACCAAGTGTCCAATGAATAGCAGTAACTTCCAGTAATACATATATATGTTTACATGTATACATATATGTTTACATGTGTATATAAGTATACATGTCTATATATACTTATAAAATCACTGAATAAAGAATAATTAACTCCTTCAGAAGTATATCAGATAAGTAATATTAATTTTTATTGATAAAGCACCTATTAATATTTACCAGATTGTGGAAAGTGTTCTCACCCTTTTCTTTCTCTTTCTCACTCTGTTGGATCCATAAAAATCGCTGCCTAAAATTAACTAATGCCGATGGGAAAACCTGTTGCATGTGTTTGTCATTTTGCTTATAATAGGATGTGAAGTAAGCAGCTGAAAAATTAGACATTGTTGTTATTATCAAACCCTCAAATGCCCTGTTATTATTAAGATGCTGAGAACTGGTAATTAAGCAATTACAGTAAATGTTGGAATTTTTCTACATTAAACACACATACACTGACTTTTCAAGATGGTAATAATGGAGACAACTTGAAAAAAAAAAAAAGAGAATTCATTCATGCAAAAGATTTGGTGAAATTTATGTCAGCCAATTCATTTATATCATTAGTTTCCACATGATAAAGATACTTCAAGTGTTTAATGAGAAAGGACTTTAAAAATACGTGTAGTTGGTGGAATGTGTGGTCCTTACAACATTTTAATCTAAGAATATATTCTGGGCTAGTTCCACATCTCACTTGACTATGAAATGGATGCTGTCAATTTGCCATAATTTATATCCACTCAAACTTACCCTTAGTATGTCTGCCTATAAGATCCATCTCACATGTCCTGTTGGCTTTCATAAGGTGAGCTTCTTACCAGATTATATATTAGTGTTCTAACACTGACAAGATTGATGTCCAGTACTCAAGTTATAGAAGAGACATAATTTTGTATAATGAAAATATCCAAAACATTCAATGGTATTAATGAAGGATTATGTCCTCCTTCACATGAATGGCATTAAATACCAATATATTACAGTAACAATTTGAGATGGTGACTTGTTGTTAAAGGAGGTTTAAACCTTTAGGAATTGATTTTTTAAATATATTCATAACCCAGCGTTCACCATGGCCTTTCTCTTCTATTTTCCCTAACTCTGGTTTTAGCAGTCTCTGCCTTATTATTTAGCGATAGGGGATTGTTTTTGGGGTATCAGTAAATTTGCATTCAAGGGCAAAGAGCTTGTTTTTGAAACATGCATGCCATCCTCTCCACCTTTCTGTATTCTCACTGGAGTTCAAACATCTAAGGGAATAGTCCGGACTGTTGTAAAGTTGAAATGATGACTGTTCTTTCCCCACTAATTGTCACAGGGCAATTGCCTTTTCAAAATGTTCATCTCCTAGGGCTGTGAAGCCACACCATGCCTGCAAAAGCTGACTGTTTTCTTTGTAAGTTGTAGACATTAGGCAAGTTACTTAACCTGACTGGGTTTCAGTTTTTTATCTGTAAAGTAAAAATAATAGTACTACATTCCTCAAAGTGTTTCAATGAGGTAGATGTGAATTAATGCAGATGAAGGAATTAGAATAATGCCTTGCATATGATAATCACTTAGCAAATGTTAGACTAGAAGTGACCGTTAATAATTTATAACTGAAATAACAACTGAAATTTATAATTTCAGTTCTCCTATATTCCACAGCCATTAATCAAGTAGAAACCAAAAGTCAAGGGAACAGAAAAATAAGTCAATAGAACTTGGCTACATCTTATAGACAAAACATAATAAAAATTGCTTGCAATATCCCTTTGATGACAACAAAATACATCAATTATTAAGAATATAAAATTGACAAATAGGCAAGAAGACAATATGAACTTCTATTCCAAATAAATATATGTAAAAATTATAGAAAAAGCACAAGCTCGCTGTCCTTTACCCAGTCTTTGAACTGCTAAAGTTATTGTCTTAGAATTGATGTTTGCCAATAGTAATAATACTTGTTTCAAAGCTCCATCTACAGTTATAAATTAGCAATGTCAGTAAAAACAATAGCAATAGTAGAAATTACATATACAAATAACAAATGAATATACAGTATATAATACAGGTGTATATATTGTATACATTTATATATAATATAATGTGTTTATAAATAATATATACAATTTGATATATGACAAGTAAACATAATTACCATTATTGTTATTATTCATTTGTACATGTAATACACATATATACATATGCCATAAATGTCTCCATCACCAGGGCTCATGGCACTATATTTGGTTTTGACTATTTCAAGCTCTTTCATGGGCTGATTATATGCTCATAACACCCCTGCTATCAAGAGACTTTTTTATGCTTCTCTCTAACCCTTAACTTTCCTGGTCAATATACTATAAGGGATGACATCACAAACAATGGAGACAAGGATGCACTTTCGATTCTGATTTTTTTATTACTGTATGTATAAATTTTGAAATTCTGTTTCATTCCTTCCTTCCTTTATATATTTAATGATTTTTACATTATATACTATGTGCGAGTGCTTGGCTACTTGCTGTCTATACAGGGGCACAATGGTGAAGGAAAGGTATATCGTATGTGCATTTAAGCAATTTAGAATCTAGTGATGAATCCAGCTGTTGACACATAGATCATTAAAATATTAACTTGGTAAATTCTATAAAGTAACAATAGGAGTGTCTATGAGAAGAGATAAAAAGCAAGTAGAGCTGTAAAAACTAAAAGGAGTAGTAGTTCATGTTGCTTCATCTGTGTTGAGGATTTGGAGTTTATTCCAGACACACTTGGAAGCCTCTGAAGGATTTTAAGTGCTAGAATGACATGACCAGGTATCTGTTTATAACGGATCAATCTGGATGCTGGATAAGGTAGAGTTTATACGATGCATAGGGGAAAGGGGGAGAGCAATTAAGAGCCTATTGCAGTGTCTCAGGTGAAAAATGATGGCAAATAAATTAGAGTGGAGAAGGTTGCAAAGAAAAGAACCAGACAGACTTGAGATACATTTCAGATGAGGAGCTGACAGGACTCACTAACAGAGTGGGTTTAGGGACAGGTGAGCGTGAAGGTGTCAAGAATGATTCTCAGGTGTGTTACTTGAACACCTGGTGGATGGAGGGATAATTACTGAAAAGAAGAGGCTGTGGGGAAACTAGATATGAGTCACTGGAAGGGAAGAGACTTAGAGTCTAGTTTTGTTCAGATTAATTTTGAGATTGCAGAAAAGCCTCCAAGTGTATATACTGTCTATTTTAACTACAGGAATCAGAAGTTCATAAAAGAGTTTGGGATTAGAAACATAAATCTTTCAATCAGCACCAGACAGAGCACATCTAAAGAGGTGGTTTCCTCAGCTAAAAATGAGAGTAGCAATGAATGTGGTAGTAAATATTCATATGTACAAAATTCCAGAGACATGACACTGAGCAGGTACTCACTGAACACAGACGTGTAGGCTCCTAGGAAACCTAATGATATTCTTGCAATTCAACTTTTAAACACACACACACACACACACACAGAAAGACACATCTGTTCAGCACATATTTAGTAGGGGCAGAAAGAAAAAAAAAAGATTTCTTTTGATCAAGTTGTGTGCTGTACATATATTCAAAATAAGAAATGTATTACATACATAATTGTATTATGTAAGGATATGTTAACTTTCTGGAAATATCTTTCCTTTAGCAGCTTTCTCATCACTTGTAACTGGATGAACTAGTCACTCATGCTTGCTGAGTGGAAAGGTAACTTCTAGCAATATCAGTCAAATCCTGTACCTGCACATGACAGAGTTTCTGTTTCACAGGAACAAAAACACAGTTCCAGTCCCAATTGGCTTTCAGTTACAGAATTTCGAAAGTAATTATCTGACACAGCAGAAGCCAAACAGTGCTCTATTTTTATTTTCCATTTCAAACTCCGAATGTGAATCAGATTCTCACCAGAAATGTGACAGAAATAGGAGGAAAAGAAATGGATTTACTTATTCATTTACACTAGCTGAAGTAAGTCAATACTCTGAAACATTCAGTAAGATATTTTCCACCTTTCCACAGCTTTTATTCCATTTTTGCTTTATTATGCAGTGTTCCACAGCAGACTACTTTTTAGAAGATTGTCACCAAATTTAAAATGTAGGTATTTCTTTTTCCTACATTTAATGATAGGTAAGCAGTAATCTGTTAGGTTTCTGAGTTTTAATTGATTGATAAAATAGTCAATTTTACATGTCAACTTGAGCAGTCTAAGGAAGGCCTACAGAGCTGGTATTTCTAGAAGTGTCTATGAGAAGGTTTCTTTGAATATTACATAGAGTAAAAAAGATCCTCCCTCCCCAGTGTGGACAGGCACAATCCTATCTTTTGAGGGTCCAGAGAGAACAATGAAAGCAAAGGAAGGGTGAACTTGTTCTCTCTCTTCTAGAGCTGGGGCATTCATCTTCTCCTGCCCTCAGACATCAGAGCTCCTGGTTGTTGAGCCTTCAGGCTTCGTGACTTACACCAGTAGCTTCCCTGGTTCTCAAGTCTTTGGCCTTGGACTAGGAGTTGTGTTGTTGGCTGGCTTAGTTGCCAGGCCTTCAGACTAGGTTTAAATGACACCACTGGCTTTCTTGGTTCTCCAGCCTGCAGAGAACATGGTAGGACTGCTGAGTCTCCATAATCATATGACCAAATTCCTACAGTAAATCTCCTTTTACCTACCTATCCATCTTTCTATCAATCTATCTGTTTATCCATATATACTTTGGTTCAGTTTCCCTGGAGAATCCTAATTCAATTAGAAATAAAGGTAATTTTATGTTACAGGCCTTTTAGAAGTATTGTCATTGCACCAAAGTAATCTGATCCATTAATGAATGATAATGTTATTTGTTAAACAACTGCAAAAAGCATAAAAGAGTATCAGAATATAGAGTCATAAATAACATACAAAAAAACTGTACATTAGTGCAGACCAATATTTTTTATACTCCTCCATAAAGATAAACTAGCCGTGGCAGAACTTTACTTCTACTTTAACAGAAGAACAAGTTATTTAGACAACTAGGCATGGAGGCATTTGTGATTATGTTAGATAGCAAGCATGATTCTTCCAAATGTATTACTGTTGTTGTCATAGACTTTATAGCTTGGCATTTGGGACAGTGAAACAATTTGATGTATTAAAGTCTGATCCCGGGTAATCAATGAATGATAATGCCCGTCTTCTAGAGTTAGTACTCCTCCTCCTCCACCTACTGTGACAGAAAACCCTATGATTCTGTAAATCTTCACCTACCCTACTACCAATATTTTGCTATTTTCTTCTAAAGACAAAGTACATAATTTGGATAAAGGAGTCTAAGTTCAGATAGCGATTCAGGGCTGTTATTTTTTTGGTAAAATTATTTCACTTATTACCCACCTTAAGCCTAGAGCCAAACTAATGTAGTCACCAGTAATTAACATTTTCTAATTTCAAAATAAGTAGTACAACTATTAAAGCAGTTGTATGGAAGAATCTGTAATCTATTAAGAGATGTTTTAAGTCATTTTATTAATATTCCTGGAACTGCATCAGAATCAAATATTTGTCACCCCAGAGCTAAGGTGATCAAAAGGTTCATTATTAAATATATACTGTACTTTATTATGGGAAATCAGATATACTCCAGGGATGCCAGGAGTGAAACATACCATGGCTTACTCACACCAATTTTTGAATACAATCTTTCTAGTTGCCTTTTACACCGTAAAATTCATTGTGGATTTTGTTGCTATTAGAAACAATAAAATGAAGAGTTTAATGAGTGAAACTTAGAAGGACAAGAGAACAGATATATGTACAGCTTTGCCCTTAGAAAGATAGAGAATAAAACAAATAAAAACCAGGGTCCTTGTACTGTACTCCTGAAAGGTAAGAGAGGGTCTGAGAATAAGGGGCTATGGAAGGAGGGTAGATAACCTGACTCCAGCTTCAATATATTCTGGGAGGGGATTAATCTGTATAGCTGTACAATCTGAAGAGAAGGATTAGATAAACTTCTGTACATGTGCGAAGGAATCATATGTACAAAAATGATAAGTCTGGTAATATAATTTTTCATATCTTAAGTTTCAAGACGCTACAACTAAAAAAGTGGCACAAGTTGAAATACCCTCTTGAAAAATATTTGATTATTTATGAATTAAATAATTAATATCCTCTCTAAAACTTCAAGTTAAATTATCAAGATTCAACTACAATCTAGTGAATTCTGTTTTATTTGAAATAGTGCTACAAATAGCATTGCATCATGAAATATAACTAACTATGTGGTGACTAATTTTATGTATCATCCATACTGGGCTAAGGGATGTCCAGAGAGGTAGTAAGATGTTATTTATGAATGTGTCTGTGAGAGTATTTCCAGAAGATATTAGTATTTAAATCAGTATTGGGGATTAGCATTTAACTCAACATGGGTGGACTCCATGCAATCAATTGAGAGATCAAATAGAAGAAAAAGATGGAGAAAGGGTAAGTTCTTTATGTCATAGATGGGACATCCATCAGTCTTGCTCTCCAAAATTGGCACTGCTGGTTCTCAGGTCTTTTTACTTGCATTGAATGACATCGCAAGCTGTCCTCATTTTCCAATATTGAGACAGAAGATAATGGAATTTCTTGGCCTCCATTAACAATGTAAACAAATTCCCATAAATCGATCTCTTTTTTCTCTCCCTCTCTCTCTTTCTCTCTTCCCCTAATATTCTATAGGTTCTGCTTTTCTGTAGAACCTTAATATAAACTATAACTGACCTATAATGTTTTTACTAGCATATGTAAGTACCATTTATTTTTTAAAAGCCATGCATGAAATATACAGGTATACATCCCCTTCAGTGATACAATTTGATAAATAAGACCTTCACACTGTTAAATATGATAATTCAATCTGTGAAATATGTTCTAGACTTCTAGTTCAGATAAAATGATATACACTAATTTTTCCCTATTCCTTCCTGACTAGTACAATTATAAACGCTGGAAGTCACACAAGGGACAAATGTAAGTGATTTCTGAAAGGTATGAAAAAGAAGACAAGTTTGTTTGCAGTCTTAGTTCTGGAGAAATGTCAGCAGCAGGCTATCTTGTATCCCCTGAACCAACAGAAAAAGGCTCTCCAGGCCTAGTGCTCCCTGTACCACAACCTGATAGCAAAAGGTAGCTCAGCTTCTTGCAGAGAAATGAGCTTACTCATTTCAAACGGAAGTGTCTCTGAAAACATCAGGCAAACATGACAACTCTGACAAGGGACATTGCTTGGGAGCCCCACCAAGAATAAGCAGTCAGTAGAAGCATTCTGCTTCTTCATAAATTATGAGACTTCCTTTTTCACTAAGAACTACTGAGGCAGGTTGACTGGAAAGAGTTGACAACAGTTAACCTTGTCTAGGAGGATGTTTGACTTCATGGTGTCATGATTCCCCATCCTTGTCCAAGGACTGTCCAAGGACACCAGGAAAACCCTGTCCAAGTACAGCAGGAAATCTGAAGTTCAGCAGTAATGGAATTGCTCCACATGATGGCTCCACCAAGCAACATCCACAGAATGGCCTAAGGGAAACCCATTTTGTGCCATCAAGCAGCACCAGTGGCTCCAGATAAACTTAGTAAGACTGAAATAACACTACATAGGCACTGAAAATACCCTGCCATTTAAATCACAGTCCACAAAAATTAGGCCAAGCCCCACATGCTAAACCTAAACTTGGTGAGTGACTTAAAATAGACTTTAACAAGACTAATTTAAACAAGACTCTGAATCTTCTATCATAATAAGAAAAATGTCTGGGAACTAAAAAGAAAATCACCTACTATACCAAGAACCAAGAACATTGTAACAGAAATGAAAAAAAAAAAAATAATCAAGTGATGCCAACATCAGAATGAATCAATTACTGGAAATATCTGACAAGGCTTTAAAAGTAGCTTTTATAAAAATGCTTTCTTAATACATTAAGAACTTATTTTGAACTAAGTGATATACACATAATCTCAGCAAAAAATAAAAGTTATTTTAAAAAGAACTAAGTAGAAATTATAGAACAAGAAAGAAAACAAAATAACAGTAATGAAAACATTGCTGGATAGGTTGAGTAGTAGAGTGGAGATGACAGAATAGAATCAGTTAACTTGAGAACAGAAAAATAAAGTTCACCCAATCTGCAAAACAGAGAGAAAAACTGTCTCAGGGACACGAAGGACAATAAAAAAGGTCCAATATTTCTATTACTAAAATTCTGGTATAAAATAGAAAAATGACTGAGGCTAGAAGAATTTTAAAGATATAATGACTGAAAACTTTTTCCCAGATTTGGTGAAAATCAAAACCTACAGATCCAAGAAGTTGAGACAATGCCAAACAGGTTAAATTCAACAAAATCCACAACAAGATGTGACATAATTAATCTTTTGAAAACTAAAAATATAAAAGAACATTTTTTTGAAAGCAGCCAGACTAAAATGATGCATTACCTGAAAGGAAAGGGAATTCACATGACAGTAGATTTTGCATGCAAAACCATGGAGACTTAAAAAATGTGGTGCAATGTTTTGCAAGTTTTGAAAGAGCAGAACTGTCAACTACAAATTCTGTATCTGGCAGAAATGTTCTTCAAGAATGAAGGAAAATAAAACTATTCTCAGATAAAGGCAAACTAAAAGAATCTGTTGATATCAGACATACCTTATTGATTGGCTAAAGGGAGATCTTCAAATAGAAAGGAAATGGCAAATGAAAGAATACTGAAACTGAAGCAACAAGGGGAAGAGCAGAAAAGTGAAAAAATAGGCTGTTCTTTCCTTCATGAGCTTTATCAATCATATTTAAATATTGAAACAAAAATTAAAACACCATATGATATCCAAGGCTATAAGTGAAGAAAGTTACAGAACCAAAATGGAAGTGAAGCTTTTCATACTTCCTTCAAAATGGTAAAATGTTGATACTTGTAGATGGTTAACAGTCACCTATGTGACTAAAGCAACCACAGTGAGAAATATACAAAGAAGTACACTCAAAAACAGAGTAAATTATTTAGGACAGAATCTTTAATAATGTTCGCATAACACACAGAATAGCATTAAAAAGAAACAAAGAAATGAGAAACAGAGAAAACAAATGTAAGATATATAATAAAATAGCACTCCTCATTAACATATCCCTAATTATCTTAAATATAAATGATTTAAATAAAACAGAGAAGGCATACTGAACACACAAATTACTATCCAACTATATGCTGCTTTTAAAAAATTACTTCAAATTCAATGACACAGGTAGATTTTGAAAGTAAAATAATGGAAAATACTATACCATGTAAATATTATTTTTTATGAAACTCGGAATGATTGAATTAATATCAGACAAAATACAATTTGGAGCAAGGAAAAACATGTCTGCTCTAGTAACTGTTATCCAATGTAGTAACTTCTAGCCAGTGCAACTATAAGGCAGAAAAAGAAAATAAAATACTTAAAGATCATAGAGGTCAGAATAAAATTATTTCTATTTTTAGAAAATGTTATTTTCCATGTAGCAAATCCCAGTGAATCTACAAACAAACAAATAAAACAAAACAAAGAAATAAACTAAAACTCATACAACTAAGTGAGTTCACAAATTGGTAGGATAGAAGATCATCAAACACAAATCAATACTAACAATGAATATTCAGAAACTGAAATTAAAACAATTGCATTTACAATCACTACAAAGAACTACTGACACATGCAATAAAACATGCACATAATGTTTCATGCACTGAATGCTGAAAATTACAAAATACTAATGAAAGAAATCAAAGACCAACAAAATAAAATGATATTATATTTATTAATCGAAAGACACAACAGAGTAAAATGTCAGTTCTTTCTAAATCTATAGGTTGAATGCAATGCCTTTCAAAATCCCAGCTTGAATTTTTTTTTGTAAACATAGGCAAGCCTATTCTCAAACTTCTATGGAAAGACACAGGCCTTAAATTAATTAAAACACTCTTGATAAGGAAGAAAATCATAAGAATTACTCTTTGATATTAATGCTGGTGATACAGCTACAGTGAACAAGACAGTGTGGTGTGGGAGAGAGAAACAGATTAATGGGACAAACTAGATGACCCAAAATAGAACTCCACAAATACGTTTAGCTGACTTTTGACAAAGGTGCTAGTGGATATGGTTATAAAATGCCAGTGAAAGATCCTTGTTGTGTTGAAACTGTTCAGTATCATAACTATAATGTTGGGGATACATGGACCTAGGCAGTAGATAACATTGTTATAAAATTTAATACCCACATATACACATAAAATGGGACAAGGAGACGTGGGGGAATCTGAATAAGGTTGCTGGATTTTATCAAGGATAACATCCTGGTTGTAATATCAAACTCTTAAAATCTAGTTTTGTAAAATATTACCAATGAGGGGTATTGGGAACATTTGCAACAGATGTCTCTGTATTCTATTTTACAAATAAATATGAAACTGCAATTATCTCAATAAAAATTTTCATTAAAAATTATGTTCAATTGAAACAACGTAAATAATCTGTGATGAATTTCCAGATCTTTGGAAATACTCATACCTGATAAGCATTTTTATCTTTGAGTTGGACTTGGATAGCGGGGTGTGGGGGTTATGAATACAATAAGGCTTTGCTTACTAGTAAAAATAAATCATTTTTTCCCTCATATTTCATACCATGAAGAAAGTTTTAGAAAAAAATCCCAAAAAGTTACCATTTATCTCCATGATTTTAACAGAATTAATTTAAAATTATATTAGATGTTGAAAATCAATTTCCACTCATTCTCAAACTACAAGATAAATCTTAGTGTTTTAAAGCTTAGTGTTTTTGTTCTGTTAATTATTTAATTCAAATATTGATTAAATTATGTTATTGGATATTTAGATAAATAGATTATAAAGCATACCTGATATGAAAACATACCTTTGGAAATTAGGGAAATTCAGCGGAATATTTAATTATTATATGGCATATGTAAACACAATTATACTGATATTAACATAAATTAAGATACTTTTTTAAAGGCTAAACAATACACTTATTATATAGTAATACTACATTTTCTTTATCCATTTATCTGTCAATGGACATTTGGTTGTTTCCATATTTTAGGTATTATAAATAATGCCAAAATGGACACAGGTGTGCAGGTATCTCTTCATGATGCTGATGTCACCACTAGCAACAATATGGATGAATGTAGAAGACACTACGCTTAGCAAAATGAACTAGTCCCAGAAGAGCAAATACTACATGATTTTACTTATATGGGATATCTAAAATAATCTCATAGAAGCATACAATAGAATTGTGGATGCAGTTGAAAGAGATCAAATGAAAAGACTAAAAGGCAGAAATGAAGTCCACAGGCAAACAGCCCGGGCGGCGCCCTGAGCCTAGTTAAAGATGGACCCCGGACCTAACCGATTAGGTTATCTATAGATTCCAGACGTTGTAAGGACAAGCATTGTGAAAGTCCCTGTCCTGCTCTGTTCTGTTCTAATTACCGGTGTCCGCCATATATCTCAGTCCTGGGCCCAGTACAAACACATTCCTCTATTTGTCCCAACTTCCTGAGCCCAACACAAACACATCCCACCATATATCTCAGAAACACCACCTAGAGAGCCCCCGATAAGGTCACAACCATTTGTAGTTTTACTAAATGCACAGGAACAAATAAAAAACTGTTAAATGTATAACTTAAAATATTAACCAATTGTGATGCTGCGACCAAAAGAATTCCTTTGTTCCTCTGTAACCTTACATATCCTGTATACATCGGGCTATAAAAAGCGGGCACATGCATCGTTCGGGGCCCTCTTGTATGTTGTGGAACGGAGGGACCAAGTTCGAACTTGCAGTAAAGAGCCTTGCCACTTGGCTTTGACTCTGGACTCTGGTGGTCTTCTTTGGGGAATAAACGGTCTGGGCATAACACAGTGGGCTAGAGGAAGGGAGAAATGTGAAGTTTTTGTTCAATGGGTGTGAAGTGTTTGTTTTGTTCAATGGGTATAAAGTTTTCATTTTGTAAGATAAATAAGTTCTGGAGATCTATTGTGCAACATAGGCTCTATAGTTAACAATATGGTATTGTTCACCTTAAAACATGTGAATAGGAATGTTCCCATGTTAAATATTCTACACACACACACACACACACACAAAGTATATAAGGAAAATTTTGAGGGTGATGAATGTGTTCAGTAACTTGATGGCTGTTTACTGTGGTGATGTTATTGGTATAAGCATGTGTCTAAATTTATTAAAATGTATACACTAGGAGTGATTTTTGTATAGCTATTATACCTCAATAAATCTTTAAAAAGATAACTTTGCTGCTGCACTACTATTCCAGAGGATTATTTTTTCCTGTTGTCTAATATATAACACAATGAAAACCAATGAAGTCTAATATGTTAGCTAAAATTGGTGACTAGTTGACACGGAAAATGATGTTCGTATATGCATTATCTTTTATGTGCTTGATAGACCCAATGCTTAGCACATGTAAACTTTGCAAACCAACTGCCATTTTCAAGAAGCATTATAACACAAACAGATACATTCGTCTTTATGTGAGTTTCCCCAAAGTTTTTCTGTTCAAGATGGAAGACGGAGCACAAGCTTTATATTTTTTCTTCTTTCTGAAGTCCCATTAAATTATTAACAGGATTTAAAAGATTGAAACATTCCCAAGAGTAAAATTTGTAGGGTTTGCTCTCAACACAATAGATAGTTCAATAAGTTCCTCAAAGACAAATTGGAAATAAAGTAATACATGATTGATACAGACACAGAAGGACAAAAGAAATCATAACCTTTAAAACACTATTGAAAGGCTTCTGCTGTGCAACTGTTTGACCTGTTTTGCATTTTTCCTGAGAAGCTTAGGAATCAAACATTCCAAGCATAATGGCAGGTGGGGGTGAGATTTAGCTCTAAAAAAGGTTAATGGAAAATATTTATAGCAAAAGTACTTAATGTCTCCAACCAGAGCATTTAGCAGGCAGTCATAAACATCTGCCAACAAGTGTGCCTATTCTTGGAAAAAAATTACGTAATTTTTTAAAGAACAATATTAATTAAGATGTCTAGGATAATGGAGGGAGTCAGTGATGAAGAGAACTGAAACTCTCCTCATTTATCTGAATGTCTTATGAACCCAAAGAGAGGTTTTCTGTATCTCATGCTAAAAAATGGAAAGTTATTATGACCTATTAGTTAATGAGGACAAGAATAAATGTATCAGTATTTTATATACATATAGGAAAGGTAATCAAAAGAAGACCTATAAAATTAAAGATAAAACAATATGACGACAAGGAAGAAAGAGGTAGGATTTGTGTAAACCATTAGATTCTCATATACCATAGCAGAAAATCAAGATAAAATAGACTCCGGTTAAAACAAAAATACTAAACCATCATAGGTTGGTTTTTAATCTGTAAGGAAGGGCTCTGAGTAGACAATGGAAGGAAAAAAAAAAAAAAAAGAGAGTACTTCTATACTATTTTATTTTTCCACAACATGCATGCTTTACATCCATAAGAACAGAAATTAACATAATCCCAGCACTTTGTGAGGCCAAGTCTGGCAGATGGCCTGAGCTCAGGAGTTCGCCTGGCTAACATGGTGAAACCCAGTCTCTACTAAAATACAAAAAATTAGCTGGTGTAGCAGTGTGCACATGCAGTCTCAGCTACTCGGGAGGCTGAGGTAGGAGAATTGTTTGAACCTGGGAGATGGAGGTTGCAGTGAGCTGAGACTGTGCCACTGCACTTTAGCCAGGGTGACAAAATTAGACTGTCTCAAAACAACAACAACAACAACAACAAATAGAAATTAACATAGTACAATAATAAAGGTGGCATGAAGCTGGGTAGAGAAAAAAATCCTTGGTTTCCTTTAACAGTATCTTTTTTTAAAATAGTATTTTCATTTAGAAACTTCTTCCTCAGCATTACTGAAAGCCAGGCAAAAAGACTAAGTATAGGTATGTTTCATTACGTTAATCACTATTGCACAGGTATCAGTCATTGAAACAACGCACTAAAGTCTAACACTGTCAAAGGTCTACGTCACTTTATTCAACGTATCTTATATATCATACTGTTTAATAAAATGAGTCTAAAGACCAGTGGCTCTCAAAGTTAGATACTAATTCAGGATAATTTCAGTAGCATTAGAAAATATTGATATCTAAGTGCTATTTTCAGATCGGCTGACTTAATTGATCTGAATGTACAATTTGGGCATCAGGATTTTTAAACATCTCCTGATGTGATTCTAACATCCAAACAAGGTTGAAAACAACAGACACATACTTTATGCATATTTCTCCCAAGGGAATATACACCAGCTCAGAGCCTTGTTTGCAGTATATCAGCCCACATTTAGCATATTCTTATTTCTTTGTTTTCAACATTCTTTACAGACACTAAGAAAACTGCAGCTGCAAAGTGTAGAATAAAAAACAACTTAAATGCAAATTAACAGCTCTCCAGAAAGAGCTTTTGGTCTCCCACAGCTGCACTGCGTATTGACAGTTTCCCCTGAACAACATACAAATATTTACTTACTTAATGGTGTTTGTGCCAATAATTGATATGTAGTTAGATATTATTTTGCCATTCTCTATCTAAATGTTTACTAAAATAGCAACACATTTGAAAACTCCCCCTCATCAATTTAATTCAATGGAACACTAATAACAGGGTTCAAAGAACAAGCATAACAATGAGAACCCTACATTAAAAAATTTTTAAAAAGCGTAAGATCATAACATAAATCATATGTAAAAGAGAAACGTAATCCTCAGCGAAATATCTATGACTCTCTTATAGCATTTTCTTTCTGCTTGGTGTTCTTTTATTTTAATTAAAAACAGTTTATGCTGCCTCAAATACTATAAATGTGTTTAATACTTCTCATAATTTTGATATAACAATAGAAAGAACCCAAGCATGGAAAGTAGCTAATGAACTGAACAAGCAATTACCGAGCAGACAAGATGTTCCAGAACAAGTTTATGAATCATTGCTTTTAGTTTTATATATATATAACCCGACAAGTAAAATCTCTTTTTCAAAACAGGTTGGTGGACACTCAGGTAAGTTTAAAAAAGAAAGGTAGTGACCTCTAATTCTTCTGAGATTCTGCTTACTTTAAAATAAAATGAATTATATTTAATATATCTTGATGGCATAAAGGATAAGATAAAATAACAAAGTAAAATTCAAATATGTTAAAATTTCCCATAGACTTTAAGTATTATATTAGGTATATGCTGGGCATATGTGTTTGTGTGTGTGCATGTATGAGTGCCTTTCATGTACACCCACCCATCTTACTTTTGAAAAATCAATACTCCATTGTGAAACTTTTGGGTATGAAACCTTTAAGAGGCAGATTTTGCCTCTTCCTTACTTAATGCTGCCAGATCACTGGCTCATGACTTAGGCTGGGCCAAAAACTGCATGAGATACAGAAAACCTCTCTTTGGGTTCATAAGACATTCAGATAAATGAGGAGAGTTTCAGTTCTCTTCATCACTGACTCCCTCCATTATCTGGAGCTTTGAAATTTGACCAAGTGACACAAAGACCAAGAGAAAAATATCATTTACGGTTGTGTTATCAAGAACAAAGTAGTAGCAGTGATAATAGTTTAAGTCTGGTGACAGAAGTGTCATGGACAATGGTCTGGCCCAATCATTCCTAAGGTATCAGCGTGGCTGCGCTTTCAGCTATGCAGCCTCCCTTGGTTTCAGTTGTATTTTCAACCCTTCCTCATTGGCCTTTCTGCCAATTGTGAAAACTATTCAAAATCTGTCCAAAAAGTCACTTTTATGCTTAAATTTCTCAGAGCCGGTCTGTTACAGTCAAGAAGGTGATCTACTAAACCATGCCTTTGGGCACAGATACTCCACAAATTCGCACATTTATAAATACAGCAAACAATAACAATGCCTGCTATCTGAAACCAAGATGAAGTGAGTCAGACTTAACTCTCCCAGTCTTCATAAGGTTTTCACACATTACAGTTAGGTATTAGATTCATAATGTCCCACACGCCTATGAGTTTATATGACCTTTACAGACTCATAGCTTTAGATCCATGTTGCAAATGTGGCTACATTTTCTTCCTAATTAGTCTAAACAAGTATTGTCTGATATTGTAACTGATAGCTTAGAAGCATATTTAAATTTAAAGTAATAAAATGTAAATGTTCAGCCTCTCAGTTGCACTAACCACATTTCAAATGTGCAGCAGTCACATGTAGCTAGTGACTATCATAAAAGACAGTGCAGATGTACAACATGACCATAACTGCACACAGTTATGTTGGCGAGCATTGGTCTAAACTCATTATGGTAATTCAAGCTTCTTCCCAGTGAGTAATTATGAAATCCAGACTTCAATCATTTGGCACAAAACTGTCATTCATTGAGGTAATCCAGTAAGACTCAAAGGAAGAATGTTTACATTTTCAATAAAATACATTTCTTATTTTACATGTTATTTTATATTTCTGCTTAAGCTAGCTAATAAATTGTTTTCAACCAAAGGACGTTGATTGGTAAACTGGTACCTAGAAATGGTTGATAAACTAGTACCTACCTTAAAAGATAAATCCTAAAATGTGTAATTGACAACTACTGGGGCACTTAACATTCTCCCATACCTAGGAAATCCTTTCTATAACAAAACAGAAACTGACTGAACTATAGCCTGCAAATCTTGGGACTTGGACCTCACATAATTTGTTAATTTACCACTTTTGAGGATTGGTCAAATCCTAATCACATTATCTGTATCTCTGTTTCTACCTGTGCCTACAGCCTGTTCTACTCTTCAAGTATACGAGCTCATAAATTACTTCCCAGTATTAAGCTTGTTTTAGATGGTTTATTCTAGAGCCAGCAGGAAATTACTAACCAATATAAACATCATTAAAACAGATAAGAGATCAGAATGATTAACATGTTGAGAAACAATTAAATTTTCACATGCCCTGGATTACTGATGAAGGCGATGACTAAAACAGTTGAAGAAGATACATATGTCTACTACAAATAAGTAAATAATCCATGGATTCCCATTAATTTATAGTCTTCCTCTATCACTAGTCAATACTCTTGAATATGGCTCAGCCCCGAAGATGACTAAGGCTCCTCAGGAGAAAATAACCTCCTAGGCATAAAATTAACTATGGAAAAAAAAAAATCTTTTCTTTTTTTTTCTTTTTTTTGACAGGGTGTGGCTCTGTCACCTGGGCTGAAGTGCCATAGCACACAATCTCAACTCACTGCAGTCTCTGCCTACTGGGCTCAAATGATCCTCTCACCTCAGCCTCTCAAGTACTAGGACTACAGGCGTACACCACCACACCTGGCTAATTTTGTATTTTTTGAGGAGATGGGATTTTGCCCTGTTGCTCAGGCTAGTCTCAAACTCCTGGGCTCAAGAGATCCACCTGCCTCAGCCTTCCAAAGTGCTGGTATTACAGATATGAGCCACCATTTCTAGCCAAAAGTATATCATTCTTATATTATTCTCACTGGAGCATCAGATTTTGTTATCCGCTTCCTCCTTAAAGCTTTCTCCTTTCTCTACTATGATTTTACTTCCTTGATTCTACTCCCTCTGCAGAATTCTAACTTCAAACTCTCTGTGAAGTCCTAGTTCTCTCTTTCCCCTTCAACTTTTTGTTTTTCAGAATTCCTTTCTGAATCAGATATCTGTATGCGTTTTCCTAAATCTTTCTCCATGGCTTCAATTACCATCTAATCCCCAGTGTCTCCCAATGCTATTCTTTAGCCTACATCTCTCTGTTGTAATACTCTGCATCTTTCTATACCTGCCTATTTGCAGGCCCATTAAGCACCCAGATAAAGCCTGTCCAAATAACTTCATCACTCTCAGTCCTTTACTCACCAGCCCTTTAATACAAGCGGGAGCCTGCCAACCACCTTCGAATAGTCCTGCAGACATTTTTTTCTCTTTCAACAGACACAAAATCTTGTCAATTCTATATCTTCAAAATATTTAATCAATCTATTTACTTCTCTCAATTTCTTCTACAACTGCCAAATTCCTGTCTAGATTTATGCAACAAGAAGCCATCCTCTCTGCCACCAAGCTTGTTCTTAATGTCACAATTTCATTTCCCACTTGGAAATCTCCCAGTTTATTCCCAAATACTTCTCAATAAACTACATAGCTATATTATTCTTTGAATCTTCTACCAGAATTGTACTCGGTGGCCCATCAACGTTCTCTAGCATTATTCTCAGGCCCACTTCTAACACATGCACTGTGCTCCAATCATTATCCCTGTTTGTCCTTGCATGTGACATATTTAACCTTTGGATATGTAATTCCTAAAATTTCACTGGAGTTCTTTCGTAACAAACACATTTTTTTTTTTTTTTTTTTTTTTTTTTTTTTTTGAGACGGAGTCTCGCTCTGTCGCCCGGGCTGGAGCGCAGTGGCCGGATCTCAACTCACTGCAAGCTCCGCGTCCCGGGTTTACGCCGTTCTCCTGCCTCAGCCTCCCGAGTAGCTGGGACTACAGGCGCCGCCACCTCGCCCGGCTAGTTTTTTGTATTTTTTAGTAGAGACGGGATTTCACCATGTTAGCCAGGATGGTCTCCATCTCCTGACCTCGTGATCCGCCCGTCTCGGCCTCCCAAAGTGCTGGGATTACAGGCTTGAGCCACCGCGCCCGGCCGTAACAAACACATTTTACCAGTCTTGTTTCCTACTAAGAGCAAAATATTAGTGCAATTTTTTCTCTTCCAATGAGCCCTCCCCAAATTGATCTCAGTCAAATGTATCTCTCCTCGTGCACCACTGCCTCCATGTTCAGCACTGCAGTGGCACTATCAGCACTGATACCATTATTTCTTCACAAAACTGCCTCTGCTTCTTGTCTTAACTTCACTAATCATTAAGGCTGCATATTTTATTAATGTAATCTCCAAATCTAACACAGTAAATGGCATGTTGTTAAATTCATGTTGAAGGTACAATTTTTGAAGTGAAATAGGGTTTTAGCATTTGTCTTGTTCTTCCGCCTTACCAATATGCATAATAAAACTCCTCTCTAGGAGGCTGGATTTACCAATATCAAAGATTTACATAGTAGAAACTGAAGGATACCAGTTCAACACTCCTTCCTCGGCTTCTTGGTACTCACATACATGTTACGAGTATGTGTCAGCAGAGTTGTGCTGAATTCGTAACGCATTATACAGCCCATACATGTATTGTCCCCTCAATCATTATGGAAACGGAAGCAAACTTTGCTCTGCTACTCTCTTTATTTTTGCCTATTAAATCTTTACAGAAATGAACCTACATTTTATTTTCTGAAAACTTTTCTTCCCTGAAACCAGTTGCTCACAGAGAAGCAAGACTGATTGTATAAAACACATATATGTCAATAAATACAGTAATTCATTGCTTAATGTGTGTCATTAGTTATTTCCTCATTGGGGAAATACTGTAAAGTGTGGTTAAACTAGACAGTACAATCTATGACACACTAAGACTATGTAATACGCTCTATTCCTCATAGGCTACAAACCTGTACAACTTGTTACCGTACTGATTAATATAGACAATTATAACACAATGGTGTGTGTATCTAAATATATCTAAACATAGAAAAGGTACAGTAGCTCTCTAGTTTAATAAAATCGCATTTGTCAAGAACACATGGACACAGGGAGGGGAACAAAATATAGGGGACTGTTGGGATTGGGGTGGGGATAGCGAGAGCATTAGGGAAAATAGCTAATGTATGCTGGGCTTAACAGGTGATGGGTTGATAGGTGCAGTAAACCATGGCACATGTTTACTTATGTAACAAACCTGCAGACCCTACACATAATATTTTCAATAAAAATAAAAATTAAAAAAGAAAAGGTACAATAAAAATACAGTGTTATAATTATGGAACCATCATCACTGACTGAAACACCATTAATGTGGCACACGACTGTACATTGATACTACATACTTTCCTTCTTAAAAGTAAACAATGTCTTCAGGTTTCTCAAAATATTAAGTCTCCAATTAGTTCCTTAAGGGGCCCTGTAATGTCGAGGCCCTACTGAGGAGTGTAGCTTTCTCTCCTCACTACATCTTCTTTCCTGAACCATAGGTACCTGAGTCTTTGAGCCTTCACTGCACAAACTTCTTTCCATCTCAGGATTTTTACATATGTTAATTCTCCACCAGGAACTAACTTATCCATTCCCAGTGACCACACAAAACACATCATCATTTTGGCCCTGATTGGCTCATTTCATTTTTTAGATGTCAGCCTGACTATTCCTTCCCCAGAGAGTTCTTCCCTTATCCTCCGTCTAGGTTTTACCCTGTTTATGTAGTGCGTTTTTTTCACAATTCTCATCATTGTTTATACTTGAATACTTATTTGTGTGAATGTCAATTTAATGTTAACCTGTCCCAATATATCTGCTTTGTTCACTACTATATCAACAATGTATAACATAGTGTCCAGAATACAGGTCACAGTGCATTTTAAATAAATGCATTTTGAGTAAATGAATATATCCTATATAGTAATCAATCTTTATCAAAATATACTCAATTGTAGTCAAGCTAAAGCACCAAACAATAGAAAACAAGGAAAAGGCCATGACTAAGTTAGTATACTATTATATTTAATATTATTCTTTTGTTTTTAATGTAGAAAAATATTTTACCGCATATATTGTTAAATCTCTCTGAATATAATGAGAAGTATGTTACATAAGAAACAAAGAATTCTAGCTGAATATGATTGATTATATTTAACTTTGTAAGTTTTGTAATGAATGCCTAGAATTTTCTTTACAAAAGAAAAAATAAAACAAAACAACAAACAAAAACAAAAATAAAACTGAATGTATTGGAAGGCCCACTAGGCTCAACTTCTAAATTAAATGTCTTTGTTATGTGAGGTCCAGTGCAATTAAATGTTCATACATTCATTGGATAAAAATCAATAAAATAATGGAACACACATTCTTAGAATAATGTAATACCAATGTTAAAAACAATTCATTTCCTTAAAGTAAATACATATTGAAACACATCAGTCTAAGTCTGGTGCAGTGGCTCACACTTGAAATCACGGCACTTTGGGAGGCCGAGGTGGTTGAATCACCTGAGGTCAGGAGTTCTAGACCAGCCTGGCCAACATGGTGAAACCCTGTCTCTACTAAAAAAAACACAAAAATTAGCCGGGCATGGTGGCACACACCTGTAAGGCCAGCCACTTGGGAGTCTGAGGCAGAAGAATTGCTGCAACCTGGGAGGCGGAGTTTGTAGGGAGCCACGAGAGTGCCACTGCACTCCAGTCTGGGTGACAAGAGCAAAACTGTCTCAAAAAAAGAAAAAAAAAGAGAAAAAGAAATAGAAAATCGGTCTACAATTAGTTATAAAGAAAAATAATTTTTGGAATATATGTTTCTACTTTATATTTGGGAATATTTTAGAATTTTATCTCTATATCTGCGTGAAAGTATCAAAGCATGATAAAAGAATACTGTATGTATATCCAGAAAGGATATTAAAAATATTATTTAATACAAATCTTGCTTTTGTACAAAACAAAACCCGAGGAAAGATGTGGACATAAAAATGGCAGACAAAGCTGGTCTAGGCATTTCCCTTACTATGAACAATTAGAAATGGTATATAAAAATTCAAACTAAAATACAATACAAGTAATCTAGAAACAGTAAGAGATAATCCCCCAGGAGAGAAAGAAGGGAAGGAGGACTTAGGGACATGGAGGTCATTTCCAACTGTCAGATAGCCCAGTGCCTCCTGGGGAAATTAACTGAGTACATGCTCTAGGCACCAACAATTTGATTTTTACACCTCCTGAAGATGAGAAAAAATAGACTTTCAGTCTCCTTAAGGTATAGAATTAGAATGGAGCTAGCTGAAGAAAGCCAGAACCCTTAAAAATAACTCCATGGTGGCAAAGAAGTTTGTGATTGTTTGGAATTCTTGGTAGAAAAATAGTTTCGGCCAGGCGCGGTGGCTCAAGCCTGTAATCCCAGCACTTTGGGAGGCCGAGACGGGCGGATCACGAGGTCAGGAGATCGAGACCATCCTGGCTAACACGGTGAAACCCCATCTCTACTAAAAAAAAAATACAAAAAAACTAGCCGGGCGACGTGGCGGGCGCCTGTAGTCCCAGCTACTTGGGAGGCTGAGGCAGGAGGCAGGAGAATGGCGTAAACCCAGGAGGCGGGGCTTGCAGTGAGCTGAGATCCGGCCATTGCACTCCAGCCTGGGCGGCAGAGCGAGACTCCGTCTCAAAAAAAAAAAAAAAAAAAAGAAAGAAAAATAGTTTCATGTGAGAAATTGAAACTCAAACCTACAGCCCAGATAAAAGGAAATATATGTTTTATATTTTAGTGGTGGTGTTGTTTACATTAAATGTATAGATAAGAATCAGTAGCTAAGAATTAAATCCATCTTTATGCAACCATTTCATAAAGACAGAAAGACAGCAGACGGAAAGATAAGTGGATCTCTATAAATATTTCTCAAGTTAAAGTTTAAAAGGATTCCACTAAGACCCCCATTTTTCCCCATCATAAACCACTGGAGACTAGTGAATATAAAAATGTTAAAGATGTACCAGGATCAAATCTCCATGACCGATAGTGAATAGACAAAGGAAATATGAGAATGGGAACACTGAAAACACACACAGAACCTAGAAAATTTGAAAAAGACTGTTATTTATGTGGTTTGGAAGAATTAAAGTAACAAAAATTAGATGGCAAAATGAGACCCGGTGAGGTGGCTCCTGCCTGTAATCCCAGCACTTTCGGATGCTGAGGCGGGCGGATCAGTTGAGGTCAGGAGTTTGAGACAAGCCTGGCCAACGTGGTGAAAGCCCGTCTCTACTAAAAATACAAAAATTAGCTGGACACAATGGCACACACTTGTAATCCCAGCTACTTAGGAGAACTGAGGCACGAGAATCACTTGAACCTGGGAGGCAGAGGTTGCAATGACTCAAGATCACACCACTGCACCTCAGTCTGTGAGATAGAGTGAGACTCCATCTCAAAAAAATAAAATAAAATAAAATAGGAGAAAATAAAGCAAAAGGAAATAGAAATTTTAAGATATATTCAAGTTAATATCCAAATTTAATTCAAAGAGCATATGAATAATGATTTAATTTAGTTCAAGACAGCATTAATAAATTAGAGGTAAAATTTAAGAAATTATATCAGAGGTTTCAGAATGAAACAATGAGGATGAAACAAGCACAAATAATTGTTCAAATAAATAAGAACAAATCAAATCAATATATTTAAGTAAATATATTTGATCAAGTAATTCAGTAAACATAATATACTTAATTATATTTTTCTAATTAGGTACAAAAATCCTAATCAATTAAAAAGTACTGATATTAGACTGTCTTGGGCTCAACAGTGCATATGAAAAATGCATATGTTGGCTGGGTGCAGTGGCTCACGCTTGTAATCCCAGCACTTTGAGAGTCTGAGGCTTGTGGATCACTTGAGGACAGGAGATTGAGATTAGTCTGGCCTACCTGGTGAAACCTTGTCTCTACTAAAAATACAAAAATTAGCCAGGTATGGTGGCGCACACCTGTAATCCCAGCTACTTGGGAGGCTGAGGCAGGAGAATCGCTTGAATCCAGGAGGTGAAATTTGCAGGGAGCTGAGATCCGGACACTGCACTCCAGCCTGGATGACAGAGCGAGACTGTCTCAAAAAGGGAAGGGAAGGGGAAGGGGAAAAGGAAAGGGAAAGGGAGAAAGAGAAAGAGGGAGAGAGGGAGGGAGGGGAAGAGAAAGACAGAGAGAGGGAGGAGAGAGGAGAGGAGAGGGGGAGAGAAAGAGAGAGAGAAAGAAAGAAAAGAAAGAAAGAAAGAAAGAAAGAAAGAAAGAAAGAAAGAAAGAAAGAAAGAAAGAAAGAAAGAAAGAAGAAAGAAAGAAAGAAAGAAAGAAAGAAAGAAAGAAAGAAAGAAAGAAAGAAAGAAAGGAAGGAAAGAAAAGAAAGAATATGTTAAAGCTCTGAACCCCAATACTTGAAAATATGACCTTATTAAGATACAGGGTCTTTACAGGGCTAATTAATTTAAGGTAGGGTCACTAAGGCAGGTCCCTAATCCAACATCAGTGATGTTCATATAAAATGGAGGGCTTTGGACACTAGATGTGAAAGAGATCAAATGAAAAGACTAAAAGGCAGAAATGAAGTCCACAGGCAAACAGCCCGGGCGGCGTCCTGAGCCTAGTTAAAGATCGACCCCAGACCTAACCGATTAGGTTATCTATAGATTCCAGACGTTGTAAGGACAAGCGTTGTGAAAGTCCCTGTCCTGCTCTGTTCTGTTCTAATTACCGGTGTCTGCCATATATCTCAGTCCTGGGCCCAGTACAAACACATTCCTCTATTTGTCCCAACTTCCTGAGCCCAACACAAACACATCCCCCCATATATTTCAGAAACACCACCTAGAGAGCCCCCGATAAGGTCACAACCGTTTGTAATTTTACTAAATGCGCAGGAACAAATAAAAAACTGTTAAATGTATAACTTAAAATATTAACCAGTTGTGATGCTGCGACCAAAAGAATTCCTTTGTTCCTCTGTAACCTTACATATCCTGTATACATCGGGCTATAAAAAGCGGGCACATGCATCGTTCGGGGCCCTCTTGTATGTTGTGGAACGGAGGGACCAAGTTCGAACTTGCAGTAAAGAGCCTTGCCGCTTGGCTTTGACTCTGGACTCTGGTGGTCTTCTTTGGGGAATAAATGGTCTGGGCATAACAGATGCATATACAGAGAAAAAAAAAAAAAAAAAAAAAAACTGTGTGAACCTGAGATGGCTGTCTAGGAGAGAGACCTAGAACAGGTTCCTTCCTCTGAAGGAACCAACCCTGCCCACCTCATGATTTCAGACTTCCAGCTTCCCAAACCGTGAGACAATAATAAATGTGCTGTTTTAGTCACGCAGTTTGTGCTACTTTGTTTCAGCAGTTCTAGGAAATAAACACACAGACCAAAAAATAGGAAGAGAAAAAAATAATCTGAGCAAAGGTATATTAGTGAATCCAGAGAACACAAGGGACATAGTGGCAATCCTGAAATAAGCCTAAGAGAAAGAAAAAAATTTAAATGAAATTACAGCAGGGTTATTGGCAAAAATAGAATCCAGTATACAATATATCTTCAACAAAACGATATTGGAAAAACACATCCTAGAATTCTTCACACACACAGAAAAAAAATAGTAATTCAATAAAGAAGAAAAAAATTACCATTCAAGATCAAATAGAAAAATAAAGTAGTAAAGGTTCTTCATAAACAACAAGGAAATCAAACTGGGAGGAAGAAGGGGATAGAAGCAATCAACAAAAAAGATATTGATAAATGTGTGGAAGTCTAAGCAAGACTGAATGTTTAAATGATTTTAGTAATAAGGACCCATCTAGAAAGTACTTTATAAAACAAGAAAATGTTAGACAAAAATAGTGTGATAAAAGAGAAAGTAATTAGAGTTTAAATACACTAAGGTTTTTGTATTGTTTAGGACAACCGTAAAGGTATCAGCTTTAAACTTTATGAAGTATATCTGTTAAAAATAAACAGGGTATAGTCATAGGTCAGTAAAAAGAAAATTGAAGCCAAGAAGAAGAAACTGGATATAGAAGTAGAGAGAAAGAAAGAAAGTGTTAAATACGTTAGAAATATAAGTATATACTTTATACACTAATACTAATAACAATAATTATTATTATTTGGAGGCTTAAAAATAACTTGGTATATTATGAAAGTGCATGTAGAAAGTAGAAAACATACTATGCAACTGAAATTTGAACATTCTATGTCCTTGTTGTTGGAGAGGTAGAAGGAGACATTATGTTTTGACATGGAAGTAATGAATACATGCAAAAAATTAAGAGCAATCACAACTGCAAAAAGCATAAAACATAAAACCACCAAACAGATAGATAGACCCTCCAGTAGGAGTCATTGCAGGAGAACAAAAGAACAACAAACAAAACAAGAAACAAACTAATAAACAAAAATTTGTTAAGCAGAAAATACAAAATAAATCTGTAATGGGTCCAAATGTATTAAAAATTACACTAGAAGTGCTTTTACACTGTTAGTGGGAGTGTAAATCAGTTCAACCATTTTGGAAGACAGTGTGACTATTCCTCAAGGATCTAGAACCAGAAATAGTATTCCCAAAGGATTATAAATCATTCTACTATAAAGACACATGCACACATTTATTGCAGCACGATCCACAATAACAAAGACTTGGAACCAACCCAAATGCCCATCAATGATAAACTGGATAAAGAAACTGTGGCACATATATGTCATGGAATAATATGCAGCCATAAAAAAGGATGAGTTCTTTTTTTTTGCAGGAACATGGATGAATCTGGAAACCATCATTCTCAGGAAACTAACACAGGAACAGAAAAGCAAATACCTCATGTTCCCACTCATGGGAGTTGAACAATGAGAACACATGGACACAAGGAGGGGAACGTCACGCACTGGGGCTTGTTGGGGGGTCGGGGGCTAGGGGAGTGATAGCATTCGGATAAATACCTAATGTAGATGATGGGCTGATGGATGCAGCAAACCAAAATGGCACGTGTATATTTATGTAACAAACCTGCATGTTCTGCACATATATCCTAGATCTTAAAGTATAATAAAAAAATTGCAATAGGCACAATAGAATAAAATCATTACTTAAAAAAAGAATTGTCAGATTCTATAAATAAATAAAAAGTTAAAACTCATTTCTATGTGGATAATAAAAAATGATAAATAGGATATATATCCTTATAATGATATAATTGCATGGACAAAATATTTAAGAGCATTTTTACCAAGGGAATCTTGTTATCAGAATTTTAATATCTGATTAGAGAGACTCTTCAGAAAAAAGACATTAGAACTATATATTATTTAATGATAAACTAAATCATTTATCTGCGACCTATAATTCTGTACTAATAAGTATTTCAGAATTTAGCCTCAGAATGTGAAATTACAAAATTACAAGAATATTGACACCTGTAGTCATAGTAAAAAAATTTATCCCCTGGAAAGCCAGGATATTTAAACACATTTGAATTGAGAGTGCCATAAACCATTAAAATATACTGAATATACATATTTTGAATGTTTAATTCTATTTCAAAACTACATTGTAATGATAATTATTAATACTAATGTGCCAAAACATAATTTTCATATTATCAAATGTGGAAAAATCTATGATTTCTTTGGAAGCTTTCATTTACATGTGTGTTAAGTCTATTGAGAACACATAAAATAAGCCAAAATAAGTCAAAACCAGCTCATGGTAGTATAACCAGATGTATTATCCAGAAGACATAACAACCTTAGGGATTAGGAGGACAAGAGAATATTGTCTTTTTTCATGTGTGCAGATTTAAAAAAAAAATAAATTTAATATGGGAGAAGAAAGAGGCTCTCTTGCTAGCATGATTTTAACATTCAACTCTCAATAGACTTTATTTATTTATGCTTCAAAAATTACTTTATTATTAAAGTAATATAACAAATGAACTCTTATTGTAAAAATATCCAATACTGTAAACAAATCAAATGTTTCCCTTGTTGTTTAACGAATATTACTCCCACACCCATATAAACAATAAATAATACTATTGGTTTTGGTTTGGCCTTCCAGGCATGAATGATGCCCTAAAAAAACAGTCTTGCATATGCACACAAATTGCATATACATACAAATGCAGTATATGCATAATTCCTCAACCCTGGCACTACTGCAATTTTGGGCTGGAGGATTATTTGTTGGGTGGTTGTTCTATGTGTTATAGAATATTTAGCAGCATCCCTGGACTCTACAAACTAAATACCAGGAGCACTACATCTTTAGTCATTTAAAACCAAATCCAAGGAAGGCATTAAAACTTTCACAAACCCGATATCCTTTTGCATTTGTAGATTGTTTTATCAATTAAAAAATAAATTTGATTTACAAAGAAAACTGATATAAAGAGTAATATAATGCAGGTTGAATAATATTCATTTTCATTTTTTATTCTGATGAAAATGCATTAAAACATTTTCCTAGGCCAATTGTAACTAATAGACAAGTAAGCACTGGAAAAAAAAAAAAGGTTTTCAAATATTGCCAAATGCCCTGTACATCAAAGTCACCTCTGGTTTAGCAAAATTGATAGACACACACACACACACACACACACACACACACGTAGATTAGTATGTTTGTATGATAATATAAAGTTCACAATGTGAATAAATATACACACTGTTCCCATAATGTATATTATTGAGCTCTAAAAATTTGTCATTGTAGACTTGGGAAATGCATTCATTAAACATTTGCTAAATTATTCAAATAAAATATCACTTATTCTCTAAAATCATAATTAACCTTAATTAAATCTGATTTACTAAAAAAAACTCCTAAGTTACTACAAACTAAGTATAATATACATCAAATAAAATTAATTTTCTCTGCATCCAGTTTGTTGGCGGACTGTATCTAAATAGATAAATTTTGATGATGACTACTGGAAAAGTTATATATTCACATAGAATTGTGTGCTATAATTAATTTTAAATGACATCATGTCATCATGTTGTCATTTGTATAACATTCAGATGTCATGTTTTGATATAAAAGCTTTCCCATTTCAAGGAAGCTAGGAAAAAATGTTTATATAGCTATCATCTTGACAATATTGGATGACAACTAGGGTCTTTTCTTGTTGTACATTTAATTTTTATTTCAGAGTTTATGATGACATAAAAGGTATCATTTTTTCCTAAAAAGCTTGAAACTTTTTCCTTTTACTTGATTTATTCTCTCTTTAACCAAAAATGCATTTAATTTGAAAACTCATATTAAATATCTTAATATTTTAAAAAATGAAGGTTATCTTCTAAGTAATGAAAAATATGGAATAAGGGCAGTGATAGTGATGATAAGAGAGGAATTTCATGCCCTATAAATTGGAAAGTGATTTTCATTAAAGAATTGGATATCTCAATTTTTTGACACCTCTGTAACTAATCCTATGAACATCAAGAGGCCTCTTAACTTTTTTGAGCATCATTCCTTTCTATTACTTGAGGCATTTGGCAAAACAGTTTTTCAGTTTTTTTATTTCACTGGAATTTTTTCCTTACCCTCTGTTTCTTGTAGTTGTTTTTGTTTAATGAAGAAATCTATACCTATTTATTCACACATGATAGGACACAGGTAAAGAGAGGAGTGAGTGAGAGAATTTTAGTAACCAAGTTCTTAACAGATGTAAGCAAAATCTTCAACATATGATTTATATCGAGAGAAAATTCTAAAAGTTATAAACAGATACATCATAAATACAGTGAAGATAGAGAACGTCATTCTTTTGTTTATTCAGAAAACAATGTTTTTATTAACTTTCATTAATGAACTATTTTAAATGTCAATATAGTCAAGATTCTAAGGCAACATTGGTAATAGATTAGAACATTTTAGCCTAAACAATGTGGCACACTATTTGGTCTCTTACTTATTCTTTTTAATTTTTACTCCTATCCTCTTTAATGATCCAATAGTGCAATGTGGACAAGATCCACTTACAAATACCTTGAGATAAACATAGTTTCTTAATTTTCTTAAGAAAAACTGTTTAGTCAGTTAAAAACATCATCTATGGTGTTTTAAAACTGAAAATAATATGTATTTATAGAACACAACATCTAGTTTAGCATCATGAGGACTTAGCACTTGAAATTTATGAAGCATATTTCCAGTAGCTTTGCTTTAGTAAAATAGACATGATTTTAAATGTCTCCTTAGTTAAAATATATCAATTACAGATGTTTAAATAATACTAACATATGACATTAATAATCCACACACTTCACTATAACAACCTTCACCTCTAGAATATTTCACTGGTAAATATGAAACATAAATCCAATCTAGTCAATAGCTAATGACTAAAAATAGGAAGTCAGGTGCATTTTAAATTATAATTTCTGGTCCCTAACATAAGCAATTTCACTACTGCATCATTCTTTTTTATTTAATAAAAAAAATTTCTAATACAAGTGTCAAACTGAAGATAAAAAGGGCTGAGGAATTCTTTTTTCTCAACTGCTATTAACTCTGAAGACCATTACCCTCATGTCTTAGAAAGTTCTAGATCAAACAAAATATAATTTCAGTCAAAGAGTGCAAAGAATTACTATATTAAAATGATAATTTTATTAAACAAAACACCATGAACAAAGTTAAAAGACAAATGGCAACTGTGAAAAATTATTGATATCTTATATCACTGACAAATAACTACTGCATCTATTATGTAAAGGATTAATAGGGTTAATAAGTTAAACAGAGTAGAAATATAATGTTAAATAAAGGCCATAAATAGGCAGTTAATAAAAAATAAATAATTGCATCTCCTCAAAATTGGAAAAGGTCATCAATTTTACTCATAATACAAGAAATATACATTTAAAGTACATGGAGATATCTTGTTTTCACCTATCATATTTGCGAAATTCCAACTTTTAAAAATAATTCTATGTGTTGTTATCTCTGTAGAGAAACAGACACTCTTACACATGATTGGCAAAGGGAGATATTACAGGGTCTATGGAGGAGGCTCTAGTGATAGCTATCAAAATTAAACTTACTTATCTTTGAATCAGAATCCCACTTACAGAAATCCCTCCTGCACATATACCAATATGTGTGCTACCTGATATGTGTACAAGGACATTCATTACATTATTACATGTAATAGCAAAGAAGTAACAAGAGACAATAAATACTCATGAAGTTAACAATGGGAGAGGGGTGAGTACATCAGTGAAATTAGTGAGTTAAAGACTTCCAAAAACTCACCAATAAAAGTACTGATTAATAAGAGATAATTTGTTTAATCATTTTAATAATCACTGCAATCATTAACATGGCTATCAAAGTTTATAGTTTGTGGCAAACTTTCCAGTGAATTACGACATTTGATCATTCTACTAGGCAGACACCATGATAGGTATTGTGTACATAAAGATACAGTAATTCCAGAACCTGATTCCAAGACATTATGGTATATTTTTTAAGGTAAATGTCTTACCCAGGAGCTCAAAACATTTCCTGTGAATGGTCAATACTGAATATTTTTGAGTTTGTGAGTCTTACTCTCTCTGTTGCAACTACTCAGTTCTGCCGTTATGGCATGAAATTAGCCATAGATAATACATTAATAAATTTGTGTGTCTATGTCCCCATACCATGTTATTTATGGATTCAAAAATATAAATTTTATATAAATTCCAGGTATCACAAAATATTATTTTCTTTCCATTTTTTCCAAAAATTTAAAAAGGAAACAGAATTGTGTGTAGGCAACACAAAAATAGACAATGGGCTAGCTTTGACACACAGACTGTAGCTTAACTGAACCCTGATCTAAATCATAAACCAAACTTCATAATATACTTCAATTAGTAATCAAAATGTCAACAGTATTTTTCACTTTTACAAAGATGCAAGGAATTAGAGACTTGTCAATTGTAATACAGGAAGTAAATGGAGGAGTTATAACTCAAGTTTAGCTCCTCACTCAGTAATTATTATTATCTCCTGAAGACAACAAGTCTATTATAATGATCATTATGATGTATGACATGAATTGTAGGATGTGTGTAATATCTTGAGTAAAATTATACTCTTATTTACAACATGAATCACTCAGCACTATTCAAATTTTGAAAAACGAAAAATAGACTAGCGAATTTTAGATTTTACATGATTTTTTAAAAAGAACGAACAAATTGTTTTAAAATTATAGTGACTAATTATTATATACAGTCGTGCTTCATTTAACGATGGAAATACATTCTGAGAAGTGCATCATTAAGCAGTTCTGTGTTTTTGTGAACATGATAGGGTATACTTATACAAACCGAGACACAATAGCCCACAGGCACAGAGGCTATATGGTGCAGCCTATTGCTCCCAGGCTAGAAACCTGTATAGCATGTTACTGTACTTAATACTGTAGATAATTGTACCACAATAATAAGTATATGCATATCTAAACATAAAAAACAGTACAATAAAATATGCACTACAATCTGTCATATATACTGTCCATAGTTGACTGAAGGTCATTATGTGGCACATGGCTATAATTCGTTTCAGGAGAAAATCAGTTACTTTTTACCAAATTTGCTACTATTATTTTCTTATCCTAGTCCTTCAATTATTTTAAAAGATCTTTAACAAGTAATCAGATCTATGAGATATATCCCTCTGCTGGTTTGAATACTTGAACTCTAATGGCAATTACATTTTGGAAAAAAATGTGACTTATGGATTATCATATATATTTATATAAGTAATACATGTATATATACATGTATGTGTTTGTACTTCTGTGTACAATTTATCATTTATTATTATGAAGTGCTCTAAAATCATGGCCTTTAGACACAAGTACATATATTAGTAAAGAAGAATAGACTAATGTCGACAGAATAAATTATATCATAACAAATCTAATCACTGAGAAAATGTTTTAAAATTATTATAAGAAACATAAGAGAAGCTAATACATATCAAAATACTTGGGCTTGAACTCTTACTAAAAATTTAGTAAAGTAGAATAAGATGGCCAACTAGACACAGCCAAGAGATGTCTCTTTCAAAAAGAGAAGCTAAAATGTCGAGTAAACTGTCACATTCTGAACAGATCTTTTGAGAAAAAACACTCAAAGTCAATGGAGAAGTGATGCAGACACCACGGGTGAATAGGGACGAAGCTAGGAAGCCCGTATGGAGTCTCCAAGTGTCACGAATGGCTCCCAGTCCCGACCAGGTCCTAAGGAAGGGGTGAGTGAAGGAACTGTGAGGCACCACACTCCCATTGAAGACCTCTGGGATCCAAGCTACAAGAGATCCCATGACCCCCACAGACATCTTAATTGGCAAGGGGAACTTTCCAGAGAGGAGGCAGAGACTGAGCTCAAGCTTGCACAGTGCCCAGAAGGTTTTGTCTGTGGGGTAGCTGCTGCAAAACACAACCATAGGTACTCATCCTCCAAGGCTCTCCATCCTGCTCCGAGTGGCTCTAGCCCCTGTGAATGGCCAGGTTGGGAGAACAGGGCTGCTCTTCCCACAGGACCATGGTGCATCTGATTTGCAAAACCCCTTTTTAGCTGGTCACTCCCAAGGCCCCTGCCTGGCCACTCCCATAAGAGGAGGCACACAGCACAGCCTCCATTGCCCCAGCTGAGTGTTTCTCCATTGGTCTGAGAGCAGTTTGCTCCTCTGCAGTAGAGTCAGGGGGCCCAGAAGACAAAGCTTTCAAAGCTTTGGGCTTAGTTCCAACCCTCCAGGGTTTGAGCAAAACACCCAGGAGTATGAGGTAAGATCTGGGGCTTGTGCTCAAGTCGGGGATGAGCCCCGACTCTCAGAACATCGAAACCAATGTCTGATGTGTGGATTTGTGTGCTGGCGTGGGAGTTGGTCATCCCTCTCTCCACAAAACCAGACAAGAGTGAGTGTAGCAAGTTGGCCCGGGACAATTTCTCCCTGAGGCAGCCCTAGAGCCCGGAACACCTAGAATGACCTATCAATCCGGGCACAGAAGGTTTGGCACAAAACTAGCTGTTCAGACCTGCTCCTGGAGTAGACGACAGAGGGAGAAACCGGCAGCGGAGTAAGAGTGAGCAGTTCCCACAGCCGTCTGTTGGGTAAAATATCCTGGGCCATGGGTGCTGCAGCAGCTGCAAACCAATGGCACCACTTCCTTGTCTAGGGATCCTCCACCCTGGGCCCACTGCATAAACAGACCACTTGTAGACATACCCCACAACCCGCTTCGACTGCCAAACTCAGAGGACCAAAAGGGCCCCAGGGAATGGCAGGTCCCCTGGTGGCCTCACCTTTGACTCAAATAACCCCTGGGAGAGAGTGCAGCCTGCCAAGGACCTGTTTGAGCCTAAAGAAATGGGGACCTAGCACCAGTGTTTGCAAGGGGCTCTCCCAAGGCCCAGGAATGGAGTTGGTGAGGTCTCATCTACTGGATCTCACCCTGAATTGTACCACCAAATAAAAATAAATTTGTCTACCATGAATCACCTGTGAAACCCAAAGCAGAAAAGCAGCTATAGCTAAGGAACCCATACAGAGCTTTGGGTCTTTAAAAGCACGAAGAAACAAAACCAATCCATAATACACAATATACATCCCAATCAAACCCTCAACAGGAAAAAATAAATAAAACCCAAAAGCTTCATCGAAATGACAGTAACTTCAAAAAAAAATAAAGAAACATTACACATCTCAGATGAGAAGACATTGACACAAAAACTCCATTAATCTTTGGAGTACTCTCTTACCTACGAAGATTGCACTAGCTCCCCAGCAATGGATCCTAAGCAGATTGAGATGGCAGAAGTGACAGACATAGAATTCAGGGCTCGGATGGCAAGAAAACTCAACAAGATTCAAGAGAAAGTTGAAACCCAATCCAAGGAAGTCAGTACAATGATCCTAGAGTACAACAATGATGTAGCCATTTTAAGAAAGAAACAAACTTGAACTTCTGGCATTGAAAAATATACTACAGGGAATTTCAAAACACAGTTTGAAGCTATAACAATAGACTAGACCAAGCTTAAAAAGAATTTTTGAGCTCAGAGACTGGCCCTTCAAATCAACCCAGTTAAAAAAAAAAAAAAAAAAAAAAAAAAGGAAAAATAATTTTTAAAATGAACAATAACTTTGAGAAACATGTGATTATGTAAAGAGAACAAACTCACAATCCCTGAGAGATGGAGAGACAGTACGCAACTTGGAAAACATATTTGAGGATATAGTTAACAGAAATTTTTCCATTTTTGCTAGAGAGGTAGACAAGCAAATAAAAAAAAAAATCTAGAAAATCTCTGTGAGACACTATACAAGATGACTACCCACAAGGCACATAGTCATCAGGGTTTCCAATGTCAAAGTGAAAGAAGAAATCTTAAAGGAAGCTAGGGAAAAGTGTCAAATCACAAAAAAGAGAACCCCATCAGGCTAACAGTGGACTTCTCAGCAGAAACCTTACACGCCTGAAGAGATCAGGGCCCTATGTACAGCATCCTTAAAGAAAATAAATTCCAAACAAGAATTTTGTATCCCAGCAAACTAAGCTTCATAAGTAAAGAAGAAAAAATCTTTTCTAGACAAGCAACTGCTATGGGAATTTCTTACCACTAGACCAGTCTTACAAGAGATCCTGCAGAGAGTTCTAAAGATCAGGATGAAACAATGATACCTGCTTCCACAAAAACACACTTAAGTACATAGTGACAGACCCTTAAAAGCAACTATACAATTGAGACTACGATGTAAACAGTTAACAACATCACAACAGGATCAAAACTTCACTTTGAATGTAGTATCAAAATTAACCTTGGATGTAAATGCTCTAAGCACTCTCAGTTAAAAGACACAGAGTGGCAATTTGGATGACTAACCAAGACCATCCATCTTTTGGCTTCAAAAGATCCAGCTCACATGTAACGACACCCATAGGATCAAAGTAAAGGGATAGATAGGATCAAAGTAAAGGGATAGATAGGATCAAAGTAAAGGGATAGAGAAAAATCTGTCATGTAAATGGAAACAAGAGGAGGTGTTGTTATTCTTAAATTGGACAAAGCAGACTAAACCAACAATAATAAGAAAGGACAAAAAGTGGCATTACATAATCAAAAAAGGTTCAATTCAATAAGAAGACATAACTCACCTAAGTATACATGCACTCAATATTGAAGCACTGAGATTTATAAAACAAGTACTTCTAGACATAAGAGAAGACGTAGTCACAATAAAATAGTGAATGACTTATCACCCCACTGACAGCTTTAGACAGAAAACTAACAAAGAAATTCTGAACATAAATTTGACACTGAACCAATTAGACATAATAGACACCTATAAAATATTTCACCCAACAACCACAGAATACACATTCTTCTAGTCTACACACAGAACACACACTAAGATCAACCACATGCTTGGTAATAAAGCAAGTCTCAATAAACTAAAAAAAATCAGCAGTGTATTAAACATACTCTCAGATCACAGAGGAATGAAAATAGAAATCAAAACCAGATGATCTCCCAAAACCACACAATTACATGAAAGGTAAACAACTTGCTTCTGAATGACTTTTCATTAAATGACATTATTTAATAACCTTAACATCACAACTAGGGGAAACAAACACCAGAAAAGAAAGAAAAGAAAAGAAAAGAAAAGAAAAGAAAAGAAAAGAAAAGAAAAGAGAATCCCAGAAGTAACAGAAGTAAAGAAATAGCTAACATCAAAAGTTTCTTCAGTGTGTTGAATTCACATTTGAGGTAGATGCTGAGGCACAATGGACCAATATACATGGTCCAATAATTGGATAGAAGATGGCAGACTAGAAGAAGATCATGTGTGCTCCTTTCACAGAGGGGGAGAAAACAGGCTAGTGAATACTGAACCTGCAAGCTGATCATCTGAGAAATCACGTCGGGACCCATCAAGGCAGCAGAGTGACACAGAATGCAGAGAGGAGTAGAGCTGTACACCAGCCTGTCTGGGCTTCACCATGGAGACAGGAGAACCTCCCCAGTATGGGAAAGGGTGAGTGAACAAGAGCTTCTAGGGGATTCGTACTCTCCACAGAGTATGAATGCAAGCCTGGAAATGAGAGAATCCTCCCAGGTTCCCCAGGCCTTCCCCACTACCATGCTTCTAGACAGGCAGAGAGCCACCCGGACATTTTGAAGTGGCAAGTTTTGGAATCCAAGGAAACTTTTACAAGCCTTGGGTCCCAAAGCAGATGAGCACCAGCACCATATCCCCAGTAGAGGCCAAAGTTTTGGTGCCTGGGAGCAGTTGCTTCACTCCTCCTTGCTGGATGGGGCGTCACACCAGCTTCAGACCCAGCAGTCTCACTTCTGTGTGAATTCAGCCAGAGGACACAACCTCCTGTTATCTTGGAAAATACCCAGATGATAGGGTGGGTGACCCCATCCAACCCTGCAACTGGTAGCCAGGTGGGCAACACTTGCTAGAGCTTCTGGCCCAGTGGTCCTTGCATCTGTATGGATTCAGCCAGTGAGCACAACCTTCTATTGTCCCAGAAAGCACTTCGACAGCAAGGCAGGTAATCACACCCACCCCTGCCACTGCTAACCAGGTGGGCAGCACCTGCTAGACCGTTTGACCCAGTGGTTTTACTTTTCTGTGAACTCAGCTGGACTGCACAGCTTCCGGTTGTCCCAGGAAGCACCCAGAGAGCAGGGCAGGTGACTTCACCTACCCCTGCCACTGGTAGCCAGGTAGACAGTGCCTGCTAGAATTTCCAGTACAGCATTCCCACTTCTGTATGAACTCAGCAAGTGGGCACAGACTCATGTTGTTCCAGAAAGCATCCAGATGGCAGGGTGGGTGACTCAACCCACCCCTGCCTCTTGGAGCAAGGCAAGCAATGCCAGCTAGAGCTTACAGCACACTGGTCTTACTCTGCTTGTATTTGCAAAGGGACACAGCCTCCTGTTGCCTCAAAAACACACAGACAGCAAGATGGATAATTCTACCTGCTCCTGCCTCTCAAAGCTAGATGGGCTGCACCCACTAGAGCTTCCAGCCCAGTAGTCCCACCTCTGCCTGAACTCTGCAGGCAGGTGCAACCCCATGTTCCCCTGGGAAGACCTGGACAGCAGATTAGGGCTGACACCACAAGGATACAGCCTGTCTGCCAACTGTTGCCCCTGTCCAAGGGAGCTACTTAGGCCAGAACACCTAACAAAAGAAACATGGACACAGAGACAGTAATTGGAAGGAATACGTTAAAGACCCAGGGGCAAACTAGATTCAAAGCTTGTCAATAGAACCCACCTTATACAACAATCAAACTCTGAAGGGTATCAAAGAAGACAAAAGCAAAAAAAAATAAAATAAAACTTATCCAAAGGACAGCAACTTCAAAGATTGAAAGAACAGTAGCCAACACAGATAAGAAAAACACTAGCACAAGAACTCTAGCAACTCAAAAAGCCAGAGTATCTTCTTCCTTCAAATGACCATGGTAGTTCCTGGCAAGAGTTCTTAACCAGGAAAAAATAGCTGAAATGTTAGAAATGCAATTTAGAACATGGATAGGAGCGAATATCATCAATGTTTAGGAGAAAGTTGAAACCCAATCCAAGGAATCTAAGGAATACAACAAAATGATACTGGAGATAAAAGATGAAATGCCATTTTAAGAAAGAACCAAATGGAACTAACAGAGCTGAAAAACTCTAAGAATCTAATAATACAATCCCAAGTATTAACAGCAAAATTGGCCAAGCTGAGGAAATAATCTCAGAGCTCAGAGACTGGTTCTCTGAAGTAACAGGCATAAAAAATAAAGAAAAAGCAATACAAGAAAAAAAAACACAAAACCTCCAAGAAATATGAGATTATGTAAAGAGACCAAATCTATGACTCAGTGGCTCACTGAAAGTCAGGAAGAGAAATCGAGCAACTTGGAAAACAAATTTGAAGATATCATCCACAAACACTTCCCAAACCTTGCTGAGGAGGCCAACACTCAAATCCAAGAAAGGCAGAGAATCCTTGTGAGGTACTATAAAGATGACTATTCCCTAAGATACAGTCACCAGATTCTCCAAGTTTGAAATGAAAGAAAAAATGTTAGAGGCAACTAGAAAGAAGAGGCAGGTCACCTACAAAGGGAAACTCATCAGGCTAGCAGTGAACCTTTCAGCAGAAATCCTACAGACCAGAAGTGACTGGGGGACTATATTCAGCATTCTTAAAGAAAAGAAACTACAACCAAGAATTTCATATCCAGCCAATCTAAGCTTCATAAGCAAAAGAGAAATAAGGTTCTTTTCAGACAAGCAAATGCTAAGAGAATTTGTTACCACCAGAGTTGCCTTACAGGAGGTCCCTATAGGAGTGCCATAGATGGAAGGGAAATACCATTACCAGCCAGAACAAAAACACACTAAGTGCATAGATCACTGACACTATAAAGCAACTACACAATCAAATCTGCATAATAACCAGCTAACATCAAAATGACAGGATGAAACCTGCACACATCTATATTAACCTCAAACATAATGGGCTAAATGTCCCAGTTAAAAAGCACAGAGTGGTAAGTGGGATGAAGAAGTAAGACTCAACCCCAGTCAAGAAGAGACCCTTCTCACATGCAACGATATCCACAGGCTCAAAGTAAAGGGATGGAATCTACCAAGAAAATGGCAAACAAAAAAAGTGAGGGTTGTTATTCTAATTTCAGACAAAACAGACTTTAAACCAATGAACAAAAAGGGCAAAAAGTGTTACATAATGGGAAAGGGTTCAGTTCAACAAGCAGACTTAACTATCTTAAATATAAATACACCAACACAGGAGGTCCCAAGTTCATAAAGCAAGTTCATAGAAACTTACAAAGAGAACTGGATAACACCACAGCAATAGTAGGAGACTTCAACACCACACTGACAGTATCAGACAAGTTATCAAGGAAAAAAAAAAAAAACTGTTAAAAATCTTGAGACCCAATTTTGACATTTGACCAAATGAGTTTAACAAATATCTACAGAACTCTCCACCCCCCTGAAAAACAGATTGTAAATTCTTCTCATCTACAAATGACACAAACTGTAAAATCCCACACACAATAAAAAATAAAACAACCCTCAGCAAATTCAAGAAAGTCGAAATCATACCAAACATCTTCTTGGACCATTGCACAATAAAAATAGAAATCAATAGTAAGAAAATTGCCCAAAATCATACAAAGATGTGGAAAGTAAACAGGCTACTCCTGAATAACTTTTGAGTAAACAACGAAATTAAATCAGAGTCAAGAAATTGTTTGATATTCACAAGAAAAAAGATACTTCATACTAGAATATCTGAGACACATCTAAAGCAGTATTAGGAGAGAAGTTTATAGTACTAAGTGCCCATTTCAAAATGTTAGAAAGATATCAAGTTAAGAATCTGACACCGAAAAAAGAGCAAACCAACCACAAAGCCTGCAGAAGATAAGAAATAACCAAAAAACAGAGCTGAACTGAAGCAAACTGATATGTGACATACCATGCAAAAGATCAGCATATCCAGAAGTTGGTTCATTGAAAGAATAAATTAGATTGATAGAATTCTAGCTAGACTAATAAAGTAAAACAGAGAAAAGATCCATATAAGCACAATTAGAAATTACAAAGGGTACATTCCCAATGACCCCACAGAAATATTAATAAAAACCATCAGAAACTACTATTAACACCTCTATGCACATAAGTTAGACAACCTGGAAATATACAACCTCCCAAATTTGAACGAGGAAGATATTGAATCCCTGAATACAATCATAATGCAATCTGAAATTGAATCAGTGATAAGAGTCCTACCAACCAGAAAAACTCCATGACCACACAGACTCAACTGAATTTCACAGACTCACAACTGAAAAGATGTGTAAGGAAGAGCTGGGACCATTCCTATAGAAACTATTTCAAAACAGTTGAGGATGATGGACTTCTCCCTAACTCCGTTTATGAGGCCAGCATCATCCTGATACCAAAATCTGTCAGATACAAAACAACAACAACAACAACAAAACTGCAGGCCAATATTTTTGATAAATTTATATTCAGAAACTTTTTATATTCAAAAAATACTTGCAAACCAAATCCAGCAGCACATCAAAAAGGTACTCCACCTATGATTAAGTAGGCTTTACCCCTGTGATGCAAAATTGGTTCAACATTGCAAATCAATAAGTGTGATTCATCACAGAAACATAAGTAAATACAAAACCAAATGATCATATCAGTAGATACAGAAAAGGTTTCTGGTAAAATACAACATCCCTTCATGTTAAAGAAACCTCAACAAACTAGGCACTGAAGGAACTTACTTCAAAATAACCGGAGCTGGCTGGGTGCTGTGGCTCACGCCTGTAACCCCAGTACTTTGGGAGGCCAAGACGGGAGGATCACCTAAGGTCAGGAGTTCGAGACCAGCCTGACCAATGTGGTGAAACCCTGTCTCTACCAAAAATACAAAAATTAGCCGGGAGTGGTGGCACGTGCCTGTAATCCCAGCTACTCAGCAGGCTGAGACAGGAGAATTGCTTGAACCCAGGAGACAGAATTTGCAGTGAGCCAAGATCATGTCACTGCACTCCAGCCTGGGTGACACAGTAAGAATCCCTTAAAAAAATTAATTAATTAATAAGCAAATAACAGGAGCCATCTATGAAAAACCCATAGTGATCAACATACTGAATGAGCAAAAGTTGGAAGTAGTCCGCTTCAGAAATATACCAAAACAAAGATGACCACTCATACCACTGCTCTTCAATATAGCACTGGAAGTCCTAGCCAGAGCATTCAGGCAAGAGAAAGAAATAAAAACCTCTCTTTCAAATAGAAAGAAAGGAAGTCAAACTATTTCTGTTTGCAAATGATATAATCCTATAACTATAAAACCCCATAGTCTCTGCCTAAACACTCCTAGGTCTGATAAACAACTTAAGCAAAATCTCAGTATAAAAAATCATTGTACAAAAATCAGTAGCACTTATATACAAGAACAACGTCCAAGCTAAGAGCCAAAACAATAATGCAATTTCATTCACAATAGTCACAAAAACATAAATGTTATAGGAATATACCTAATCAGGGAGATGAAAGGTATTGATAATGAGAATTTCAATATAATATTCAAATAAATCAGAGATGACATAAACAAATGGAAAAATATTCCATGTTCATGGATAGGAATACTCAATATTGTTAAAATGGCCATACTGCCCAAAGCAGTTTACAGATTCAATGCTATTGCTATCAAACTGTCAATGTCATTCTTCACAGAATTTGTAAAAACTATCTGAAAGTTCATATGAAACCAAAAAGAGCTTAAATAGTTTGATGCAGGCATCATGGCATTCAACTTCAAACTATACTACAAGTCTATAGTAACCAAAACAACACAGTACAGGTACAAAAAATGGACAAAAAGATCAATGGAAAAGAATAGAGAGGCCATAAATAAAGCCACATACCTACCACCATCTGACCTTTGACAAAGCTGACAAAAAACAAGCAATGGGGAAAAGGCTCGCTATTCAATAAATAGTGCTAGAATAACTGTATAGCCATATGAAGAAGGTTGAAGTTAGACTCCTTCCTTACATCCTTTACAACAATGAAATTAAAATGAATTAAAGATTTAAATATAAAATCTAAAACTATAAAAACCCTGGAAGGTGACCTAAGAAATATCATTCCAGACATAGGTCTGGGCAAAGATTTTATGACAAAGCTGCCAAAAGCAATTGCAACTAAACAGAAAATGACAAATGGGACCTAGGTAAACCAAAGTGCTTCAGCACAGCAAAAGAAACTATGAACAGATTTAACAGACAACTTATGGAATGGGAGAAAATATTTTGAAACTATGCATCACACAAAAGTCTAATATCCAGAATCCATATGAAAATTAAACAAATTAGAAAGAAAAAACATCAAATAATTCCATTAAAAAGTGGACAAAAGACATAGACATTTTTCAAAAGAAGACGTACACCCAGCCAACAGGCATATGAAAAAACACACATTATTAATCATGAGATAAATGCAAATTAAAAACAGTTTGATACCGTCTTACTGCAGTCAGAATAGCTATTACTAAAGTCAAAAAAATAGAAAAAAAATGATGACAAGGTCAAAAAGAAAAGGGAGAACTTATACACTGCTGGTGTGAATGTAAATAAGTTTAGTCATTGTGGAAATCAGTGTGGCAATTTTTCTAAAACCCTAAAGAAATGTGCCATTTCACCCAGCCATTTCCCATACCCAATCCAAGTATTGGGTATATGCCCAAAGGAATATAAATCATCCTACAATAAAGACAAATATAAGGATATGTTTATCACTGCACCATTAACAATAGCAAAGGTATTAAATCAATGTAAATGCCCATTAACAGTAGCCTGGATAAAGACAATGTGGCACATATAGACCATGGAATACTACATAGCCACGAAAATGTATGAGATCACATCCTTTTCAGAAACATGGATAGAGGTGGAGGCCATAACCTGACACAAACAAATGCAGGAAGAGAAAACCAAATACTGCATGTTCTCATTTATAAGTGATAGCTGAACTTTGAATACATATAAACACAAAGAAGGGAACAACGGACACTGGAGTATTTTCAAGAGTGAAGGGTGAAAGTAGGATGAGGATAAGTACCTATCAGGTACTATGCTCCAGGTAATGAAATAATCTGTACATTAAACCCATGTGACACACAATTTATGTATATAACAAACCTAAAATAAAAATTACAAATAAAAATAAAATAAAATCAGAGCAGGATTGAATGAAATTAAGAACCAAAATCTATACAAAGAATCAATAAAACCAAATGTTACTCCTTTGAAAGGATAAACAAAACTGATAGATCTCTATCTAGATTAAGAAAGAAAAAAAGAGAGATGATCCAAAGAAGCACAAGCAGAGATGACAAAGGTGACATTACAACCAATCCCACAGAAATGCTAAAGAACCTCAGAGACTATTATGAACAGCTTTATGTAAATAAAATAGAAAATCAATGGGAAATTGATAAATTCCTGGAAACACAACCTCCCAAGAAATTTTAATCCCAAACAGACCAATAATAAGTCCCAAAATTGAGTCAGTAATTAAAAACCAATCAACCAAAAAGGGATGGATTCACAGCCTAATTCTAGCAGATGTATAAAGAAGAGCTTTAGGCTACCAATTTTACAAAAATTATCCCAAAAGATCAAAGAGGAGACACTTCTTGCTAGCTCATTCTACTGTGCCAGCATTATCCAGATACGAACAGATGGCAAAGATACAATTAAAAAATAAAACTACAGGCCAAAGCCCTGATGAACCTACATGCAAAAATCTTTTACAAAATACTAGCAAACTTCATCCAGCCCCACATCAAAAAGTTAACTCACCACACTCAAGTAAGCTTTATTCCTAAGATGGAAGATTGGTTCAACATACACAAATCAATAAATGTGAGTCAGTACATTAACAGAATTGAAAGCAAAAGACGTGATTATTTCAATAGACACAAGACAAGCTTTTGATAAAATCCAACATCCTGTCATGATAAAAACCCTCATAAAACTATGCCTTAAGGGAATACACCTTGAAATAATACAGAGTTGTCTATGACAAATCCATAGTCAATGTCTTGCTGAAAAGACAAAAGCTGGAAGCATTCCCTTTGAGACCTGGAACAAGACAGGGCTACCCACTTGCATCACTGCTATTCAACATAGTACTGTAAGTCCTAGCCAGAAAAATCAGGCAAGAGAAAGAAATAAAAGGCATCCAAATAGGAAAAGAAGTCAAATCATCTCTCTTCAATAATCATATGACTGTATACCTAGAAAATCTAAAGATTCTACGAAAAGGTGCCTACCACTGATGAATGGCTTCAGTTAAGTTTTGAGATATAAGTAAAAAAGCAGTAGTATTTCTAAACACTAATAATGTTCAAGCTGAAAATCAAAATAATTAAAAAATCCCATTTGCAATGGCTGCAACAAAAATAATGAAAAGCATAGAGAAATAGCTGATCAATGAGGTGAATGACTTCTACAAGGATAACTACAAACCACTGGTGAAAGAAATCAGAGATGACACATAATAAATGGAAAAATATTCCATATTCAGGGATTTAAAGAATCATTATCATTAAAGTGGCCATACTGCTCCCGAGCAATCTACAGATTTAACATAAATTATTTCAAGCCACCAATGTTATTTCTCACAGAACTAGAAAAGAACTACTAGACAATGTATATGGAAAAACAGCAACAAACAAAAGCCCAAATAGCCAAAGCAATCCTTACCAAAAAGAGCAAAGTCCAAGGCATCACATTACTCTACTTCAATCTATGCTATACTACAAAGCTACAGTAACTGAAACAGCATGGTAATGGTCCAACAACAGACATATAGGCTAATGGAACAGAATACAAAACACAAAAATACAGCCACACACTCACAACCATCTGATTTTTGACAAAGTCAACAAAAACAATCAATGGGGAAAGGATTTCCTATTTAATAAATGGTGCTGGGATAATTTGCAATCTATACACAATCTACACACACACAGGAAACTGGACCCCTATCTCTTCTCATCTACAAAAATTACCTTAAGATAAAGTAAATAATTAAATGCAGACCTCAAATTATACAAATCCTAGAAGAAAATCAAAGACATTTATTTCTTGACATAAGTCTTGGCAAATAATTTATGGCTAAGTCCTGAAAAACAATCACAAAAAAAAAAATTGATAAGTAAAATCTAATTATACTAAAGAGCTTCTGCACAATCAAAGAAACTATCAACAAAGTAAAGAGACAAACTACAGAATGGGAGAATAATTTTGCAAACTGTGCATCTCACAAAGGTATAATATCTAGAATCTGTAAGGAACACAAAAAATGAAAAAGAAAAAAATAACATTAAAATTGGCATAAACAGACACTTTTCAAAGGAAGACACACAAATAGCCAACAAGCATGTGAAAAATATTTCTCACCACTAATTAACAAATAAATGCAAATCAAAACCACAATAAGATACCATCTCACACTAGTCAGAATAGCTACCATTAAAAAGTTAACAAATAATAGATGCTATCAGGACTGTGGAGAAAAGGGAAAACACACACTCTTGGTGGGAATGTAAATTAGTGTATCCAATGTGGAAAGCAGGTTGCAGATTTCTCGAAGAACCAGAAATAGAACTACTGTTCAAACCATCCAACCCACTACTGGATATACACCCCCCTTTCCCCAAAAAAGTTGTTCTAACAAAAAGACAAATGCACCCATATGTTCATTGCAGCACTATTCACAAGAGCAAAGACACGGATTCAATAACCTAGGTGTCCCTCAATGGTGGATTAAATGAAGAAAATGTGATACATATGCATCATGAAGTACTACACAGCCACAAAAAAGAACAAAATCATGTCCTTTGCAGCAATGTGGATACAATTGGATGCCATTATCCCAAGTAAGCTAACACAGAAACAGAAATTCAAATATGTATTTTCACTTATAAGGGGAAGCTGAACACAGGTACACATGGACATAAAGATAAGAACATTAGACAGGGGACTACAAGTGGCGGTGAAGTAGAAAGGGGAGGAAGGGTTGAAAAACTACCTACTGATTACTCTGCTTACTACCTGGGTAATGGGTTTGATCACACTCCAAACCTCAGCATTACACAATATACACATGAAACAAAAAAGCACATGTGCCCTTTGAATCTAAAATAAAAGTAAAAATTTGTTCAAGTCTACTTAATATTATTTTATAATGTAAAATATAACTGTAGATGCAAAAATTTCAATCAAGTTCAAAGATAATTTGGAAGAATCTTACCTAATTCATCTGTTAAAAAACATTCTTTTAATACCAGAACTGCATTTTATGAGTATTATTTTATGTCTGTTGACAAAACATTTGCTGGCATTTCTGTGATGGAGGAAGAGAAAAAATACTTTTCAGCTTTTTGGAGTTATCCCTTCTCATGTTCACAGTAATCAAATAATTCTGTATTTTATACAAGAGTGCTATGAAATTTCTTTTGGTGGTTTTGTCATGAAGTCTTAGCACATGCCTATGTCCTGAATGGTATTGCTAGGTTTCCTTCTAGGGTTTTTATGGTTTAGGGTTTTATATTTAAGTCTTTAGTCTATCTTGTGTTAATGTTTGTATAAGGTGTAAGGAAGGGGTCCAGTTTCAGTTTCCCGCATATGGCTAGCCAGTTTTCCCAGCATCATTTACTGAATAGGAGATCTTGTCCCTATTGCTTGTTTTTGTCAGGTTTGTCAAAGATCAGACAGCTGCAGATGTGTGGTGTTGTTTCTGGGGTCTCTGTTCTGCTCCATTACTCTATATGTCATTTTGTACCAGTACCTTGCTGTTTTGGTTACTGTAAGTTTGTAGTATACTTTGAAGTCAGGTAATGTGAGGCCTCTAGCTTTGGTTTTTTGCTTAGGATTCTCTTGGCTATACGGGGTCTTCTTTGATTCCATATGAAATTTAGAATCCTTTTTTTTTTTTTTTTTTTCTAATTTTGTGAAGAATGTCAATGTAGTTTGATGGGAAGAGCATTGAATCAATAAATTACTTCGGGCAATATGGCAATTTTCGCAATATTGATTCTTCCTATCCAGGAGGATGGAATGCTTTTTCATTTGTTTGTGTCCTCTCTCATTTCCTTGAGCAGTGGTTTGCAGTTCCTGAAGAGGTCCTTCACAACCCTTGTTGTGAAGAATTCCTAGGTTAACTGTATTCCTAGGTATTTCATTCCCTTTGTAGCGATCATGAATGGGAGTTCATTCATGATTTGGCTCTCTTTTTGCCTACTGCTCGTGTAAAGGAATGCTTGTGATTTTTGCACACTAGTTTTTGTATCCTGAGACTTCGCTGAAGTTGCTTACCAGCTTAATGAAATTTTGGGCTGAGATGATGGGGTTTTCTAAATATAAAATCATGTGGTCTGCAAACAGACAGCTTCACTTCCACTCTTCCTATCTGAATACCCTTTATGTCTTTCTCTTGCCTGATTGCCCTGGCCAGAACTTCCAATATTATTTTGAATAGGAGTGGTGAGAGAGGGCATCCTTGTATTAGTTTTCAAAGGAAATGATTCCAGCTTTTGCTCATTCAATATGATATTGGTTGTGGGTTTGTCATGAATAGCTCTTACTATTTTGACATATGTTCCATCAATACCTAGTTTTTTGAGAGTTTTTAACATGAGCGGATGTTAAATTTTATCAAAAGCCTTTTCTCCATCTATTGAGATAATCATGTAGTGTTTGTCTTTGGTTCTGTTTATGTGATGGATTATGTTTATTGATTTGCATATGTTGACCCAGTCTTGCATCCCAGGGATGAAGCTAACTTGATCTAGGTGGGTAAGTTTTTTGACGTGCTGCTGGATTCGGTTTGTCAGTATTTTACTGAGGATTTTCGCATTGATGTTCATCAGGGATATTGGCCTGAAGATTTCTTTTGTTGTTGTGTCTCTTCCTGGTTTTGGTATCAGGATGATGCTGGCTTCATAAAATGAGCTAGGGAGGAGTCCCTCCTTTTCAATTGTTTGGAATAGTTTCAGAAGGAATGGTACCAGCTCCTTTTTATATTTCTAGTAGAATTCAGCTGTGAATCCGTCCAGTCCTGGGATATGTTCTTTTTTTTTTTATTGGTAGGCTATTAATTACTGACTCAATTTCACAGCTTGTTATTGGTCTATTCAGGGACTTGACTTATTCCTGGTTTAGTCTTGGTAGGGTGTATACATCCAGGAATTTATCCATTTCTTTTGGATTTTCTAGTTTATTTGCCTAGAGGTGTTTATAGTATTCTTTGATGGTAGTTTGTATTTCCGTGGGGTCAGTGGTGACATTCCCTTTATCATTTTTTATTATATCCATTTGATTCTTCTCTCTCTTCTTCTTTATTAGTCTAGCTAACAGTCTATTTTGTTAATTAAAACAAACAAACAAACAACAAACAAACAAACAAAAAAACAGCTCCTGGATTTATTGATTTTTTGGAGGGTTTTCGTGTCCCTATCTCCTTCAATTCTTCTCTGATCTTAGTTGTTTCTTGTCTTCTGCTAGCTTTTGGATTAGTTTGTTCTTGCCTCTTTAGTTCTTTAAATTGTGATGGTAGGGTGTCAATTTGAGATCTTTGTAGCTTTCTGATGCGTGCAGTTAGTGCTATACATTTCCGTCTTAACACTGCTTTAGCTGTGTCCCAGAGATTCTGGTGTGTTGTCTCATGGCTCTCATTGGTTTCAAATACCTTCTTGATTTCTGCCTTAATTTCATTATTTACTAAGGAGTCATTCAGGGGCAGATTGCATGAAATTGAAATTCCATGATTTTGTGTGTGCTTCTTAATTCTGAGTTCTAATCTGATTGCAATAGATGCTGGCAAGGCCCTAGAGAAATAGGAACAGGTTTACACTGATGATGGGAATGTAAATTGGTTGAACCATTGTGGAAAACAGTGTGGGAATTCCTCAAGGATCTAGAATCAGAAATACCATTTGACCAAGCAATCCCATTATTGGGTATATACCCAAAGGACTATAAATCATTCTACTGTAAAGACGTGTACAGGTATGTTAATTGCAGCACTATTTACAATAGCAAAGACATGGAACCAACCCAAATGCCTATCAATAATAGACTAAATTAAGAAAATGTGGTACATATACACCATGGAATAATATGCAGCCATGAAAAGGGATGAGATCATGTCCTTTGCAGGGACATGAATGAAGCTGAAAGCCATCATCCTCAGCAAACCGACGCAGGAACAGAAAACCAAACACCGCATGTTCTCACTCATAAGTGGGAGCTGAACATTGAGAACACATGGACACAGAGAGGGGAGAAACACACACCAGGGCCTGTTGGGGGGTGGGAGTGAGGGGGAGGAACATAGAATACAGGTCAATAGGTGCAGCAAACCGCCATGACACACGTATACCTATATAACAACCCTGAACGTTCTGCACGTGTATCCCTTTTTTTTGTTGTTGTTTGCTTGTTTTTGTTTTTTAGAAGAAATAAAGAAAAAAAGAGTACTTTGAAAATAAAGGATTGGTTCACTTTGAATATATTCATAAATGTGAGGTTAAATTAATTTTCTAAGCAAGTTAAAATGGCACAGAAGATAATTATTTTAAGCACATAGTAATTGCTAAGCTTTGCAGTTTTTATTTTTTTATTTTTAGTTATGCATTTATGTTACAGGGGGTGTGTGGGAGTGAGAAAAAAATCTGTAAAATTAAGGTAGAATTGCCCATAAAGGCAAATTAGAAAAAAGTAGAAAGACTAAAAGTGAGGTGTCTCTGGGTCAGATGAGCAATAACAGGACTCACTTTCAGGTTTGACTTTTTATACCTGTGCGTTTGTCCATCCATACTACAGACAACGGAACGGATAATAGTTTCACAGAACCTCCACAAACCTGAACAGCATCAAAAACCTCCATCGCCTCCTGATATGTGAGGAGCTCTCAGCCATATGTTCATTGGCACCATATGTTCATTCGATTCCAGAAAGATTGTTTAGAACTGATCTTCCTATTGAGGCTTCATCTTTTACTAAAACTAGGCGAGCTCGAAAAACAAGTTGCCTGAATTTCCCTCCCTTTTCCAAAAAGTTTTGTTTCTGTTTCTTAGTTAGATTAAAATTTTAAGAAATATGCATCATAAAATATTTTTAATAATAAAATATTTTTCCTCTTGGTTTATTCCAAAACGGGCAATTTTAATGATACCTTTCTTGTGCTACTTTCAAGGATGGAAAGCATACAGAAAAAGGATATGACTGAACTAATTTACACTCCCATCAACAGTGGAAAAGTGTTCCTATTTCTCCACATCCTCTCCAGCATCTGTTATTTCCTGACTTTTTAATGACTGCCATTCTACCTGGCGTCAGATGGTATTTCATTGTGGTTTTGATTTGCATTTCTCCAATGACCAGTGATGATGTGCTTTTCTTCACATGTTTGTTATCTGCATAAATTTCTTCTTTTGAGAAATGTGTTCATATCCTTTGCCCACTTTTTGATGGGGTTGTTTTTTTCTGGCAAATTTGTTAAAGTTCTTTGTAGATTCTGGATACTAACCCTTTATCAGATGGATAGATAGCAAACATTTTCTCCCATTCTGTAGGTGGACTGTTCACTCTGATGATAGTTTCTTTTGCTGTGTACAAGTTCTTTAGTTTAATTAGATCACATTTGTCAATTTTGGCTTTTATTGTCATTGCTTTTGGTGTTTTAGTCATGAAGTCTTTGTGCATGCCTACATCCTGAATGTTATTGCACAGGTTTTCTTCTAGGGTTTTTATGGTTATAGGTCTTACATTTAAGTCTTTAATCCATCTTGAGTTCATATTTGTATAAGGTGTAAGGTGATTCCTCAAGGATCTAGAACCAGAAATACCATTTGACCCAGCAATCCCATTATTGGGTATATACCCAAAGGATTATAAATCATTCTACTATAAAGACACTTGCACACACATGCTTATTGCAGCACTGTTCACAATAGCAAAGACTTGGAACCATCCCAAATGCCCATCAGTGATAAACTGATAAAGAAAATGTGGCACTATGCAGCCATAAAAGAAGGATGAGTTCATGTCCTTTTCAAGGACATGGATGAAGCTGGAAACTATCATTCTCAGCAAACTAACACAGGAACAGAAAACCAAATTCCACATGTTCTCACTCGTAAGTAGGGGTTGAATAATGAAAACACATGGACACAGGGAGGGGAATATCATACACCGGGGCCTGTCTGGGGGTCGTGGGGTAGGGGAGGAATAGCATTAGGAGAAATATCTAATGTAGATGATGGGTTGATGGGTGCAGCAAAACACTATGGCATGTATATACCTATGTAACAAACCTGCATGTTCTGTACATGTATCCCAAAACTTAAAGGTATATTTTTTTTAATAAAAAGGATTTTGAAGTTTATAACTCAAATAAATTTCTACTAATCTATTTTGTTTTGATGTTATTACATTTTAAAAAATGTATTTTATGAAATACTTGGTAAGAAAAAAGTATACAATGAAGATAGATCTTTTGTCTCATTTTAATATGCATATGAGAATATGATACAATTGTTTTAGAACTTTTTTTATGTTCTATATTCTAACTCCACAGCTCCTGCCTTGTATAGAAAATGCAGCTGTAACCCAGTCCCTGTTGGACAAGGGGTGGAACAGATGGCTTGTGATCCTGTACTGCCTACACATTAGGGAAGCACCAAGGCTTAAATGGAATACTATTTTTTTTAGTACTAACAGTGCTAAAGTGAGAATAAATCATCAATCAGGGGGATGGAAGCCACCGAGCCTGCAGTCACGGATATTCTACTGCTGTGCTTGCTGTTTCTCCCATAGGTCCTGAACAAACTGAAGTGCGGCTGCTTCCCAAGACCAGTAATTAATCAGAAGAAGGTCTCTCCAATTCCCAGTTTGTTCTCAACCCTAGAGCCTAGATGACACATGCTTAAACTCTTCCATGTTACTGACCACATAATTTACTGAACAGTATGATCAGCCATTAAATTTTCTTGTCTGCATTTTTGAGAGAAAGGGAACTTGACTTGAAATTACTGATCATTTTGTCAACTTCATTCCATTGTGATTATTTTTTCAAAGCCTATATATCCAGTGCATACTTAATCTATATTTAAAAGATATCAATGTTTTTATGAAATTTAACTTTGGGGGTTGGAAAAATATTCATATGCTATTAAAGGTTAACTTAAATAAGAGTACATCTCTAAAAATTAATAGAAAATATTAGATTTTTCTATTATTTAATTATGATATTAGAAAATGTATGTAATATTTTCTTGATAGAGCATCTTCTTTTTAGCCACATGTACAGGAGCAATATATGAAAATAGCAGCAAATATCAGTGTACCAATAAGTGACATGTGAATTCCAATATACCTTCAAGGTAATAAAGAAAAAAATCACGTACTTAATTGTGTGTTCCATTAAGTCTTTCCAATTTACAAGAGAGAAAAGAAAAAGTAATATACTTGCTATGAATATTCAGTCTTGTATGTATGGGCCAATGTTTAGAGAGGTATAAGATGATGAATAATGTTTCCTTTTTACAATTATTATTTTGAGCTCTCTAATGTAAGTAGTAGTTTCTATAGCATAATTCTCTCTACAACATCATTTGCTTCATATGTCTATCTCTTCAAATATTTCTCCAACATCAGCTCATCTTACCCCACGATTTCTCAAGATAGGAAAAACAGCAAAACAAACAAAAACTTACCTTTCCAACATACTGAGGATCTGGTCCCATATGTTCTTCTAAAACAAAGAACTGATTCCATACCCATCCCCTTTTGGGACGATGGTGGACTTCGGTTTCACCTTCAATGTGTTTGGTTTGGTTTCTCGTCACCTTGATGGAGCTGTGGTGAGCAGTTCCATAACACCTCTGCACAAAACAGAGACACACTAGGACTGGACAGATGCAAGATGTGCTCGTAATTTTCATTGTAAGATAACTTTCCAGTTCACAGTTTTCCTTCTTTTCCTTGTCAGCTACAAATGCTTAGTGGGCATTCAAGAAAGAAGCCAGAGCATCTTTAGGAAGGACAGTCCAAAGTAAATTGTTTAGCGTGTCCATGATTTAACTGTCCATCAGGGAAAGGTCAGATCACATTTACATTCTGAACCACTTGGAAAATCAAAGCTGTAGTTGTCTGATTCCAACTCTTCACAGTAGTTGAACACAAGCAACCATTTTCAACCTAATGGAAAGAGAAAATTATCTGTGTTACAAAACATGTTTTTTTTTAACTATTTGCTCTGAATACAAATGATACTATTTTGCAATGTGATAGTATTGTTGATCAGTATCAACAATGTGATACTGATAGGCAAAGAACATATGCAAATTCTTTAGGACACATCCAGAAACCTATACACCTATATATCTACATGTATTTTTACATGAACCTTCCTGTTTGTTCCATTAATTCTCAATTACAAATGTATGTATAATTCTTGTTTTTGTTAGACATAATACAATGTGTTATATATAATACAAATTAATTACCTACTGTATGAGACTCATCAAACTTTGACAAAATATCCCAAGGCCTGAAAAATTGTCACAGACCATAACAGCAATCAAATAAGTACTTAAAGTGCTCCGTAAGTAAAATGGAAGAAAATAAAAGAACAAAGAAAAAGGTGGCTGGAAAAAAAATGAATGCAAGTGAAAATTACTCCAGGCTTGGGGAACAGATTGGATGAGTTGAGTGTGAGTAAGAATGCCAATTTGGCTGAATTATAAATTGTGTAAATTTTGATAGGTCCTGCATATCTACCCAGGGTATGGACTTCACACACTGACAAGGCAGATTTTCAAGCTAGGGAATTACATTACTAGGCTTGATTTCTAGTACACATGATTCTAGCAATTATCTAAAGACAGGATTTAAAAAAGGAAAAAAAAATAGTGGCAAATAAACAGAGGAAAAATGTTTCGATTTTTTAAATAAAAATAAATAAATAAACATTGAAGACATGAGTGTAGGTTATACTATGATTGGGCAACAAAGTAAAATATGAAAAATATTTCTGCAAAACTAATGACAGGATTTGGGAGAGACACGAATGACTGAAATTTGGGCCAGGCACGGTAGCTCACAACTGTAATCCAAGCACTTTGGAAGGTTGAGCCAGCCAGATCACTTGAGGTCAGGAGTTTGAGGCCAGCCTGGCCAACATGGTGAAACTCTGTTGCTACTAAAAATACAAAACTAGGTAGGTGTGGTGGTGCATGCCTGTAATCCCAGCTACTCGAGAGGCTGAGGTAGGAGAATCACTTGAACCCAGGAGATGGGTGTTGCAGTGAGTGGAGATTGTACCATTGTACTCCTGCCTGGGCAACACGAATGAAACTCTGTCTCAAAAAACTGCAATAAAATAAAAAGAATGACTGAAATTATAAACTTATTTAAAGCATATAAATTGTGCATCAAGTTTTGCTGTACTGTTATATATGTGTGTTTGAATATGTGTTTAGGAAGGTTACATTGTTTCAAGAATATGGCTATTTCATTTAGTAAAAACTATTAAATAAATCACTTCCTCATTCCATGCAATTCATCCCTGTAAATCAGCACAAACTGAAATGTAGATCTGAATAAATAACAAATTGACATAACAGTATAAGTAATTTATAATACTGAAAACAAATAATCAGTTACAGCATGATTCTCTTACACAGTTGAGGACAGATTTGGTCACGAAGGAAAAAAGTCACATGAGACTCAAGAGCAGGGCATATTTCTCTGAGTATTTCTTTCCATACATGAGGGTTAATAATAGTGCTTACTTCACCTTCGTGCTAGAATTGTATAGGATTAGAAGAATTGGAATTTCATTGTTATCATTTGACAAATATAAAATTTACCTTTTTAAATATTTTCTGAAAGCAAAGGTATTCTTCCCTCTAGTTTAAATCAAAACAACATCAAAACTCTCCTAAAATATAAGAGAGAGCAATACTATTCTAGCTCCAACACGGCAAGAGCACTGGAAAGAGAGTCAGAAATCACAGGTTTTATTTTCTGACAGTTTACTTACTATATGAATTTATGTGAACCATCTCATTTTTTTCAGTCTCGCTGTCCTCATTTATTAAAATTTGTGACTGGAATACCTGTATTTAATATTCTTTCCAGGATTTGTAATAAATTATTTGAATAAGTTTATATTAAACTTTTTATTTCCCAAGAGATTCTTAATTTTCAAATCATGACTTCCCCCCCCCCCCCAAAAAAAGAAACTTTATCCAGTTTTTCTTCTTAGAAGCCAAGTTGTTGAAGATATAGAAGGTGTTGTATTTTAATACTTTCACACCATTTGGTGTGATTTTCAAATAAAATTAACATCTTTGCCCTTCATGCTAAGTTGTTTAACCAAGCACAATTTACGAGTACAAGGTGAAGAAAGTGGCTTTTGTAATGCATTACAGATATGTAAAATTAGTGTTTTCTTTACAATACCGATTGTGAGTCATTCCAAAAATATATAAATGCATTTTGATCTACATATGCTTTATATGTTTATGAAACTCTATTATGACAATTATGAAAAGAGAAGATATATACTGTGCTATGGAATAAAAGAACAAATGTAAACATCACTACAGTGCTTATGGAGACAATTTTATTACTATATAATAAGAGGACAAAACTTCAAATATAAGATTTTTTTGCATTACTGCAAGAAATCCACCTCTGCATAGGTTAGAAAAAATTGAAATGCAAATAGTAAGAAAATAAACCACTGACTGAGACCAATACAATAGAAATAAGTGGTAGACATTTTCCATTTTATGACTGAGCAGTGTTCAAAGACCCTTCTGTTTTCATGGAAGATTCCAATATGTGAATTCTGATAAACCGAGCCCTAACTTTCACCACTAAAGACTTAGGCACTGATATGGTCTGGCTCTGTGTCCCCACCTAACTCTCCTCTTGAATTGTAATCTGAATTGTAATTCCCATTTTGGCAAAGGGATCTCATGGGAGGTGATTGTATCATGGGGGCTGTTCCCTCATACTGTTCTCTTGATAGTGAGTGAGTTATCACAAGATCTGATGGTTGTATAAGGGGATCTTTCCCCTTCACTCTGCACTTCTCTCTCCTGTTGCCTTGTGGAGAAGAACATGTTTGCTTCCCATTTTGCCATGAGCATAAGTTTCCTGAGGCCTCCCCTGCCATGTGGAACTGTGAGTCAATTAAACCTCCTCGCTTTATAAATTACCCAGTCTTGGGTATTTCTTTACAGCAGCATGAAAATGAACTAATACATTTTTACCAGCAGAGTGGGGTGCTGCTATAAAGATACCCAAAAATGTGGAAGTGACTTTGGAACTGGATAACAGGAAGAAGTGGGAACAGTTTGGAGGGCTCAGAAGAAACTAGGAAGATGTGGGAAAGTTTGGAACTTCCTAGACACTTGTTGAATGGTTTTGACCCAAATATCCATTATTCATTATCAAATGGATAATGATGTGGATAACAAAGTCCAGATTGAGGTGGTCTCAGATAGACATCAGGAATTTTTTGGGAACTGGAGAAAAGATCACTCTTGCTATGTTTTAACAAAGAGACTGGTACCATTTTGTCTGTGTACTAGAGATCTGCGGAACTCTGAACTTGAGAGAGATGGTCTCACATTGGAACTTATGTTTAAAAGGGAAGCAGAGGCCGGGCGCGGTGGCTCAAGCCTGTAATCCCAGCACTTTGGGAGGCCGAGACGGGCGGATCATGAGGTCAGGAGATCGAGACCATCCTGGCTAACACGGTGAAACCCCGTCTCTACTAAAAATACAAAAAAACTAGCCGGGCGAGGTGGCGGGCGCCTGTAGTCCCAGCTACTCGGGAGGCTGAGGCAGGAGAATGGCGTAAACCCGGGAGGCGGAGCTTGCAGTGAGCTGAGATCCGGCCACTGTACTCCAGCTCGGGCGACAGAGCAAGACTCCGTTTCAAAAAAAAAAAAAAAAAAAAAAAAGGAAGCAGAGCATAAAACTTTGGAAAACTTGCAGCCTGATAATGTGATAGAAAAGAAAAACTCATTTTATGGAGAGAAATTCAAGCCAGCTGCAGAAATTTGCATAAGTAACAAGGAGCCAAATGTAATTCACCAAGACAATAGGGAAAATGTCTCCAGGGCATGTCAGAGACCTTCATGGCAGCCCCTCCCATCAGAGGCCCAGAGTCCTAGGAGGGAAAAAATGGTTTCCTGGGGCAGGCCCAGCGCCTTGCTGTTTTGTGCAGTCTTGAGACTTGGTGCCCTGTGTTCCAGCCATGGGTAAAAGAGACCACGGTACAGTTCAGCTTGTTGCTTCAGAGGGTGCAGGCACCAAGCCTTGCACCAAGTGGCTTCTACATGGTGTTGGGCTTGCAGATGCACAGAAATGAAGAACTGAGGTTTGGGAATCTCCACCTAGATTTCAGAGGATGTATAGGAACACCTGGATGGCTAGCAGGAGTTTATTGCAGGGATGGAGCCCTCATGGAGAAACTCCGTTAGAGCAGTGCAGAAGGGAAATGTGGGGTCGGACCCCCACACAGAGTCCACATTGGGGCATTGCCTAGTGGAGCTGTGAGATGACAGCCACCGTCTTCCAGAACCCAGAATGGTAGATCCACTAACAGCTTGCACTGTGCATCTGAAAAAGCTGAAGACTTTCAATGTCAGCTGTGAAAGCAGCCAGAGCAGGGGCTTGCATCCTAAAAAGCCACAGGTGTGGACTGCCCTAGGCCATGGGAGCCCACCCTTTGCATCAGCCTGCCCTGCATGTGAGACATGGAGTCAAAGGAGATTATTTTGGAGCTTTAAGATTTAATGACTGTCACACTCGAGTTTGGACTTGCATTGGGCCTGCAGCTCCTTTGTTTTGGCCAGTTTCTCCCATTGGAGAAGAATTCTAAGATTAATTCTTATTCAAAAATGTTCCCATTTCAGGGAGCATTTATCCAATGCCTACATCCCCATTGTATCTATGATGTAACTAACTTGCTTTTGATTTTTATAGGCTCCTAGGTGGAAGTGACTTACCTTGTCTCAGATGAGACTTTGGACCTGGAGTTTTGAGTTAATTCTGGGAAGAATTAAGATTTTTGAGGGACTGTAGGGAAGGCACATTTGTGTTTTGAAATGCGAGAAAGACAAGATTTGTGAGGGGTCAAGAGTGGAATAATATGGTCTGGGTCTGTGTCCTCACCCAAATCTCATCTTGAATTCTAATCTGAATTGTAATCCCCATTTTGGGGGAGGGACCTCATGGGAGGTAATTGGATCCTGGGGGCTGTCCCCACGCTCTTCTCACGACAAGAGTTGTCATGAGATCTGATGATTTTATAAGGGGCTCTTTCCCTTTTGTTCTGCAATTCTCTCTCCTGTAGCCTTGTGAAAAGGGGCATGTTTGTTTCCCCTTCCACCATGATTGTAAGTTTCCTGAGGCCTCCTTAGCTTTGTGGAACAGTGAGTCAAATAAACCTCTCTCTTTTATAAAATACCCAGTCTTGAGTATTGTGTGAAAATGGACTAATACAGGCACCAAATACTTTCGTTCTACATCCTTTCATTAGAAATCTCATCAATGACATATGCACATAAATGATATACTCAAATGATGGAAAGATGTAGGAACAGTTGAGAAATCTTCCACAGCAGTGGCAATTATTTCAAGACCCAAGTATAGCAGTGGTGAGTTCTGCAGAAATGACAGGCAGAATACAGTGGCATAAATTAAAAGAGTTCTAGCTACATTGTTCTCGTGCCAAGTACTTGACATTCTTTCTAACTGTCTAAATTCCATTGTTTCCTACTTCTCCCTAAACCTGATTCGTAAACACCCTCAACAATTCAATTGCTATCCAAGACAACTCAAACAAATGTATTTGCTGTTTTTTATGTCCAGAGTTGACTTCTGGTGTTTGAAGAAAAGAACCTTCTCTAATAAAAAGCATTACTGTTGTAATAATCCAAAAAATAAGTTGTTTCCAAATAATGCATTATGTGAAATAATTTATAATATAGACCTCTGCTTTCTGCTAAGTACTGAATGTAAGTGATTCAACCCTGCTTTCTGAGACTCATCGCTTTCCTCTGTAACTATTCTCTTTCATTAGTAAAGTTAATAAAACTGTACTGCAAGATAAGAGATGTGACCTCTACTGTACATTTATTGGAACACCGTCACACTTGTATTGGCACTTTATTTTCTAAGTTTCACATTTCTCATTTATAAATCAAGGGCTTTCAGGTGGGTACAGTGGCTCATGCCTGTAATCCCAGCACTTTGGGAAGCTGAGCCAGATATATCAGTTGAAGTCAGGAGTTCAAGAGGAGCCTGGCCAACATGGTAAAATCCCATCTCTACTAAAATTATAAAACTTAGCTGGGCATGGTGATGCATACCTGTAATCCCAGCTATTTGGGAGGCTGAGGCAGGAGAAACTCTTGAACCCAAGAGGAAGAGGTTGCAGTGAGCTGAAATTGCTTCCCTGCTCTCCAGCCTGGGGGACAGAGTAAGATTCTGTCTCTAAATAAATAAATGATAGCTAGCTAGCTAGCTAGCTAGATAGATAGATAGATAGATAGATGATAGATAGATAGATAGATAGATAGATAGATAGATAGATAGATAGATAGATAGAGTAAATCAAGGGTTTCTGTTGAATTATGTTTAAGCCTGTTCACTTTCCTAAATCTTTGTATTTATTATTTAATAACTGTATCACTTTCAAATGACTTTCTTTAGTTTGCTGAATTACTCAAATCACTGAAGATTATATCATCAGCTATACATAGCTCTTCAGTACAGTCATTCCTTCAGAGAGTTCTGAGGAAATACCATTCTCAATAATAAAATAATTCTCATATGTACCCCAAATGTTATTGCTTGTCCCTAGGGTCTTTGACTGAATTTTGTTACCCAGTTGGTTCTTAGTTCATAAACCCTAGACTCCAAGGAGGTCTTAAGAATATTTTCTACTAGCTTTTAAAAACAGTTTTCCTTTGTTCTTTTCGTTGATTTAAAAATTGTCAGTGTAAAAAATATTCTGGCTACATTACTTCATGAATGGATCATTCCATTCTCCATATGGGTGGGATGACATAAGATATCATTTCTCATATGTTGACCATGATATTCTATGTTGAATAGAATTATAATTGCCATTAAAAATCTAAAATGTAGTATTATGTGTTGTTGGTAGGGATATTATCTGGTTTTGTGTAGAGCAAGCCTAGCTTAAATAGAAAATGTCAAAGAAGATACACTTTGATGGAAAGATCTTATTTTTTGGAATGATTTTCATTATGGGATATATAAGGACCTCTTATGTGGAGAAGGACATGTCAAAGAGATCACGAGGCTCATACACAGAAACTGACTTGTCAACTGTCAAAATGTAGATTTATCAGATGATAAGGCTGTTTTTCTGGAGAAGATGACTAACTTTGAAAATAATAGAACTTACTTTCTCCAGGATGAATTATTTAAAGTCATCATACTGTCAGACAGATTTAAGTATATAAAATTTTCATTATTATTGATTGCTGGGGTACTTACATAAGGTGAAAGTTACAGGTATTGAATAAAAGCTCAGGGTTTTTTTTTCCAGGTTTAACAAATAATTAACTATTTGCTATCTAACTATATGTATTTTTCATCCTCAGAATGTTAACCTATATATCTGTCCTCTGAATGCTTAAAATTATCTTTGAATTGGTGGTTACAGGCGTAACTGCCATTGATGGCAAGACACAACCTCAGGTACAGGTCTGACCTTGAGGCTATGGTTTCCATTATTTTGGTATCTAATGATTAGCAGTAACAGTATCATTCTATCATTCTAAGATTAATTCTTATTGAATTTCCAATGGCATTGGCTTCTGAATTTTTGTTTTGCCTTATTATCTTTTACTCTTAAATTTTACAATTTTTCTCTATAGCTTTGTTTAATCTCAATCAACAATTTATCAGTTTAATAATTAATTTTATTCTTCTCCATCTGTGTCCCTTGGCTTAAGTATTTCTGGCTTACTGTTAAAATGCAGATATCCACAAACCACAAGGAATTGTAGAGAGTCTCATCTAAATTAGTTGCAAGCATTATTTCCAGACTGATTTCCAAACCTGTATGTTCAATTTCATTTTGACCATTTCAAGATATTCTTATAACCTTAGGGTTTTGATTAATTTGGGTAAAATAAATTACATTTGCTGAAAGCAGATATATATATATATATATACACACATACATAGATATACATATGCATGCATACATATATATAAAACAGCTAAATATATTTAAAATTATATTAAGATATGGTTTATCTGAAAGATAATAAAATGTTAAAACAATAAATAAATCACAAAGCATGAACTTTTGCATATTGTGTTTTCCTGTTGGAAATATTCATTTAAGTTTTATGGAGACAGCAATGAAAAGAATGCATGTGTACGTGCAGGCATTACTTTCTGGCACGGTTAATTCAACTATGTTTTCCTTGAAAACTGTAGTCTCCAAACTCCACTTAATTTAATATATCCTCCATGGTCTACAAAGGATTCTCAGTTTGGGGAGATAATTCTCTTTGGGTCTTCTGCATTTCTGCACATCTTCTGGACAAGAGGTATTGACAGTTTTATTGCATAATTTTTTTTGGATGCTAGTACAACAAACAGCCTTGGAAGACAAAGATAGAACCTTTTTGAGGGACAGAGGGCAGATTTGTTTTCTGGCTAGATTATAACGATAACGTCTTCCTCCAAGACAAAGCTGGGGAAAGTTTGCTAGCAGATCCCGTAAATACTTAGGATTCTAAAGCTCAGAGTTCCTCAGATGTCACCTACGTAGACTGTGTGTGTGACATATATCTGGGCTGCTTTATGCTACTTCATAGGATGTGAGAAGCAAGGAGAATTTATGCTGTCTGTTGTGCTATGGGAAATAAAATCTTCTGTCTGTGACCCAGGAGTCTTGTACCTTTTGCCAGCATCTATAAAACTATGGCAGCCTAACTTGTTAGCTTGTAGCTAGGGTAAAATCTCAAATTCTGCACTTGAAAGTTTAGGTAACACAGCTCAGTGTAACTGGTTTTTCCTCTAAATTACATTAGCATGTATCTAATCCTTTCTTACTATTGCAGATCATCATTCTAATTATTTCTATAGGTAATATTTTATTTTTCTTTTGTATCAGAATTTTTTTTCAGTTCTCACACCATGTCTGGTGTATTTTCCATCTCATGCATTGGCCATTAACGTGTCTTTTATATTGTAGCCAATAAGTAAACACCTGTTGAATGAAAGAGTAAGTAAATGGGAAACAGACAAATCAATTTAAGATTTGTGCAGCTAGAGTGGTGTTAGGATACAAAATTTTAACTCTCTCTTTTGAATCTATTCTTGAGCTACATATAATATTACCACCTCCCTGTTTGAAGTTTCCCAATTTTTTAAATAATTTCCAAGATAGAGCTCTAAATCTTTTATATGAAATTCACAGCCTTTCAATATTTGACTCCTTTCTACTTCCCCACTCATGAGTGTTTATCCAGGAAATATCATGGCCTGCTCATAACTTTCTATGCTTACTGTTTCCTGACTATGCCTTCATCTCCAGCCCTCTATGCATTTGAGTAAGCTCTTTCTTCTCAGTAAAAGTTCATGTATCTCTTGTAATGACTAGCCATTACATTACCATTCCCCAAGCGAATCTTCAGAGCTCATCCAATCTGTTTCCAAGGTTCCTGTTCTCTCTCTATGGTCCCATGGATCACATGATATGGCACTAATTCATTTACTTGTTTGTCTTTCAAACTAGACTGTAACTCTCTGCCAAAGTTTAACTCTAATGTCAATATGTTCAGTGATTAGCACAGACTGGTGTTCATGGTCAAGACTAAATTGAATGAGCAAAGAAACTCATGTTTGCACTGGTATAAGTTTTGAATTTCCCATTTATTACTTATGTGACTTTGGGTAAATTTTCTCATATGTAAAAATGGGTCGAATAACCTCACAAAATCTTTGGAATAATTAATCAAAATTAATTAGGGGGGTCAAGAATACCTGGATGGCTCAGTCAAAATATACCACAAGTCCTGGAAAAATAAAAGTCAAAGTACCTCCCTTAAGTAAGTGATATGGTTTGGATCTGTGTCCCCACCCAAATCTCATATTGAATTGTAATCCCCAGTGTTGGAGGTGGGTCCTGGTGGGAGGTGATTTGGTCATGGGAGTGGTTTCTCACAAATGGTTTAGTATCATCCTCTTGGAACTGCCCTCACAAAAATAAGTGAGTTCTCCTGAGATCTGATTGTTTAAAAGTGTGCAGCACCTCCCCGCCTCTCTCTTGCTCCTGCTTTTTCCATGTGATGTGCCTACTCCTTGTTTACCTTCCACCATGATTGGAAGTTTCCTAAGACAGTTTCAGAAACAGAAGGTGCCATGCTCCCTGTATAGCCTGCAGAGCCGTGAGTCAATTAAACCCATTGTTTTTATAAGTAATCCAGTCTCGGGCATTTCTTCATAGCAATGCAAGAATGACCTATTACTGTAAGAGTAGCCTGCTCTTTGCAAGAGATATAATGTTACATGCATCATTTATGTGTGTTTGTTATTTTTTTTTAATTCTTTGAATTATTCCATGACCTGGATACAAATAAACTATCTTAACTATAATTTAGATGTATATTTTTTAAAAGAAACTAACAATGATTAAGAGACGGTATTCATTAACATCTTGGTAATAATTAACACTGTGCATTTCTTCTTAGTAAGGGCTAATGGTTTGTATTCATGTAATATCCAGTATATATATAATTTTAAAATGTTATTCATATAAGTTTTGAAAACATTTTTGGAAACACACATTTTACAAAGTAACCACATTAATGCAGGCCTCAAATTGATGTATACCCACAAATGAATTCAATATTAGGTATAACAAGTGACTGACAACGAAATTGAAATAATTTAGTTTTCTCTAGAGTGCATTCTTTAATAATGTATACAGTATACTAGCTTACTTTTCCTATAAAACTAGGAATATGATTCCCTTCTTTTGTGATATGTCATTTTTCTTAATTTATAAAGAAACTTGATGGCTTGCTTAAAATATAATACTTAATATCATTATTCATATTTGTAAGAACATTGTGTTAAATTTTTCAGCATGCCATACATATTCCAGAGTTACACATGAAATATTGAGTGAGACCAACTTAGAAGTTAAAAGTATGTTATAAGTAGTTTGTCTTAAAAATGTAACTCCACAGGAGTCACATTCAGTGTAACTCTGAGACATTGCACTCCTACATTTCAACCAATGGGTACGTTTGATAAAATGTTCCAAACGGAAGAAGACATGGGTGGTGTTTTTATAAATACGTGTAAAATAATAGCTTTAAATGGTCTGATTATTCATTGTTCTTTATATTTCTATTCAGGTTCAACTCTACCTTCCACCATTACACTCATACACTTGTTAATATTGTCCACTGTGAGACCACACTGTAAGCCTATTTTATCAACTCGACAACACTTCTAACCTAGGACTATGCCATTATATGCCATCTACATGATGAAGAAAGTCAAACACATCTAAACTGGTACCACCACAATTTCACAATCCCTAACCTTGAATTGTTCTCAGTGTTCTTTTATCCTATTGTACCACGTAATCTACATCATCCATGCCATGTTTTCAATTAGAACCCATTTCTCAATTTTAATAAACCACACTGAAATATCTTAACATGAGAAACAAAACATTTTATCATAAGTTATATCCTCTTAAAATCTCATAATCTAGATGCTGAATAATTATAGTACTTAGAACACATAATGTTTGATCACATGCCACTGCATATTATTTGCTTCTTCCGAGATGCCTCTCACAAGTTTAATGACTGAAAATTTTACTAATTCTTTAAGCAAAATACCATTTTTTTATTTCCTCAAATTTGCATCCTTACCATGATACGTGTGTTAAATACTCCCTTTTCTGTGCACCCATAACATATTGTAAACACTTGATTTTGTCTTCCAAAATTTCATCAAATTTTTTTCTCAAACTACACTATGTGCAGGTTCACTAATAATCAATCCCAAAGGGGAATATCCACTGTGCATGGGATAGCAAAGACCGTCTCTATGCCAACCACCAGGAATAGGAGTCTGAACGTTGCCAACCCTAGTATCCTGGGCTGCAGTTTTACCAACTGCCTGAGTCCCGTGAGACAGAACATACTCACACACAATAAGTTACATGAAATGGATTTATTACTTGGAGATACACAGCAGGAAGCAGCAGAACTCTGGGATTCATTGTGAGCTGGTCCGCAAAGGCTCAGGAAAGCTGTCTGGGGTGGATGGAGTCTTGACTCCCTTGTGCTCCATCGCAACTGAGGGACTTTGAAGGAAGTCAGACCCTCTTGGGTTGTATGCCTCAGGGGGCCATGTGACACACTGGACTAAACTTTGAAGGGCATTCTGCTTCGAGGGGAAAGAAGAACAAAGCCTGTGTTACCCAAAGCAGGTCCTTTTTCATTCAAGATGTTACATTATCTAGGAGGGACAGGAGCAGAGCCCATTAGGCAGCTTCTCCCTCTCAAGGTGCTACATTCTGACCACATTATACAGTTATTCTGAAAACTATACGCAAGAGAGAGGGTAGTGACTGAGTCAGTCAGGGCTACCCAGGGACCATCCAGCAGACCGTGAACTTTCTAAAAAGCAAGACTTATATAAACCGTTGTTTCTCACATACTTGGAGTAGAGTGGGCATAAAAGCTGTCATTTGAATGAATTTCTGAATTGTCTAATAACATACATAAACTTAATCTAATAAACAGGTAAAAATAAGAGCCTAAGTGAACTAAACTGTAATCGAGGCTTTCAATAAAAATTAAATTTTAATATGGCTTGATGATTTATAATAACATCCAATAATGCCGACACAAACCAAACCACTGCAAATCCAATATTGCAGGCAAATTTGCTGTCTCTCTGTTATGTTTTTAGTAAGAGTTCTTTATCATATTCTGTTACACGCAAATTACTGTACTATGGTCTTTCAGGATTCCAAGAGAAAAGTCAAATGAAGGCAACCCATAATATAACTCTAAACTGAAAACACAAGTACATATATATAAAACAAAAATTCCACATTGCTGTTAAATTTGTATACTTTATTATAATGTGAAAGTTCTTTTCATATTATATATCGTTTTATCTTCACTGTATGGTAACTGGAAGATGATAAAATAAGATATATGCTAGTCACACACAAAAATATTTGAGATGAGAAGTAGTATTCCTGCACACTTGAAAGTGTTCAATTTTAAGAAGAAGACACCATTTTATGTGAGTTTCAAAGTTTTTACTTAAGGATTTTGATTTTCTATAATAATAATAATAATTATTATTATTATTATTTTGAGGTAGAGTCATCCAGGCTGGAGCGCCATGGCACCGTTATAGCTGACTTCAGCCTCAATCTCCCAAGCCCAAACAATCCTTCCACTTCAGTCTCCTGAGTAGCTGAGACTTCAGTCATGCAACACCATGCTCAGTTAACTTTTAAATTTTTTGTAGAAATGGCATCTCCTTATGTTGCCCAGGCTGGTCTCATACTCCTGGGCTTAAACAAACCTCCTTTCTTGGCATCCCAAAGTACTGGATCAAATATTATTAAACCCACGTAATCAATATTTCTTTCATCTTTCAGCAAAGATTTATTGAGCATCCATTATAGACTAGTCACTAATGCTAGACATTACTGATTAATTATACAAAGGATGTTCTTGCTGTTATGTGAGAATTCATAAAAAAGTAAACAAATAAATAGAACATTTTTAAGCAAAGACATTTGTGTTTCAAAGATAAGTGAATTTAGAACATTTCAAAATGAGTGGTCAGAGAGAAGGAATCTCTAAAAGGCCTAATATTTGAAAAGGCATGAATCATAGAGAAGCCAAACATGAAGATGTGAAGTAAAATATTTCCAGACAGGGAAAACAACAATTGAAAAGACCCCTTATTTCAAGATGAGCTTATCATGAGCAAGAAAATAAAACCCAGCTGTGCTCAAAAATGGCGCTGGCAGTGGTAAATGATGAGAGAGAGCATCAGAGACAGGCAGGATTCAGAACACCAAGAGCCTTTGAGGATATTGGGTTTTATTTTAATTTTTTGTTGTACAAGATGCATACCATGCAATCTACCTACTTAAAATTTTAAGTAGAAACTACAGTATTGTTCGGTATAAGTGCAAGGTTGTACAGCAGATCCTTAGAAGCATTTTATTTTGCATGATGGAACCTTTTTCTGTGCATAGGGCACAGTTCTGGGCAGTAAATATCTGGAGTTAATAGTAGAGGATCAGGAGCCTATAAATAAAAAGAAGAAATGTGCAGTGAAGTGGGTTGAGAAAGATGGGGTAGCATAGAAGCCTAGAGAACAATGAGTTTTAAGGTGGAAAGGATTGAACCACCAATTAAATCAATATATTTATTCATACAATACCCAGATACCATAAATGTACACTTTGTGTTGAATGTATGTTCATATTTATGTACAGAATGAAGTATACAAATTAGCATTTCAAATATATATATGTGTGTGTGTGTATATATGTGTATATATCTATATACATAGACACATACAGGTCCTCTATATTGCATATACTCCACTAGATGCTTAAAATCATTATCTTTTTAAAGTAAGTTGTTTTATGACTATTTTCTAGTTGAAAATACTAAGATATATCATTGAAGTCATTTGCCTGAGATGAATTTTGAGTACAGCTCTGTTTTAGTCCAGCATCATTTTCTAACACAGGATTTAAATTGACATGGATTTGAATTATCATGCTTTTGTAACCTTGCATCGTGGTCTTTGAGACATAAGTTAATATCAAAAAATTTCAATTCCCTGAGAGCTGAATGAATATGATAATAGTATTTAAGCCATAGATAGAATTATATGAAGTGAAAGAAGATAAAAGACTGATAAATCTTACCGATTAATAATAAGCCCTTAAAATGTATGTAATATCGTTTTTGTTATATAGATATACTATTTCAGCATTTGACTCATATTTATTTTTATTACATGGTACTTTCTGTCCCATTCATAAAAATTAAAGATAAAAATTAGGCATGAAATGTAATATCTTTTATTATAACTAGCATACAATTTTAAAATTATAAAGTAAATGTATGCATGATTATAATCAACTACAAATAATGTTTAGGGTAGACGTGATTTTTATTTCTACCACATTATTATTATCTTTCCACCAGCTTAGAAAAATCAAAGTCATGCATATTCAAATGTCTTCTAATACCCTCAATGAGAAAAGAAGCTTACAATTTAAATGAGTCTGATTCTCCTGTCCTTGCAAACTAAGATAAACTCTAGGAACAACCTCCGTATAGGGAAGTTTTTTATACGACTAAGATACTGTATTTTGATAAATTGATTTGTGGCAAACAGAAAGAAAGTAGGGAGACTGTAGAGGACCTTAGTCATCTATTTTGCTATCACTCTCCCAGACCTATAAAAGGAAAAGTGACCCTAATTTTTTTAAAGTGTTACTAAATTTTGAGATATTGATAGAATGACACACATTAACTATCTAATTTTCTGAGATGGCTTAAAAAAGTAACAGGCTTTTACATTTACTATCTGAAAACGCATTGAGATTTTATTTGCAATTGGCTGTACATATATCCAGCTCCTACATCATCCCGTTTATGCTACTTTACAACTTTTAACAATTAGGGAACAAATAAGGCAGCATATTCGCATAACATAGTCATTCAAAAGACTGAGTATATCTCCTGGTTGCAAAAAGGTCCTGGTGGATATTCCAATGAATTGTTATAGCGTATTAAGGTATCACTTTGTTGAATATTAGTGAAAAATAATAATAAGACTCATAAAAACAACAAAACAGTATAATGTCCTCGAGAGTATCATTAGATAATTTGAAGATCCATTTACATGGGGAATTTGCCATGTTGTTAATATAACTGCTGCACTGTCGTCCTATAAAAATAAAGGCTTTTCAGCTGATATAACTTTGTCGGGAATATTTATAAGGCTTTTATATCTGCTTTTCCAGAGAATTAAAAGTATATTCTCTAGGTCGACATTTTTGTTCTTAAAATGTTTATCATTATGTTTCTATTATTTGCTCTTATTATAAAAATTTTACCAGTTTATGCAATAAAATAAATAAATAAATAAATAAATAAATAAATAAATAACAATAAAATTGGGTATAAAAAGAAAAGCCAAAAAAACCAAAAACCTGAAACTTCCCTTCTTCCTTTCTACCTTCCAAATGAATGTACATATATAGTCCTGGAGATAAATAAATAAAATAAGTAACAGTTATATCAACAAGCAGAATAAATGAAAGAAGAAAGCTAAATTGATCATTATTTATACTGAGTCATGTTATATTAATATTTTCTAATTGTTTTTGTCACAATTATAAATTCATTTTATGCCTCTTGTATACCTATTTTTTTTACTACCACATACCACATATTGAAGAATGCAAAATAATTTAATATTCAATATCTTACTGAAGAATATATACGTGTGAATAGATATATATTCCCCTTGGAAAACATATACAGTGTCAAGTAGACAATAATCTCTTTTGGTTCAAAAGATTAACTTAAAATCTATGTGTTTAAATTAGAGAAAGTCAGCCTTTTAGTTCATTAGCTGATAAAATAGAGTTTTCTATGTTACACAAGAAACAAAGGGAATGTATGCATAGAATGTATTTCTAATAGCATTGTTTTGTATACGTAGATAATTAAATGCATCTCAGAAAAGGTCAAATAGGAATAAAATGGATTATTTGCAATATGTCACCCGTATCATGTCAACCTCATAAATTAACAAAATAGAAAAATTCTTCATTACACAATTTATCCTTCCTGGAGAGACTATCTAGATTGACCAGGTGGTAGATTAACCAGGTAGTAAGGGCTTTGGGGTCAAGTTGATTTCAGTTTCAGTTTTGGTTCACCACTCATTATTAGTTGACTGGTGTTACCTAAGCAAGTCAAACTTCTGCTAGACTCTTGAGTTCTCATGCTGGAAAAGAGCATAATGACAACTGTTCAGTATGAATAACTAAATTGTTACATGAGATATCTCAAAGAGCCTATCCTGCATCAGTCTCTGAAGTGTACTAGTAATAATATTCTTATTAGCATCATCAGTAAAACAGTAACCATTCTCATTGTTTACTTTTGGGGAGGGCACTCAGACATTTGTGAAGCATTTGCTTGTAGGTCTGGGCCTTGAGAATTTACATGTGTGCACATAGATCCAAATAGAAAGTCATGAGGTTTCTAAAGTCCTTCTGTTTCACATCCACTGGATAGCTTTATTGAAACTCTTACCAAATATTCTCTACTTTTTATTATCTGTCTTAGAATTCAACCTTTATATATTCATCATAGATAGTAAAAGCCATGACATACCATGATGCCACGGTTTTGGTGATAAATTAGGGAGGTTGCAAATATTCCCTTTTTATTTTCTCACTGAAAAACTTACTGAGTTGCCCTGTTCGCATTTATGAAAACCCATACTCTACCTACTCTTCCTCCAATAACTGATTTTTAAAAGTGAGAATTCGAACACTGGTTTCTAGGAATCCATTTGGCCAAACAGAACACATGTATTCTTCCTGTATAATCCAGAGCAACCAGTGGCCTTCAGGACTATGGAAAACTGCACTTATAAATGGAATTATCCCAGAAACATCTGGTATGAAATTGGATGTGTACATCAGCATTAATTCCATATCCCATTGAATTTTACTAAAAAGCAATGAGTACAACAAGAGTGTGAAAAATAAAGAATAATAAAAAAGAAATACTTGCAATGCGTCCCCCAATAAAACTGAGAGGCATGTGTATTAGTCTTTAGGGGATGCCATAACGAAACACCATAGAGTACACGACTTAAATAACAGAAATGTATTTTCTCACTGTTCTGGAGACTAAAAGTCCTGTATCAAGGTTCTGGCTGACTTGGTTTCTGATAAGTTCTCTTTTCCTTGTTTGCAGATGGCCACTTGTTCCCTATGCCCCACATGGCCTTTCCTCAATGTATGTTCTTGGGCAGAGAGAGAGAAATCTCTCTGCTGCATCGCTAATAAGGACATCAATTCTGTTAGAGAAGACTGACCTTATGACCTCATTTAACCATAATTACTTGCTTAGAGGCCCCATTCCAAGTATAGCCACACTGGGGGTTCGGCCTTCAGCATATACATTTGTGGAAAACACAAACACTCAGTCCATAATGAGACTTATTCTTACAATCTAAGTTACATGTAAGGGCTTCCAAAAATTACAGAAATGAACCACAGTGGTTTTTATTATGCTGCATGGAACAAAACGAGAGCAAGAAACCACTGAAAGAGACTTCAGAAGCAACTGAAGTTATTAGGAGTAAATCACAGCAAAAATACACTTTCTTAAGGTGAGAGTGCATGCTCAGGTCTGAAACCTTGTGTGCAGTTGGAAATGAGGTGAGTGGAGGAGATTTAAGTTTGGCTGCAAACCTTTCTGGACCTAGTGTCGTTCACCAGAGGAGGCAAGATTGCACCCACAAGAACAGAAACACAGCAGCTTCACTGAAAGCAGTCTCTCTCTGACAAGACAGAAAACGCTTACATTGTGTAAACCAACTGATCTGGACAACTATAAATATATGAGGGTGGAACGTGGGAGAAATCCTTTTTTAGCCTATGAAATCATAAAAGAAAAGATTGTTCAAACCACTTCATAAAAACAGAAAATGTCTACGTGGCACAAATTTGATAAGCAAAGTAGGCAAAGTGCTTAATAATGCCATCCTACAAAATCCGACAGTGACCACCCAGCAACTCACAGAGAGGAAGACCGGCAGGGCTTTTAAACATATTACAAATACCATCAACTTTGCTCATGAGACATGGACATTAGGATAATTTTAGAAGGGCTTTTAAACATATTACGAACACCATCAACCTTACTCATGAGACATGGACGTTAGGATAATTTTGGCATTCCTTTTCTCACTCAACATATCTAAAGGTCTGATACCCGATTTGGCAAGACTGTGATTGGATCTTACCTGGGGCTTATAGTTCTGCAAAACAGGCCAATCACTTGGAAGGAAATCTGTCTATTTCTATCAAAATTATGAACTTTATATTTGATGACTAATAAATTCTACTTCTAGGAATCTGATCTACAGATTGCTAAAATATATAATTTCAGTAGAAAATAAGAATTAAAGGTAGCATGTTCTTTTCATGTCTCATGAAGAACTATTTTTATAATATTTAATCATATTCATGGAAAATGACATATGTAATTATTTATGTAATACTTAGCACTATGTTAAATGGAAATGTTATGCTACCATAAAAGTTCACCTGTTAACATTTACAGATGACTAGTAAAAAGGACTACAGTGGGTCCATATAATAGAATACTAGACAGCTCCTTAGGAATATGGAAAGAGCTCCAAGACACTGTTTAAAGATAACAAGTTTCATCAGAGTATATATAGTGGGCTACTATTTTTATTTATTTATTTTAACTTTTAAAATGTTTAGCACCCTAATACGCTACTTAATACTAGATCGTATTCATTCTATCTAACTGTATTTTTGTATCCATTAACCACTCCACCTTTATCCCCCTCTCCCCACTATCCTTTCCAGCCTCTGTTAACCATCATGCTACTGCCTCTCTCCATGAGTTCAGTTTTGTTTTAGTTTTTTTTTTTTTTTTTTTTTTTGGTTCCCTAAATAAATGAGAACATGAGATATTTGTCTGTCTATGCCTGGCTATTACAACTAGCATAATGTCCTCCAGTTCTACTCATGCTGTTGCAAATGACAAGATTTCATTCTTTTTTATGGCTAAGTAATAACCAATATTGACTAGGTGTGTCCCAGGACTGAACGTGCCATTCATTGAATCTCTGCATTGAGCCTCGAACTTGATTTCATGTCTCTCTTCCATCTTGTTCCTCTGCTCTTCTGTTTCCTTTGTGTTTATAAGAAGATGATTTAAAATGCATCACCTTTCGGGTGCCACTGATTCACAGACTTTCAGAGCTGGGAAAGCCTGCAAGGCCCATCTAGTGGGCTACTATTTTTAAGATGAGGTAAAATAGCCATCTATATTTCCTTCTTTATGCATAACCATTTTCAAAAGAATATATGATAAATTTATAGTAGCTTTGATTTGGGGGTGGATGAAAATCAGGGAGAGTGCATTGGATAGGAAGGAGCCTTTTCTCTGTGTACATTTTATTTTTAAATTTTTTCATTGTTTTAAGCAATACATTTTTATTATCTATAAAAAATCAACAAATTTGGAATAAAAAGACTGTTTGGCACCTCCCCACCCCTCTGCTCATTCATCCATGTGTGTAAATAATTCTGAACAAATGACAGAAAATGGAGCAGCTGGTGCTTGAGGTGGTGAGAAGCTCCCAGCTGTGCTTGATCCTCAAAATGCAATATGTTTTCTAGTAGTAATGGTTTAATAATTATTACCCTTTTTAGCTACAACAGATAAAATTACATGTTGATTTAATGCCACTAAAACAAATAAGAGCTTATCAACTATTATGTAGATTAAGAAGTTACTATATTTGGAAAGTCAGACTTGAAACAAAGGGAAAAAAATTTTACCTTTTTCAAACTGATAACTCATTTAAGATATTTTCAAGGTGGTTTTTAGAAAAAGGGAAGGATTTAGAAGTAAATAGCAGAAAAGGCAGTCATTATTTTCTCTATTGAGAGAAATTTCATGTGCTTAGTTAAAGCCAAAGGAATGCTCACAAGCAAAAAACTTTTCCTAATAATTATCTAGAGCGTCTACTTTGTTTCAATAAACACGCTATGTGAAATCATCACATTTCTCAGAAGAAAGAGCAATAAAAAGTAACTTGAGTCCGCCTGCATGCTTTGGAACTGTGCTACTTACATTTTGGCAAGCAGCATCAGCTTCAGCTGAGAGCTGATTGGAAATGCAAATTCCCAGGCTTAATTCAAGACTTATTAAAACTCTGAAGATAGGGCTAGGTGTCTGTTGTTTTCCAAGTTCTACAGTTGATTACGGTACTCTTGTTTATGATGTACTGCCCTAAAATTTTATGCACCCGAGATGACAGTGTACCCTACCTATTTTGATGAAAAATTATGAGCAATATTCCATCAAGAAAATATAAAAGACTGGGCGCATGTACAAATTTGCATTCTAATTTCTAATGATGATGGACTGCATATCTTTCCAATATTAGATATTCTTGAATTACTCTGGCTTCAATGTTGGGGTAATGGATAAAAAGATTTTTAAAGTATCACTGTTATATGTTGAATCTCCAGTACCTCCAAATGTGAATGGGTTTAAAAATAAAGCTTTCAAAGAGGTTATCAAGTTAAAATGAGGCTGCTAGCATAAGCCCTACTTCAATCTGATGAGTGTTATAAAAAGAAGGAATTTGTTTTTCCATGTAAACAGGCAGAAAAAAAAGAAAAAAGAAAAAAAAAAAAAAGCCAAGCAGAGAAACTTCTGGAGAAAACTTTGTCAGGACCTTGATCTTGGACTTCCAGCTTCAAGCATTGTGAGAAAATAAATTTCTGTTGTTTTGTCCACCCACTCTTTGGTATTTGTTATGGCAGCCCTAGCAAATGAATATGCTCACCAACTCGACTTTTCTTTCTTTCTAAAAGTAGTACAATAGTTCCAAATTAGAAACTTGAGGCAGGTTGGGAAAGGTCGCTCATGGTTGTAATCCCAACACTTTGGGAGGCCGAGGCAGAAGAATTACTTGAGCAGGAGTTTGAGACCAGCCAGGGCAACACAGTGAGACTCCATCTCCACAAAAACTTGAAGAGAAAATGAGCCAGGTGTGGTGGCGCATGCCTGCAATCCAGTCACTTGGGACCAAGGCTGAGGTGGAGGGATGACTTGAGCCCAGGACTTAGAGGCTGCAGTAAGCCATGACTGCACCATTGCATTCCAGCCGGGGCACCAGAGAGAGACCCTGTCTCTAAAATAATAAACAAATGCCAAAAAAAAAAAAAAAAAAAAAAAAAAAAAAAAAAAAAAGTTGAAGCAACTATTTCTGTCACTAATCACAACTGGAAATCATAAAATTTAAACAGGGTGATTTTATGTGTGTCTGAGGCCAATTTACCACTTATAAGAGATGAGACCATAGGTTAGTAAATTGACTTATCTGCATCTTCACTTCTTCAGTATAAATGATGATATATAGATGACATAGACTGGATGTTATAATCATTTAACAAATAACGCCTGTAACACACATGGCACAGCAGTTGAGACATAAACATACTCAGAAACACTCATATATATGTCTGCGTGGTAGAGTGTTAACAAAAAATAAATAAACCAGACTACTAGGGTAGTAGCATTCAGGATCAGGTTTTTGAATAACACTTCATTGTGAATCATGATTTTCTTTATGATAAGTATATAAATTGAATATCTGACCGGCTTAACTAAAGTATCAACAACAGAATATCTGTGAATCAGGCAATTTCCAAAATCCCGTAAATACCTCTTAAGCAAACTTAAGAAATTCAGACTCAATGCTATATTTTATACCTCAGTTACATTAGGGAAATAAAAATTTTACATGAGAAATGTTATTTTCTCTGTTAAAAAAAAACAATTTCAAGTTGGAAATTATTTTTAAAATCTTGACCAACTTATTTAAAGAGCATAAATAGACAAATACCCCAAAATCTATCTAATATTAAGTGATATGATATTTAGGTTAGTATAATACTATCATTTGATTTTCTTGTTTGTGAGAATTCAAAATCGGCAGCAAGTTCACATTATCACCGCATAATTTTCCCAGCTTACTCATTTCTGATACATGATAATGTTAACTCAAAGCAAAGTACATTTTAGGGAAACATGGACATCTATCAATACATTTAAGATGTATATTGGTTTGGTCCAGAAAGGCAGGACAGCTGGAAATAGGGGCTTCCAGGTCCCATGCAGATTTAAAGATTTTGATTGGCAATTGATTGAAAGAGTTATTATGCAAAGACCTGGAATCAATAGAAAGAAATGTCTGGGTTAAGATAATGAGTTGTGGAGTCAGGTTTCACAGGATTCAGACCGCTTATCAGACCTAAAAAGTTGCTGGACCCAGTTAATTCTCTCCTGGATCAGGAGAAAGACCTGGAAAGGGATATTTAGGTTTGTCATAAACTATTTTAAGGGCTTTTTGATAAATTAAATAATAAATCAAGTGATGGCTAGATAGCACCAATATCATTACAGATTAGGAGCATATAAACAAACTCAGAAATTATGTTTTAACTTTTTTCCTCATGGGTATTGTATTAGGAATATCTGGTTATCAGAAATAAGTAGATTTATACAATTAGGAAAGTCTATGCTGTGAGAAAGTGAAGATAAAGTTTGATGAACATTTCAAAATTAATTGGTCCTGTTTCAAGTTATACCATATCAATCCATGATTCTTACCAAACTGGAAAATGTTCTTGCAATAGAACTCATTTGTTTGACTCCAAAAATGAAATTATTAAAGACACACAGTGCAAATATTAAAGCAAAAGATTATTGCAATATCACAAAGTGTGGAAAAACTCATTTGTTAGATATTACTTTTTTCTATTAAGGCTACTTCAAAACGTATACAGTATATTAGACCTATTAAAGCACAATGGCCATACAGCTAGGGTTGCCTGATAAAATATAAGGTGCACAGCTAAATTTAAACTGAGCATGAAAAATGAAAAAAGAACTATTTTATTGAGATATTAATTATTTACAAAAAGAGGCTTGTATTTAATGCGTACAATTTGATGAGTTTACAGAGAAGTATATACCTAAAAAACCATCACCAAAATCAATGCCATTGTAAACCACAAATAAAACTTTAAGCCTCACAACTGACTGATGGATGCTCACCTCGGCCAAGGGCATTCCAAAGTTAACCTGAAAAACTAGTCCAGGCCATGATGGGAAGTGGGGGTGGGACATGCCTCATTATATTCTCCTCCCTTTGGAATTCAGGCACAGTTGGGTAGCATTAATATTAAAACACAGATCTTAAGACTGACAAAGCAGACTTTTTGTGGCAATAAAACACCAAATTCCAGCTGACCTTAGTATAGCATCAGATGACAAATACCAGGCCCTGAAAGAAATCAAAGCATTTTACCCCCAAATATATTTCTACAACATATTTTGAAATAACCCTGCAAAGCTGTCCTTGTGGGGAAAGTTTACACTCTGTAGAGAATCCCTTCCCTTTCCAGGTCTTTTTCCTGATCCAGGAGAGAATTAACTGGGTCCAGCAAATTTTTAGGTCTGATAAGAGCTCTGAAGCTTGTGAAACCTGTCTCCACAACTCATTATCTTAACCCAGACATTTCTTTCTATTGATTCCAGGTCTTTACATAATAACTCTTTCAACCAATTGCCAATCAAAATCTTTAAATCTGCTTAGGACCTTGAATCCCCCATTTCCAGCTCTCCTGCCTTTCTGGACCAAACCGATATATATCTTAAATGTATTGATAAATGTCCATGTTTCCCTAAAATGTATAAAACCATGCTGTAGCCTAACTACCTTGGGCACATGTTCTCAGGATGGCCTGAGACTGTGTCTTGGGCCATTGGTCATTCACATTTGGTCGAGAATAAACCTCTTCAAATTATTTACAGTGTTTGACCCTTTGTCACACCATAAACATATCCATCACCTCCTAAAGTTTCCTTCTGTCTTCTTTATTTATTTGTTTGCTTTGGGTGTGTGTGTGTGTGTGTGTGTGTGTGTGTAAGAGTATTCTTAAGAATAAACGTATCCAACTAGGCATTTCTCACATTTTACTCCTAAGTGGAACTTTATAGCAATCTGTTTATTGTCATCCATTGAATAATTTTAAGTGATTCCAACCATTGGCAATTTAAATTCATTTTTGCCTGGATTTGAGAACCTTCAGAATATGACTGGACAGTGAATAGCCTTATTTTTCAATATTCATCAACCAGACCCTTTGCTCTGTTCTGTACATTGCATCCAATGGTGCTAGTATGAGCTGTGATCACTTTGATGATCACATATTTGCCTATGTTTTATCCTTATCTTATTTTCATTCTACATCTCCAAATCCTCCTAAGTTTATCTCAAACCCATCACTTCCAAATAGTCTTCCCTTATTCTTTCTCATTGCTGCCGCCTTCTTCTTCCTCTTCTCCTCCTCCTCCTCCTTCTTTTTTTTTTTTTTTTTTTTTTTTTCTATTATGGCACTTTTCAGGAATTTTCATGTATTTGTAGATAGTTTTATTTTAATTCATATCATTTACTTTGTATGTGTGTGTGTGTGTGTGTGTGTGTGTATAAAATTTTTATATTGGTCTGACTTGTCCCTCAAATATATAACATACTTTAAGGTACATAGTATATTTATGCTTCAAGGCTCTATACATGAATTTTTAAGTTGAAAGTTTTTTCAACGACTTAGACCAATATTTTTCAGTATCAGTGCTATATAAACTTAAGTTACTTAAACAGCACACTGTAATTTATAAGTAAATTAGCTTCTTAATAAAGATAATTGCCATTAAACAGGATTCTTGTGGAAAGAGATACTGAAAAAAAAAGTGAACCTAAATACACATAACTGAAAATATTCTTCTGAACATTTTTTTAATATACTTAGCATACAATTTAAAAGAAGACTTTTTTTAGGAACTCTTTTAGGAATTTTTTAGGAAACAAGTTTCCTAAATTACTTGTTTTTCTTTTTCACTCATAATTTTCTCTCTAAATACCTCTAAGGTTATCTAGTAAATCTTGATGAAAAAAAGTTCATTCCATCTGAATGTAGGACTAAGATTTTATTCTATATCTCATGAATGCATGAGTTGAGATAACTAAAATAGTAAAGAAAACCATTTCATCATTTTTAAAAGAAACAAAGTATACTATCTCACAGAATGTCATTAAGTCTTCCCATTGAGGATCTAGATTTTTAGCAAGTGAAGGTCTTAGTGCCTCATGCATTTCTGTATAAACTTGCAAATTTAGTAGCAGTAATTGCCTCCCATTGCACAGAGAGAATATTTTTATATATTAACTATTGGACTTTAATTTTTCCTTTGGCATCAATTTAGGTGCTGTAAGAAGTACAGATGTGTTTTTTTGTATACCTGGGGACAGAGAACAAGGCTGGGGACAGGAATTGGCAAAAGCCCCAAGTGGTGTACCCAGGAGTGGGGAGGAGGCTGGGCTGGAGAAACCAGAGGGGGCTGTGTAAGGAGACAAAGTCCAGAGGTAAGAAGGGGCAAACAGAGAAGGATCCCAGTGTGAACTTTGCTTTGGTTTTGTGTGGGATGGATCTGAAGCAGCGAGGTGATATCATTTGCTTTTCCTCAGGAAATCTTTGGATTTTTGTTGAGAATAAAGAGGGACAAAGGCAGAAATGTGTGGAACCACTTGACAGAGTAGAGAGAGTGATACCTCAGACTTGAGATAGTGAGAAGGGAAAGATTCTATATAATTCTAAAGGCCACACTAAGAGAGCTTATTGGTAAATCATAATTCAAAGATGGCTCCAATAATTGTGAGGTGAACAACTGAGAAAATTGTGCTTCTGATTATTAAGTTGTGGAAAATTTCTGAAAGTGAAGGGCTTCTTTATAGTGGGTAGGAGGAAACATGAAGAGTTCAATATTCTACATGTAAAAATTGTGCTATTTGACCAGATATTGAAAATGATGAGTGAGCGGAAATCACATTTAGAACTAAGGGTTTTGAAGGAGTTCTGACTGGAAAGACACATTGGTGCATTACCAGAAGGAAGATGATATTTGAATCTTTGAAGCTGGATAATACATTATCAATGAATTAGCTATAGGTGGAAAATGAAGAGAAGCCCACGAGGTCAGTAGAAACATGTATATCAGGGTAGCCCAACAGAGCAATGAAGAACATGCCCATGGAAGAGACCAGTCACTATTTCAAATGGTGGTATTAATCCAATAAGTTGAGAGTAAATTATTACTATACATTTGAAATGAAACAAATACATTACAGAAACATTCAAAATAATCTAATTAACGATCAATTTCTTTGTTTCTTTGTTTCTTTTTTTTTTTTTTTTTTTTTTTTTTTTTTTTTTGAGACAGAGTCTCACTCTGTCTCCCAGGCTGGAGTATGGTGGCACAGTCTCGGCTCACTGCAAGCTCTGCCTCCTGGGTTCACGCCACTCTCCTGCCTCAGCCTCCTGAGTAGCTGGGACTACAGGTGCCCGCCACTATGCCCGGCTAATTTTTTTGTATTTTTAGTAGAGACCGGGTTTCACCGTGTTAGCCAGGATGGTCTTGATCTCTTGACCTCATGATCCGTCCACCTCGGCCTCCCAAGGTGCTGGGATTACAGGCGTGAGCCACCGCACTCGGCCTGTTTGAAATGTTTATATATGTTTGTAGCACTAAGGAAAGTGTTCTGTCAGGTATCTCACAATTCTTTTGCACTATATTTTATTATCTCAAAAACACACCTTTGTGTCCATAAAATAGGGAAACTGCATCAACTGTTCCTGTTCATTCAATCCCTCAAAAGCTGAGATGTATGTCAAGTTGAGCAGTGGTCTTCTGTTAGTACAAACATACGATTCAAAGCCACCAAAACAAGGTAATATACTATCCCACCAGAGGTAAAATCGTAATGTTACATTTTACTGAAGGTCATTTATGAAATTAGATGATTCTCACTTAATGGTGAACAGCTTACATTATTTAACTTCTTCTTGGGTGAACATACCTTAGTACTGCAGGCAAAATGGTGTAAGCACAACAAGACTTCAGGGTTAGACAGAGTCTGAGTCCTGTCACTTAATAGAGGTGACTTTAAGCAAGAGACTTAAGTCTATCTATATTCACGTTTCCTGAATGAAGAATTTGCTACTAAACACAGGTCCTAGTCCAAAATAAAAACACAAACTGGCTCCAGCCAGTGGGATTTTATCTTTTAAATCAGGTATGGTGAGATAAACAGATGAGGAGACACCTGACCCTGAAAAGACAGTTCATTACGCATAGTTGCCAAGAGAAGGGGGTATGCCAGGCCATCCCTGGCAGGACCACATGAGAGAGGGTTGGTTGGTCACAGGCGTAGAAAAAGCAAGAAAAACTGTAGGGAAGATTGTATTGTGGTTTTTTCAATGGGGGAAAAATGGGAGGAGAGGGTAAGCAGGCAAAGCAGATTTCGGATTCACTAGTTTGAATAAGTTCAGTGGGCTCCAGGAAATAGGGGTTGTCCCTGGTTGTCTTAGGCCTGGCCCTGAGATAATTAAGGTAGGGAAAGAGAAACTGGTGTTACCCAGTGTGAGAGCGGGATAAAGCATGTGGGTTGGGGGATTGGTTAGTTTAAGTATAAAAGGCAGAGAGTATTGTGCTATCTCTAGAATCCGCTAACCCCGGGAGGGGCCGTCACTTTCTAGTCAACAATGCCCGTGATGTCAAAATATCAGATACACAAACTAGAAAACAAGGTTAATACAGTGGGGAAGTCAGCGTCCCTTTCCTATTGACCCAACACACTACAGATGAGTGAATCCCAAATGCTGGCAATCTCTTCCACACTGAGCTATACTTGATACCTAGATTGTGAGTATTCTGAGGATCTCACTAAGCCTCTTGTCAAATTCCCTATGGCATTGACACAGGGGAGAGGACAGTCATTGCCTCATCCTCCTCCCCATGACACCATTAATTGGGCTTGACTCTGAACTTTCTTGTGCCCATGCTCAGCCCCCACTAAGAGAAAGTGCAATAATAGAACATGATCCTCCCTTCTACACCTACCAATGCAATCTGGTTATTGCCCCTGGCAGCAGGTGGCAGTGACCCCAGGATGCAGAAGGGAGGCATAAAGCCTAATAATTAGGTAACCAGAGGAAAGAGACTGGGCAGCCAACAACCCAGGCAAGGACAACATAGGGAGTCTGTGAGAAGTGACACTCAGTAAGAGGAGATGATCCAGATCCCAGTGCAGGCTCCATTACCCCATCTGACTTTAGTTATAAAATACAAATTCAAAGATAGCATTCGTAAGACTGCACAGAGCATTAAACCTCAATTGTAGGACCCTTCTGATCACAGATTATCCTGTGTGATTATCCCATGTGATTATCCTGGTCACACACATGCAAATCTTGGCCTGGATCTTGGGACAACTTTTATGCCATACCTCATATCCTCTAGGCCTAATTTTATTCTGGCTCCTGTATGGCAACAAGCTGTGCTCAAATGTAACCCAAGCAGCATCTTTCTTTCAATGCCCAGCAAATATCTCATTTTCTAGGTGACGAGTTTTTTGCCACTCTTACGTGTGACCCTATGGGAACCAGCTCAGTGATTCTGATACATGCACAAATGTGGATGTGCACGGGACCGCACAACCAACGACCAATGAGGAAATATTAGCTGATGGAAAATATCCCTTCTTTGGGTCCCTGGACAGATAAGTCTGAAGAATTTCTTCCACAATCTCCTAGCTCCTCATTGGGTGAAACCTCCATTGCCCACGACGACCAGATGCACAGACACCTTTTTACTCACCTTTCTTTCTGCCCTAGGTCATTCTTCCTAGGGCCCTCCCAAGTTCCTTAGGATGATTTCTCTTTGCAAAATAAACCATCTACGTTCAAGCCCTTAAATAAAGCCACACTTTCTGTAGGAACTCTGAATAAGACTGTAAATAAATGAGTTATTTGAAAGAATAAATGAGATAATGGATGTCAAATACCAAGCCTGAGACCTGGCAAATTATAACTGTCTCAGTTTTGTGAGTTCTTGATCCTTCCTTTCTCTTTCAACTTGAAAAGCTGCTTGATGTACATTTTACAACCAGATGCACAAAAAATATAGCTTTTGTTACTTAAAAAAAAAAAAAACCCTCAATCTCTATTTCAATATTGAATTATTCAAATGCTGGTAAATTCTATCCGGGCAAATTAAAATAGTCATTTCAGTATTTCACTCTTCTAGATGTGACAGGTGGGGGCGGTGGAGGAGTACCAAGAGTGTCAGTATCCAGGAAGTCATGTCTCCCCTACAGAGGCAACCATCCCTGCTTACTCCCACTGAGAATCCCATATGACAACTCAGTCCCAGCACCCAGGACCACCCAGGTGCTTAATGCCCATTATCATCTCTGGGTTACTTCTTTGTCCCTTTCTGGGGTTTGGGAAATTCAGTTAATCTCTATCAGTTCTCTTGAGTTGCAGGAGACTGGGGAAGAGGGTGGTTCCCTAAACCCTCTTTGTTGTTTATGCAATACTGCCATTTATTTTCTCTTGCTGATAGGGTATGGTGTTTCATGGACAGAACTTGTTTCCCCAAGTTCTAACTATGGAATACATTAAGTTCTCTCTGCTTTTGACCATTAAATGTATTTGATCCCTTAGCTGTATTGTCTAGACTTGATTCAGGGATCAGGAGCATTTTTCAAATTCCCACCAGTGTCTAACATGATGCCTCCACTTACGTTCTCCTCTCATCCTCAGCCAGCGACATTTTTGTCAAATCTGGATAAGTAGGGAAAGAAAAACAACAAAAAAGCCCTGCTCATTGTTTAAGGCATAAACTTGTGGATTAGAGGTCACCAATATTGCTTCTGAAAACAGAAACCAAGTCTCTTAAAACACATAAAGCATTTTCTCGCTACAAAATGAAGTATGCCTTGAGGCGTTTCTATAATAAAACTCTGTGAGCAATCAGCCTGGAATGGGGATTGCGCATGAAGAACACATAATCAGTATAATCAAATTATTATCCTGTCAAGAAGAAAATGTGTCCTTACAGAATCCAGCATCTAGGAAAACCCAGCAGGCTTTTAGTGACTTTTCCACTCAGCCTCAATGCAGAAGAAAGGCAGTCTTTTGCTCAGGTGCACAAGAAAGTGAAGCATCTAGGAAGGAATTCTAAAAAAGTTTTTACAACTTTACATGCAACTGAGTTTTGTCAGATAAAGAAGGAAGAGAACACTGCAGGTGCAAAGACAAGATGAAGAAAGCAAGAATGCATGGAGAACCTATCTGGAACGAAGTAAGTAGGGCAGCTTAATTAAAGTGCCAGGGAAAGGTGCAGAAAAAGAAATCCTTTTTCTGGGGCAAGACTTCTCAGTAGGGTACTCATGTCTCAATTCATCCAGAACAGTCTCATGTTGTCTCTATAATCCTGGCATGATGATTAATATCTCCCCTTTCCACTCTTGAAAGTAACTGGATTTGGGCAATACGGTCATTTCACTCAATAGGCAATTCAAGCATGTAGTTAGGACATTAAAAAAATGTACTCTTGGCTGGTGTGTTGGCTCACACCTGCAATCCCAGAACTTTGGGAGGCCAAAGCAGGCGGATCACAAGGTCAGGAGTTCAAGATCAGACTAGCTAAGATAGTGAAACCCCGTCTCTACTAAAAATACAAAATTTAGCCGGGTGTGGTGGTGGGTGCCTGTATTCCCAGCTACTCGGTAGGGTGAGGCAGAGAATTGCTTGAACCCGGCAGGTGGAGGTTGCAGTGAGCTGAGATCATGCCACCACACCCCAGTCTGGGTGACACACCTCTGGCCCAGATATTTACCCACGTGGACTACCAGTTTGTGGCCTTCACTGTGAATTCAGTCATCTTTTCTTTGTGTGCTTGTACAAAGTAGCATATATTTTAGATTTTCCATTTATTATTATTATTATCATCTTTAGCTGACATCATTTGATCACTATATCCAATGCGGGACACTAAACACTTAGCCTTTATTGTCTCATCTAAGCTTTACAATATTTCCGTGAGATGAGTACTAATATTTTATTCATGGATGTGCAGAGGTCATGTAACTCATCAAAAGTTCTAAAATTTGTGAGTGAAAGAGCTGTTGTTCTATCTCAGAATTAAGTACCTCCAAAATCCAAATTCCTAAGCTTTTTTTTTTTTTAATTCACTAATAGTGAGAATGATAGCATCCTCTTTGTATTTTCAGAACTTAAGGCACTGCCTGTCATAAAACCAGCACTCATCAAATATTAAAATAGCAAATAAAAAGCTGAGCCTGTTTCTACTTTGTTTTACAATTATATAGTTCAATTCATATGCTATTCTAAAGTCTATTTTTATCTATTCATAAACTTATCGCATCTTTTTTTATTTCTATAAACTTCTATTCAAGATTCCTTTGATTTCTTTGTCACGATGACAGCAAAGCAAAGCGAAATGAAATAGCACATAGTGTTTGAATGTAGACTCCAGAGAAAAGAAACTTTGATTCCATAAGTTTTTAGGATATAGCATATTCCTAAATGTGTGCATGTTTTCCAACCTGTTAATATTTCTTAATATAAAAAGCTATTTTGGGTATTTATTTATTTATTTATTTATTTATTTTTTGAGACGAAGTCTGGCTGTGTCGCCCAGGCTGGAGTGCAGTGGCGCGATCTCGGCTCATTGCAAGCTACACCTCCCGGGTTCACGTCATTCTCCCGCCTCAGCCTCTGAGTAGCTGGGACTACAGGCGCCCGCCACCACGCCCGGCTAATTTTTTGTATTTTTAGTAGAGACGGGGTTTCACCGTGTTAGCCAAGATGGTCTCGATCTCCTGACCTCGTGATCCGCCCGCCTCGGCCTCCCAAAGTGCTGGGATTACAGGCTTGAGCCACCGCGCCCGGCCTTATTTTGGGTTTTTATAAAAACAAAATGAGATAAGGATAAGTCTGCTTCATACTGTCAATTAGAGACCAGATTCCTTCCATCTTGTGTCTCTCCCCTGCTCCGAGGCATGAATGTCCTCTGCATTCAGCCAACAGACGGGAAAAGAGAGGATGCAAGATCCTGTGAGAAGTTTTTATAGACCAGGCCTGAATGTAGTATTTACCACTTTCAGCCATGTTCCTTTGGCAAGAACATAGCAATTATAGCCACGAGGCTTGTGTGGACGTTACTAAGAGGTCCAGTAAGTATCAATACACTTTAGTCAGGATTAATGCTAATAACATTGTATTTTATGCCTACCAACAAAATGGCATGTGAGTTTCTTTTTTAATTTGGTGTTAGAGAAATCTTGTCTCCCATTGGAAATTGGTGAGCCAAATCATTTCACTTAGTGGAAATTCTTTGTTTTATACACATTTCCTTAGAGTTTACACAATTATGTCATCATTTAATTGTAATTCTATACCATAATGTGTTCAGAGTCTTATTCAAATGCAGATAAAAAACTATGTTACATTTGGTAAACAGCCTGCTACTAAGATTCTATTGGCAGGTGAAATTAGTCATCACAGGTATTAAAATGTATTCAGGTAGAGATCAGAAGCTCCCTTGGAAGACATACCCTAAGATGACCTTAGGGTATGTGAGCTACATACTTGTATATTCTCCTTCCTCTAAGGGTAGAACCTGTAGCTGGTTTCTAGCCCATAAGTGATGGAAAAGGTTTATTTATATAGTAAAAATGTGTAAAATTTTGCAAATTTTTCATTGAGGTTTCAAATCAGTTAACTGAGGCAATCAAAAGGGAGATTCTCATTCATTGGCCTGGCTTAATCATAGAAAAGCCATTCAAAGAAGGATTGGGCCTTCCATGAGGTCAGGCAAGCTCTTCTACTGGCCTTGAAGATGCAAGCTGCCATGAGTTCTGCAGCCAGAAAAAAGAATTCTATCAATAATCTAAATGAGCTTGAAAGCAGATTCTTCCCCAGTCACGCATCCAGATGAGAACATAGATCAGCTGGCAACTTGATTGCAGCCTTGTGAGATCCTGAGCAGAGCTTCAGGTAAGTCAGTTAAGCCTGACTCTTAATGAATAAAAACTGAGATGTAATAAATAGGTTTCAAGTGCATAACAGCATGGTAATTTGATACACAGAATAGAAAATTAATACATATCCAATCCCTCAAGTATACAGGCCTAGAGCACCTCTCTGGAGATGAGAATCCCAATGTTTGTATTTAATCTTTCCCAACAGTATTGATCTTCTGAGTTCCAAAGATTTGAGAGTATATCTAAGATAACTGGATAAGTGCAAATGAAGGATAATCTTATCAAAGGACAGAGGTTCTAGAGAGAAGTATATAAATAGTGAAGGGGAATTTGGTCTGGAACTCAAAGTAAGTACTAATTTTTATGTTGCTAGAAGGAAGTGTTTATTCTGGTTACAAGTCATGGCTAGTTTTGATTGTCAACCTAGGTTCCATGGTACTTTGTGGGAAACTTGGGGAAAAGCTCATGCATATGGATGCAGAGGACTTTGAAATTCAGGTAATTATCTTGTGAGAAGTAAAAAAAAAAAAAAAAAAAAAAAAAAAAAAGCCCGAGCAAGCATGGCTCAGGAACAAGAGAAAGCATGGCTCAGCTTAAAGTATCATCTTTGTCCTGATCTCATATCTCATTGAAAGTCGAAAATGGGCCTGTAATAGTAACAGCTCCTCAGTGGTGGCTACGGCAAAGGGAATAAAGGCACTATCATATGAAGAAAAGCAGTCTGAGAGGGAAATTCTGGTTGTGTTAACCATACAATAAAATATAATATAAAAATACGGCATGATGGAAGAGAAGAGCCATAGGAAAGGCAAGAAGTTGAAAATGAAAAGGCACATAGAATGAAATCCTTAATGACATATACATTCCCTAGTAGTTGATAAAAACTGAAGCTAAAGATTCGAAGCCTTTGGAAACCCAGGTTAAAAATGATGCATTAAAAACTTTATGTTTTGTACTTTCAAAATATAAAAAAAAAAAAACAACTTTTTTTATTTTTTTTTAGAGTCTTGCTTTGTCACTCAGGATGGAATGCAACCTCCGCTTCCCGGGTTCAAGCAATTCTCCTGCCTCACCCTTCTGAGTAACTGGGACTACAGACACATACTGCCATGCCCAGCTACTTTTTGTATTTTAGTAGAGATGGGGTTTCACCATGTTGCCCAGGCTGGTTACCAACTCCTGAGCTCAGGGAATTTGCCCGCCTCAGCCTCCCAAAGTGCTGGGAATACAGGCGTGAGCCACTGCGCCCTGCCAAAAACATCATTTTTGATACACAAAGCAGAAATAATTTTCCCTTCAGTTTCCACAAAGAACATGTTGCAACACGTAATTTGTATACTGGCAGGTGCAGAAGGGCACGTATTCACTCAGAAGTATGTCATTTCTGTAAAAAATGTTATAAAATATAAATTATTTAAAAATATTAAAGCATGTGCAGATTTTACGTAAATGTCCCAGTTTCTATCTTCTCTTGAGAAATGTGAAGATCTGGTGAAATGTGAACTATATTCTGTTTGGCATTGACCTCTTTGACCTGGGAAATGCATGATCAATTCAGAATGGCCTGTTCTCCACATCACCGCAGTCTACGTAAGCCAGTCCTCATTTTATTACATCTGATTCTAATTGCTTATTTAAATTATCTGCCTGATTCCTTTAAGCTATTAAGTTTGGGATTTCTAAGATCTTTAACAATATCTTCCACAAGAACTTTATGAAAATATAACAAAGCATTTTATATGTTTCTATAGTAACCATCCTAACATAACTAATCATATTTTCTTTTCAATCTTTGTTCAAAGATAACAGTGAAATCTCCCTCTCGATCGTATAGTCTGCATTTAACATCATGGTTTATAATAGACTTGCTTTCCTCCCCTTATGGTCTTGACCTTGAATTTAGATTTGTTCCTTATTAACTATATATTCACAGGCTTTTAGCAGAAAATGTCTTTAATACATTTTAGAAAAATAAAGAACAGATTTAAAGAGAGGTAAATTGAATTGAATTTTACTATACCATTTTATTTTTATGTGTCTGCTTACTGAATGCTCGCAAGACCTTTTCTGCTGCAACTCATTTATAGGAATACTTATTTCTGCAATGCGTAAAGGGCATAACACTAGTAAATGGAACATGAAGTGCTGTAGCTCAGTTTTTACACATTTTAAGTTTCTGGTTGTAATTTAGAAAAACGCTCAGGATGGAGCAGAGGTAGTAGGGAGCATATTCTGTCACACACCATAAGTGCCCTTAAAGGACAGCACTAGACCAGCCATAGTCAATCTTTGGATTGCATCAGAATCACCCAGAAGACTTGTTAAAAATGGATGGCTAGTGGAGTCTGAGAGGATGCTGGTCTAATGAGTTCACAGGTGATAATTCTTCCCATTTTGGAAACACCATTTGGTAGCCACTGCATCCAACCATAATCCTCTTAACTGTAGGTGCTGACTTTTTTATTCTTGAATACCTGTTAAATCACACTCTGTCTCACATATGGGAGATGCATACTACATAAGTGTTAAAGTAATTTAGGGTTTGCTATTTTTGACCTAATAATATTTGACTAGTAGGATTTGATGGGCCCCAGTTAATAGAAAAGTCAGCAACTGAGAGAAAAGTGACTAAACTTAGCTTTCAGCTTTGCCTTTTACGTATGTAACTGGGGAATCACAAATTTTGTAAGTGAAAATATTCCTCTATTTCTTCCATGTGTATATATAGATAGATAGATAGATAGATAGATAGATAGATAGATAGATAATCTACAGATAGATACAGATTATAAAGATTTAAAGCCATTGGAAACCCAAGCTAAAATGATGCATTATCATTTTTATGTTTTGTACCTTCAAAACATAAATCATTATTGATACATAAAGCAGAAATAATTTATATATATATACATACACATAAAATCATAATTTTGCCTATTTTTAAGCACAAGTAATCAAAATAGAATTGAATCTTTTAAATTGCTGAATCTAGAAAGAATTTGTTTACTTTTTCCTTAATTTTTATGTGTTTTATTCATCATTACATTTCAATTCTTTGTATTTTTAAAATATTGTAGCCAAATGATAGTTTATTAATTTTCACTGAAAAATAAAGAATTCTGGAAGATACAAGTTTTTTATATTTTTAAATTTTATTCATTGGTAATTTTTTAAAATAGTAACTTTATATTTTTTTTTTACATACAGACTACACCCAAATTCCAACAACACAACTAAAATGAATCAAAGTTATTCCTTAATATAGAGGGGATTTTTTCCCTAATAATTTAAGGCAACAATAGGCTGATGTTTACCAAAATTGTCTCTTTCCTTCCTTATCTTTTTTTTATGGACAGACTATATCCAAACTTCAACAGGGCAACTAAAATGAATCAAAGTTCATTATTCCCTAATATAGAGGTTTTTTTTAATTCCTCAATAATTAAGGCAAAAATAGGCTAATGTTTAACAAAATTAGCTGCTCCTGGCCATCCAGCTGTTTTATATTTCCTCCCTTTCCTTGTAGGTTTGACTATAATCACTGAGTCCTTGCCAAAGGAACATGGCTAAAAGTGGTAAAAACTACATTCAGGTGTGGTCCATAAAACCCTCCCACAGGAGCATTTACTATCATATGGGATTGATTTTTTAAAAAAATCAATCAAAAGCCTACCCATTTTTGAAGAAATCTTACTGACAAAGAAATAATGATCCTGGATGATAACATTTTGATAACTTGAGTCTCAGATAAACCTTCGGATCCTGAGGCTTAAACATACAGGTGGAAAGTTATAGGAGTCAGTCCCAAAGAACAGCTTATTTTCCACTACCTACTCTAGATGTAGTTATGGAAGAAGTGCAAGAAATATCAACTATAAGGTACAACTAGATGGTTTATAAACAAAAATGGGCCAGACAGTTCCTGTTACCTGGAAAAATCAGTGTCTTATCCCCAGGAGTATTTAAATATTGATATGAACTGGAAACATCTATTTGTTTCTTATTCCTCTTTTTCCCAGGAGGGAATGTTTGTTGCTGTTACCCTGTTTCAGTTCTGCCTTTGATTTGGAATATCTGTAGGGGTGGGTGGGGTTGCCTTTTAGATCCTGACCATTTGGAGAAGACTATTACCCAGGGATCTTTAAATTTAACATATGGGATATATGTTCGTCTCCTTTGGAGTGGGATGAGTAGGTTTCATGTAAAGCATGAAGATTCAAACAGTTATTTAGTGACCAGAAGGGAAAACTCAGGTAGGGAGTGGTTCATTGATTGCTCAACCAATGCTCCAGTTTTCTTGGGCACACAGCTATGCTAACTTCCTAGCCTTCCTTGAAATTAAAGGTGGCTATGTAACTCAATTCTGGCCAATGGATTAACTCACTTCTTGGCACGGCTCATAAAATCCTCCTTGTGATCAATCCTCCATTTGCTCTACCCATCTGGTGGATAAACACAGAAAAAACTGAGGCCTTTGAAGAAGGCTGCACCATGGTAGAAGAGCAAATCCCCCAATGACTATGAAAACAAAGACCCTCACCACGCGCAACAGACTTCCGATCACTTGTGTTAAGCCACGGAGACTTGGAGATTTGCCTTTCAGCAGTATTACCGTACTATGAAGCAAGTGTGCTACAGTTTGGGTAAGATTTCATTTTGGCTAAAAACTGTCAAACTGTAAAAAAAAAAATCACTGTATTAAATGTTGTTAAAAGTGGGGAAAATTGTTACTTTTATTCAACATTGTGAAAGCAATACTAGAAAGTTCCTAAGTAACTGTACTTTACAGTATGCTTTGCATTTTAAATGGGTGTATGCTTTGATTGAGCAATTCTAATTTGGGGATTTTTTCCTAACAAGAAAAATGTGAACAATTGCACCAGAATGTAAATACGAGGATATTCGTAAAGGTAGAGATTATAAGCATCCAAAAGTCAAGATGAAAAGGGGTTAGTTACATATTTCACAGCATGGGCTCATGAAAGAATATGGTGTAGCTATTAAAAGGGTGTCATGTAATTTTTTATTGACTTATTCAAAGCTATGTGTGAGACACTTATATTTGTAGTAATATAGATTGAAAAAAATAGAACTGGTCCTTTCCTCTTGGAACATTACAGCTTGGAAGTCGGGTCTAAAACAAGTAAACAAGTAAACAGAACTATGTAACTGAGATTACAGCAAAGAGAATTTCAGTGTCAAACAAAGGCACCGATGTAGAAAAATGGAAGCATGTTCTTCGTCCTTAAGAGACAGATGTTTGAGGACAGGCTGTGCTACCTACTTCACTTAAAATCTGGGAGAAGTTGTTTAGGAATCAAAATGATAGCTATTCACAAAATCATTTTGCATCTTATATATCATAATACATGTAAAACATTTCATATAATATCTGACATACATTAGGTGCTCAGTAAAACTAGCTATTGTTAATAATGTTATTATGATGATTCATTACCACTTTCATTATTGACTCGGAAAGCACTGCATACTAATTTAGTCGTAAGAAGATAGGTGTAGAACAGAGGGTTCAATATGTTCCCATTTTTGAAAACCTAGGTGGATGAAAAGGAGAAAATAAGTTTTCCAAAATACTTTTCCCTTTAGGTATGGGAATTTGAGGGGAATTCCAACTTATTCTTTATAATTTTAATTAATTTTCTATGAGTGCCAATATTTTTGAGAGAGACAGCCAGATGTTATCCTATTGTGATTAGATTGCTAACTTTATGAAACTTACATGGTTAAAATGCATGAAATGGCAGACCTTCACATAATTCTAAAATATACAAATTGGAGTTACTACTAGAACGTATTTATATTATTATTTGTTATAATGTCAGAATATAAAAATAGGGCACACAAACAATTACTAGGAATTTAGGCAATAGATCTTCTCATGCTGCCCTGGTACAATGGTTCCATCTAGAGAAGAAAAGCCTGTGAACATTGTCTGCTTCCTGAGTTATTTCTGTGGCTGATGGAAAGGAGATAATTTATCTACCTAACAGAAACAAAGTTCCTACCGTGTGGCAGGCACAGTGCTAGACAGTTTATATCCATTCTCTCATTCCCTCATTTAAACCTTACAATTATTCAAATGGAGAGGTATCACAGGGACTCATCTTATCCATGAAAAAAATCAAGGCTCATAAACATTCAGCAACTTAACTTCAACTATGTAATTTGTAAGTAGCACAAAAATGTAATAAAATAATAACTTATATGACATGAGTCTATGATAAATGTACTCTCATACTTGAAAGTCATTTTATAAAAAAAACCTCTTTTTTATGGTGGCACAAAGTAAAAATTTAAATTTCAATTTTTAAAGACTTAATTTTTAGAACTAGTTTTCAAATGTTTCAAAATTTTAACAAGTAAGTACTATTCAAGGAGATCAAATAAAGGCTAAAAAATGTCTCTAGCTTATTACTAAGAATTTTTCATTAATTCATGCATTCAAATACCTACCATTATATACTCTCATTTTTATAAATAAAATATAAATTATATGATATTAAAACCTCTTTCAAGTCCAATGAATGATAATCTAAGCTTTCTTCAGCTAAAGTTATCTTAACTTGCTCATTACACTTAGTGCTTTCATCTAAGCAGAATCATTTTTTTTAAAAAAGCAAGTGTAATGTTACAAAGAGAGATTTTTATGGGGTGGTAAGATTGCCCTAAGTGTTTGTCAGTTCTTAAGGTAAATAGCAAGACTTGTAAGCCTTTAAAAAGAAGTTTGCCAAATAACTGCTTGTTTTTCTTAACCGTAGTATGGGGGAGTATATATTAATACATTAAATACTGACTTCACAACAATTTCCATATTTATAAGGAAATGATGAAAAGGGGGAAAAAAAAAGACCTAAATGTTCTAGTTCACTGTTTAAATCTAAGTTCTGGTATCTGTTACTTGTGTGATATTGGGTAAATTTATTGAAATACCTGCTTTATTATTTCCTTGGGTGTGAATTAAATAGAACTTAAAAATACAGATTGGTATAAGCATATCTACAGCAGTAGATACAAAGTATTCATTAAAATAACGGAACAACACTGTGATTGTAGCAAGCATTTGGTAAGCTTCAATTGATGCATTTAGAAATACCAAAATATGAAAGGCTTATATAGGAAATGGGATATGTGTGCATCAGAGATAGTGAAAGAACACATTCCTCAACACATCACAGCCTTGAGCACATCACATCCCCCCATATGCCTCCACTTCCTGGGCCCGACACAAACACATCACAGCCTTGAGCAATGCCTCCACTTCCTGGGCCCGACACAAACACATTCCTCCATATATCTCAAAGAAAAACAACACCTGGAGAATCTCCAATAAGGTTACAACCGTTTGCAAAAGCGCAGGAACCAATAAGAAGGCTGCTAAAAGTATAATTTAAAATGTAAACCAATTGTAATGCTGTAGCCTAGAGAAATGCCTTGTTCCTCTGTAACCTGACAAGTCCTGTTTACCTCGAGCTATAAAAAGCAAGCGCACGCATTGTTCCGGGCCCTCTTGAATGCTGTGTTACGGAGGGACAAAGTTTGAACTTGCATTAAAGATCCTTGCCTCTTGGCTTTGACTCTGGACTCTGGTGGTCTTCTTCGAGGAATAAACGGTCTGGGCATAACAATAGATTATAGATATGTAATTAAATATATTTGATTTATTTAATTAGGTGTTTCTTTCAAAGACATAGTTGGAGTCTCCTAGTTTGGGCCTAACATGCTTGAATTATTCTACCATGGCCTCTTCTCAGGCTTTCATTTGATGTCATGTCTATATACATGTTAAGAAAATATTTATTTACATCTTTTAAAGGTGACTTAATGAAGTGTTTGCTTCAAATCCTGTTCTGTCCTACCAGGTAGATTACAGAAAACAATGTACACAAAGCCAAATCCTGATGTATTTCTATTTAGGGGCATTAAATATACCATGTAAACACACATTTGACATTATAGAAAAATATGTTCCCAGAGTGTAGTATGAACCAGGCTTCTATTTTGGGAAAATACTCAAAGAAATCATCATGTTCAGGTAAATCCCTATATGCACTTCTATCTCTTTTCTTTTCTACGATCTAACTGACCCACAAACCACACACTGAAACTCTCTTAGATGGATACAAAAGATGAAGCCATTCAAAAGTTACCAAAAAGTCCACAAGCAGAGGCCTACCTATATTAGAGATTTAAGTACATTAAATTGTATTTAAATTTGGCTTCCAAACAACAAATACCACTCAGGTATACAGAGGTGAATGCAAATTGAGTAATTTTAAACAAGAAGAAGCGTTTTTAGAAACCCTAAAATGAAGAGTAATTATACTCATTTAGATAACCATCGAATCTATAGGATTTAGCTTTCAAGTGAATTAAGCATTGAAGAAGGATAGATTTATTTGACAGTTTGTTGAAGAGCTCCTCTAAATTGCAATATTTTTGGTTGATACGCGTGTGTACAAGACCAACTACTTTGAAAATGAAGTGCTGTGAAAAATGTCAAGAGATCAATTTGGTGTAATCATTGCTCTGGACTTAAGCACTGTGGAATGAACTACAGTAAATTATTCAAGTATCTCATTTTGAAGGGCACATTAAATAGCATTTAATTATATCTGTTCAAAACATGAAGGGATTTTTAATGCAACATCCAAAATCTAAAATTAGTTTGAAAACTCTGTTTGAAACACTTGCATGCTCATAAACACAAAAAATCTCAGAAACTTTCTAAATAAAGATGCCATTAACTCTCGGAAGGAATGTTTCCCATTTAGTCACTTATCTATTGTTAATCTTATCTCTAAATTCTTATTGACTCTGTTGGCTGTAATTGTTGACACTGCAAACAATTTCTATTTACTCTTACTTAGCGTGAAGCCTATAGCCCTGCAGGGAGGCCCTTTGAATTCACACACTTAATTACTTCCTCTTCTCCAGGGAAGTGTTATTCTGGCAAAAGGAGAGGTGAGAGAGTTTATTAAATGGTGCCATAAATAAGACAGTCATATTATAGAAGGGATGTGTATGAAGGCAGAGGGCAGATAAAATATTACTAAGAAAAAATATCTAACATTTGGAAATGAGGAAAAGGGAAGAGAGTAAGCCCTTTCAATGACTTATTTTAATAGAGCATCCAAAAGTTATGTAAATATCTAGACACATATTTCTTTGTCTTATGTGCTCTCCACTATTGATTAAAGATCAATACTCTGTTGAGTTACATGATAACTAGAGTTTTTTGTCAAGACAAACGCAAATGGTTCTGCCCAGTAGAAACTATAACATCAAAGGTCATGGTTTTATTGTCATGCAGAACATCAGTTTTGTATCCAGCAAAATAGATTTACTCTAGTCTAATGTTCATTATTCAAACGCTGATAAATAGTGCCTCCCCACCCCTGCCCCCGAGATGGAGATTCACTCTTGTTGCTCAGGCTGGAGTGAAGTGAAGTGATCACAGCTTACTACAACCTCCACCTTCTGGGTTCCAGGTATTCTCCTGCCTCAGCCTCCCGAGTAGCTGGGATTACATGCGTGCACCAACACGTCCAGCTAATTTTCATATTTTGAGTAGAAAGAAGGTTTCACCATGTTGGCCAGACTGGACTCGAACTTCTGACTTCAGTTGATCCACCCGCCTCGGTCTCCCAAAGTGCTGGGATTACAGGTGTGAGCCACTGCGCCTGGCCTCAATCAAATGCCTTTTGAATTACCTTTATTACTCTGCTGGTTCCCTAACTGATGGGTTCAATTACATCTTATATATGTTAATTCTGTATTCTATTATAACCATGTTAAACTATCCTGTAGTTCAACAGGGTAACACATTTTCGGTATTTTTTATATGGAACTTCATGGTGTACCTTTACTAATTGTAATACATTTTGAATATCACAACTTAGATGATATCATATACAAATGTGACTATTAAAATTTTCAACAACATATTATCTTTGTGAATTATTGCTAGATTTGCCCTCCTTCCATTAGTATTCTATGTTCAAAAGTCATACATGCAACTCATAATACATGTCTTACAGTATTATTTTATTCATTTTGGGGAAGAAAATTGCCAACTCAAAAGCAATGTTCACAATTTACAATTATTTCCTTGCTATTCTTTAACTCTGTGTCTCATTACTTCACCTAGAAAATATTCTGAGTATAGGAATAGTTTATTATCTTTCATAATTCATTGTATATAACATTTAAGCAGATGTACATTCAGTAATAAATTCATTTTTATTATAAAATGCAAGCTTAACATACAAGCCACATTATCTTGTGGCTGTTTTCTTTTCAAAGTTATGTCAAAAAGTTTAATTTTCTTAGGATCATTAAGTCAAATGAATCTTAAGAGATAAAGAATTTCATACACATTGTTTAAAAATTGGAACTATTCTATTTTCTAAATTAAAATAATAGCTTGGATTATTATATATTAAAAATATTAAAGACAAAGATTCATTTCAGTATTTTACTTTAGTTTCAAAAACAGTTTTGTATCCAAACTCTCTGAAGTATTACTACATTGAAGGCATGGCATCAATATGTGCTAACTGTGATGTGAATGAAGAGACCAAATTTAGAAAAAAGTCTCAGAAAATTTTTCATTAATATGTAATCACTGTCATCTTAGAATTAATGACCTAAGAAAATGCCACAAAAAAGTACATATGTATGATTATGGAATAGATATTACTATAGTTATGTCCTCACTGATAAAAGAAAGAAGAAAGAAATATGAAATTTAACTGTAAGTTATTAGGTATCAAGATACCTTTGGATGCACTTTTGTTATCTTTATAAAACTAATACCATATTTATATGACCAGATGACTTTCAAATTAATAACAAGAATGATATATGCTATTAAATATATTTAGTCCTTTAAAGGAAAGGTGCGCTTGGGTTTTTCAAGGTAGTTTAACCCTGAAACAGAAGAAATAACCTGTGCAAAATACTCTGCTTGCCACACACTTCAGACAGCCCCAAATGCTGGTTCCAGAGGACTGACCTTGACTTACAGAATCAAAATCTGGGCATTGTCTGAAAACTACATTTTAAACAAGCTTTTCAGATGATTCTGTTGACAGTTTGGAATCTAATGTTAGAAAGCTAATGCTTAGCATCGTTGGTCTTGAGAAATGATGTAAACACTTCTTTGAAATGAAGATTGAGTTCAAATTGTGTTAGACTCTGTGATTCCATTAGATTAAAGCACTCAAGTCGCTTTTATGAAATCACTGAGCAGTTTACACACTAAAAGCTACTCGTGGTCATACAGGTATTCACACAATGACTATCCATTGATTGTTTACTACATCAACAATTTCCTTTGTTTTTTTTTTTTTGTTTTGGTAGGGCTTTGTGATATATTTGACTTCTAAGCATGAGTATTGCACTTTCGTTTCTATTGATTTAGAAAAAGAACCATAATTGTTTCGTCCAGTATTCAATTTTCAGAATGATTATTTCTTTTTTATATTTGTTTATATAGTTTAAATAATACATTGTATTTGTTCAGTATCATATATTAAATGTAAAGATTGTATTCTGAATATTAGCTAGAATTTGAAAATGCCAAGTGAATTGGATCTGAAATAAAAAGCATTTGATGTTCTGTTTTTAAGGCAAAATGTGTATTCTACTTGAATTTTTACTTCTACATGCAGAACTAAATCTCAACTTGTAAACATACAAGAATAGATGAGAGTTTACTGAAGCAATGTACTCACTCTTCTCAATATTAAAATCATACTTTTGATTAGTATAATGCTAATATATAATATATAATATTAAACTATTATTCATGTCATCTTCGTTTAAATTACATTTGACTTTCTGAAACATGACTTAAAGAATACAATTTGATTTATGTGTTTTACAGGCCATAAAGTGTTTATATCTTTTTAATGTGTGATTATTTTTATGTGTAGTAAAGCATGGGTTGTCAGTTGGATATGTTGAAATGTATAATCTTTAAGCCTTTTATGGAGATTTCTGTGAATAGCACATCATTTTCTATATATTTTCAACTGACAGTCAATGGGAAGTTAAAATTATAGCTACAGTTGGAGCCCCATGTTCTACTAAAAAGTCTGAAAACAAATTTTGCAGCAAGGTCGCCTACTTCAGCTCATCTCTTGCTATAAAAGACTGTTAACAAAATTGTTTTCACTAAAACTTTGATGATTTTGGCAGTTGAGTCTCTGAGGTAAACTTAAGACCTATTAATGGAATAGAATGAGAACAATAAAAGGAGAATTAAACAGTTCTGAAATGAATTAGAAATGTGGAAAAGTTATTAAATACTGTCTAACACAGCAGTATTTTACCCTTGAGGCTAATTTCTATTTTAAGTTGAAATCTATCATTTCATTTTTTACTGAAAAGAGTTGCTATACAAAATATTAAAATTATAAAAAATATATAAATCATCCAAAAGAGTATATAAGTATATTGTACAATATTATTATTATTTAAAGTATAACAGATACATAGATTAAAAGAAATGCGGGAAGTAAATAATATAAATGTTTCACATACTTATAACAACTCTGTTTTAAAATAATATAAATGTTTTAAATTTTGTAACAACTCTGTGTTTTTAAAAAAAGTATTGGTGTGAATCATTTTTTATGTTATTTTATCATTTTATTGCTACTTGAAAGGACAGGATTATTTCTAGCAACTTGAAGTAATAAGTTTCAACCTTTAAAAAAAATTGTATACAGTCTCTCTCTTTCCACTGAACTAGTATGATAAGCAGTATAGCAAGGTTATAAAATAATAGCATTTATAAATAACAGAACAAAAGCAAACTAGGGACAATATAATTAATTGATTATAATTAATATTTCACACTATTAAGACATTATGCATTTTTGCAAAGTGATATTGGTAGTTTGAGATGTTACACCAGTTCAAAAAAATAATAATGTATCACTAAAGAACATACATTTATCCCACCACCTGCTTCCTTTTTCCACTGCCTTCCATATTATAGGTGAAAAATGATTTCGAAGTTACATAACTTTGTGGTTAAGGGAATGAACTCTGGTGCCAACACATCAAAGTTCAAAATCTAGGTCTATCTTTAACAATCTCTCTGGCTGCGGCCAAGTGACTTAATCTCTAAATCCTTCATCTTAACTTGTGCAATGTAAACAGCATGTACTTTGGAAGGCTGGTGTGACCGTTAAGCTATAATGACATCCAGTTTATTTTAAATGCTGTCAAGAGTACTAGCTGTTATCAAGCAAATCAGATTTGCATACAGCATTTGGCATGATGTCTAAAAAGGGACAGTAAATCTGTAATGTGATTTCATATACCTAAGAATAACTCGTTATGTTTTATATTAGTGTAAAATATGTCGTTTGAAAAATGCATTACCATTTGTTGTTTACATCTTAAATTGTCAAACAAAGATAACAAACTGTAGTTAAGAGCAAGAGATCTGGCTTTAGAAAACAGAGTTCTATAGGGTCTTGATCTGTTTGCTCAGGCTGGAGTACAGTAGTGTAATCATAGCTCACTACAGCCTAGAGCTTCTGGGCTCAAGTGATCCTCCCGTTTCAGCCTCCTGAGCAAGCTAGGACTACAGGCGTGCACCGTGACACTCAACTAATTTTTATTTGCAAAAATGTAAAACAATGCAGCTCTTCTTACTATTATTTTTAAATAGAGCTATTTTTCATAACAACAGGTGACAAGCTAATATGCAATGAGCTGTTATCATTATTTTAGAAAATTAAAAGGAATGTGATTATAATTTCTTAGTTTTAATTTCTTATATGGTGAATGTTGATAGATGTAATCTACAGAAACAAAATCTCTTTATGGTCCTCAATAAATTTGAGAGTGTGTGAGACCAAAAAGTTTGGGAACTTCTGTATCATGCCATTTTATTTCCATGACCACAGAGGTAGCAAGGAATTTCAATTAATTTTTCACAATCACATGTTTCTTCTTAAAGCAAAACAGTAAAACAACAACAAAACTGAATAACTCACATACTTTGGTTGAGGCATCTCTAATTATCACACCACTCAATCTTTGTTACTTGATATGGGCCCAGAATTGGACCTTGAATAAAGCCAGCTGACAATAATCTTTCTTGGGAATCTAGAATTTAGACTCTGTTTGGTAAAGTACATTAGATGACTGCAGTACTTAAAATGAAAATGCACCCAGTACCTGATTTAGCTTTGGTGACACGGTGAGTCAAAGCCACATGCAAGCTAAAAGCTATGCAGTAGAGGAGATTGCATGAGTAAGCAAAGAAAGCTAACTGGCAAACAGAATCAAAATCATGGAGAGGACAGAAACAGAGACAAGAGGCAATCATTTCAGTTGCCAAATATGAAGAAGCAACCCTAAATTCTGACATTCAGTCCGAGTCTCCACAAGCCAGTTAAATTTTTATTTCCTGACTTAGGATGTTCCTGAGATTTGCTGTGTTTCCTCGCAATCAATCTTTCTCTTTTGAGTATGTGTGTTACTCCGGTAATGTGTCTGCTATTGTAATAAACTTTCATAGAAATATATCACATATATAGCAGGGTGGCCACACGGGTTTAAATATACACTTCAGTGATGTTTATAAAGTGAAAACACCCGTGTAATCACATCCAGCTCAAAAATTACATCACCAGTATCCAGATGTCTACACAAGTCCCCTTTGGTCACTACCTCTGCTGTTGATTAACTTGAAATAATTATGTCATATGATATACTATTCTTTTTGTGTGGATTTGCTCATTTATCATTATGTGAGTGGGATGTAACCATTCCATAAAAAAATAGCAGTGGTTCAATCTTTTCATTGCTATACATTATTGCATATGACAAATTACCAATATTTATTTATGCATACTGTTATTGATGCACATTGGGTTGATTTAGCTGGGAACCATAATAAATAATGTCACTATAAATACACATATACTTGGCTTCGGGTGCCTACACGTATATGCATTATTTATGTGATACATATACAAAGCTAAGAGAAGAATGGCTAATTTTTTTTTTTTTTTTTTTTTTTTTCTGCTATCCTTGACCATTTACGTTTTCACATACAACTTGTAATTAACTTATACCAAAAACATAACAGTGCACACTCATTACCAGTTTATTCCCAAACAACTTTCCAATGTAGCTATCTCTCCTTATCTCATTGGTTTCTATGAGTTACATTCTGAGATAACTGCATTGTCTAATATATATGTAATATTATTTATAAATATATATATGTGTGTGTGTGTGTATGTGCATGCGTGCGCATGTGATATATCTCCTGTGCTTTATCCCTCTCCTCATGATCTGTTTTGATGAATAGATTATTAAAATAGATTTATTAACATTTTCTTTAATAGTGATTTATGGTCAAGAAACAAAATCATGATGTTATTCTCATGTGTTTTTTTCCCCAAAAGTTGTATTGCTTTAACATTCACTTTTAGCTCTACAACCCATTTGGGACTTGCTTTTTTTTTTTTTTTTTCCTCTAGTGACAGTGTCTAACTCTGTCTTCAGTAGAGTGCACTGGCATGATCATATTTCACTGTAGCCTTAACAACCCCCTGGGGTCAAGTGATCTTCTTGCCTTAGCCTCCCAATGTAGCTATGACTACAGGTGCACACCACCATGTTTTTTAAAAAAAATTTTTTTTTGTAAAGACTGGGTCTCACCTTGTTCCCTAGACTAGTCTTGAACTCCTGGACACAAGCAATCCTCCTGCCTCAGCCACCCTAAGTGTTGAGATTTACAGATGTGAACCACCACACCCAGGGTCTTACTTTTGCATATGGTGTGAGACAAAGGTCATGGTTCAATTTTTTGTGAATTGAACATTCAGTTGATTCAGGAATATATCTTACAAAGGCCATGCATTCACAATTGCATGGTGTGGTCACCACCTATGTCACAAATTATATGGCAGTATTTACGTAGGTAGGTTCTAATCTCTCTATTCTATTCCATTATTCCATTTGTCTCTTCTGAGAATTCTATCACACTGCTTTACCAAGATGCATTACAATTCGTTTTGATGTAAAATAGTGCTAGCCTTCTAACCTTTTCTTCTTCAAGATTATTTTTGCTATCTTTGGCCATTTGCATTTTCACATATATCTTACAATTAGCTTGCACACAAAAACATACATGCGCACACACATCGACAGTTTATTTTTATTTTTTAAATGTATGCTACAGACCTATTTTAAAAGAATTTACGTTTTCATAACCCTTAAATCCTTAACATGGTATATATTTCCTTTTATTTATGTCTTCTTTGCTTTTTTCCATTAATGGTTTTAGGAATTTTGCATGTGTATAAGTCTTAGATGTCTTTCATTAGATTTATTTCTAAGTACTTAATGTTTTCTGATACACATATGCATATATATGGCATGTTAAATTTATAAATGTATATACATGTATATATTATAAATGTATATAAATTATATACATTTATAAATTTATATACATATGTGGTATTTTAAATTTTAAATTTCTAATATGGGGCTGGTCTATAGAAATAAAATTAGTGTTTGCATTGTGGCTTTCTAACAGAAAACCTGCTAAAATTATTTACTAATTTCAATTATTAATCTGTAGAATCTGTGGAATTGTTTATGTACATAGTCATCCTCCTTTAAATACCATGATTAAAAATTTCTTCTTTGTTAGACATTACACACATAGTTCATTTCTTTGCATTAGCAGAGGTCTCCTGTACAATTTTAAATAGAAGTCCTGGTAACAGACATTTTTGACTTGTTCTTGATTTCTAGAAGAATGTTTTAATTATTTTTGCCAATAGATATGTTTGCTTTCAATACATTCTTACCTGGTAAATGAAATGCTGTTTTACAGCTTCCCTTGGTATCTGCGAGGGATCCATTCCAGGACCCACCAGGGGTACCATAATCTGTGCATGCTCAACTCTCTGATATAAAATAACATAGTGTTTGCACATAATATACGCACATCCTCCCATATACTTCAAATCATCATTAGATTACTTACAACCTAATACATGTAAATACTATGTAAATGGTTGTTATATTGTATTTGTTAGGGAATAATAACAGCAAAAAAAGTCTGTATATTTTCTGTACAAAGCCAACCATACAGTTTTTATTTTAATATTTTGTATCTATAGGTAGTTATTGGGGACCGAGCCGGGGTGGTGGAGAATGAACAGACACAAGAGACAAAGACAAACAGAGAACATGGCGGCCGCGCCTAGAGCCTCCGCCTCACTTTATTTATACTCCATAAATTCCACGTCAGCAAAAATAACACAATGCAAAACAAACTTTCTGCACCCAGATGTAACCTTCTGCTTAGTTCCTTGTCTCTAAGCTCTTTCTTATTTGTCTGCCTTCTTGGTGCCTACTAGAGTTCATTAAAAGTTCAACTAGACTTTGGGAGGCCGAGACGGGCGGATCACGAGGTCAGGAGATCGAGACCATCCTGGCTAACGCTGAAACCCAGTCTCTACTAAAAAATACAAAAAACTAGCCGGGCGAGGCGGCGGGCGCCTGTAGTCCTGGCTACTCGGGAGGCTGAGGCAGGAGAATGGCGTAAACCCGGGAGGCGGAGCTTGCAGTGAGCTGAGATCCGGCCACTGCACTCCAGCCTGGGCGACAGAGCGAGACTCCGTCTCAAAAAAAAAAAAAAAAAAAAAAAAAAGTTCAACTAGAGATACTGTCCTTGACTACTGAAGTTCATTGAAAGTGCAACTAGCTAGAGATACTGTCCTTGAGCCTTATCTATTCTTAGCATATTATTTTCAATGGCCCCTGCAGGTAGTTGAATCCAAGAATATACTACTCATGGATATGGAGGACCATTTGTATATCTAGTTTGCTAAGAATTTTATAATAAATTGACATTAAATGTTAGCTAATATTTTTGTCTGTACCTCTTGAGAGAAACATGTAATTTTTCTCCTATGTCCTATACAATTTTTGAAATCTATGGAGTTTCAAACTTAAATGACCACGTGTTTCTGAAATAAGTTCAGCCTAGTTATTTTTTATAGATCTTGTATTTCTGTGTCAATATTTTTATGATTTTTGAATTTATGTTTAGGGGATACTCTGGGTTTTGTTTTTCTTTCTTCTTCTTCTTTTTTTTTTTTTTTTGAGACGGAGTCTCGCTCTGTCGCCCAGGCTGGAGTGCAGTGGTGCGATCTCCACCCACTGCAAGCTCCACCTCCGGGTTCACGCCATTCTCCTGCCTCAGCCTCCCAAGTAGCTGGGACTACATGCGCTGGCCACCGCGCCCGGCTAGTTTTTGTATTTTTAGTAGAGACGGGGTTTCACCGTGTTAGCCAGGATGGTCTCGATCTCCTGACCTCGTGATCCGCCCGTCTCGGCCTCCCAAAGTGCTGGGATTACAGACGTGAGCCACCGCGCCCGGCCTTGTTTTTCTTTTGTTGTAATATCACTAGTTGATCTCAATAAACCATTATTGTCCTATTCTGCAGAAGAATTTATCTTAAAATGCTGTTACTTTAAATTAAAATACTGTAAAGAATTTACATCTGATGCCACCAGGCCTAGGGTTTTCCTTAGGGGAAGGTTTTTATAGTACTTGACTTTTAAAAATCAAAGGATCTCTGATTAGAAAAATGAGATCTAGCAATTTATATTAATTTTTAAAAGGCCTAAACACATCATATGGTCACAACCAAAAAAGTAGTGATTTCAAAATGTACTCATAAAATGCATTATCTAATAACAATAAATGAGAAATATCAGATTATGTCCAAAATATTGTTTACTCCAGAAGAGAATTACATGTGATATCATATAAATATGTAGACATGAGGAAAATCTTACAAAGTAAAATGAGGCTATTAACAGGAAAAGGCCAAATGGTTACCATCTAAGAATCTTCTGAAGATGAATTACTGTATTTGTTTCCAATCTCTAGCATAATCAAATTACCACTAACTTGGTAGCTTACCACAAAACAAATTAATCTGGTTATAGTACTGGAGCTCAGAAGTCCAAAATGAGTCTAACAGGCTAAATTGTCTTGGCAGATCCACGCTCCTGAAGGTTCTGATGGTCATCTGTTTTCTATGCTGTTACCAGTTTCTGGATGCTGCCTGTATTTCTCAGCTTGCAACCCCTTCTGCCATATCAGAGCACATTACTCCACGTTCTTCTTGGACTGTCACATCTCCTCTCTCTATTTTACCAACACTTGTGATTACTTCCGGCCCACTCAGATAAACCAGGAGAATCTCCCATCTCAAGACCCTTAATCACGTCTGTAAAATACTTTTTTTCCATGTGGTGCATTTAGAAGTACTGAGGATTAGGATGTGGAAATCTTTGGGGGACTGTCATTCTGCCTGCTACAATGGTCTTGTTGAATATATAAGCGTCCAATGAATAAGCTCCATTCAAAGATACTTGTCTTGCTGAGAAACAACACAATTTTGACACTGCACAGAAAATGCAGACATTTCACATTAATCAAACTCAGAACAGCATTAGCCCAGAACACCAATTTTTTTTTTTTTTTTTTTTTTTTTTTTTTTTTTTTTTTTTTTTTTTTTGGAGATGAAGCCTTGCTCTGTCACCCAGGCAGGAATGCAGTGGCAGAATCTTGGCTCACTGCAACCTCTGCCTCCTGGGTTCAAGCGATTCTCCTCCCTCAGCCTCTCAAGTAGTTGGGATTACAGGCGCCCACCACTATGCCAGGCTAATTTTTGTATTTTTATTAGAGACAGGGTTTCACCATGTTGGCCAGGCTGAACACCAATGCATTTTAAATGTCATATATGTTGCAATGCTTTTTCCAGAATAACCACAATGGTCACCTCTTATAGATAGATCTGCTTAGAAAACCAATTTAAAAACAGTTTCTGAGTGACTGTGGAACCAGAAAAAGATTTAGTTACATAATAGAAAACTTTAATATTAATGGGTTAGCTACCTATTTCCACAATAGTGGATAACATCCCTAGTAACATTATAATACCAAAATTCATTATGTAATTCTTTCTTCCTTGTGAATTTCTAGCCTTGGCACTGGAAGCCTCTGGAGTGGTCAGCTCTCTGTATCATTCCATTTTACCAATCCCTGTTCTAAATGACATAGTCTTCAATATGCCTTTATCTGTGGATCTCAGAACCTTTCTACCTCATTGAAGTGACAGTGCATCTCCAAAATAAAATGTGCTGATTTTATAGTTTCACTTTCTAACATTGTTATAATTTTATTTATTTCAGAATTATTGTCTGGAGTGGCAGAGGAATGGGGATAGGGCTAACGTGTGAGTAGAAATCTTTCCCAAATCAAAGGTTCATGTTCATGACTAAGAGAATAATCCTGAATCCTTACAAAAAATATTTGGTGGAAACTAGAACCCTTCAACTTGGATTAGTGTTGCTTAGAGATTATGTTATGCACAAAATGAAAGATTATCACATAAAAGATAATTTATGACTTTTTTTACTCAGTTTAAGTAAGAACTCACAAAACACTTATAACAGTCCCAAATTGATAAAGATTCCCTCATGATCTCCCTCAGGAGATAATGAATTCCCTGTTATAAGTGCCTCAAACAACATGAACTGGGTTATATTTAGGAGAAGATTCTAGCCTCAGATCCATGTAACCTTTGAATTTCTCCCCAGGCTGAGATACTCCTGTTTTCAGAATAGAAATATCTGCTTTGGAAATGATACAAACCTCCAGCCTGGGCAGATCCCATCTCCCTATTACATATGTTTGCTTTCTAACTGACTCCCACATTTACCAAGAGAATGGAATGTCATTACATATTTCATGTTTAAAAGCGTTTCCTAGGAGCAAAGTAGGAGAGAAGGACACTTCATAACAGGAAACAAAGATCAAATGAAGAGTTGCCACAGATGAGATGTCTTTAAGGGCACTGTCTTGCTGGCTTCTTAGTTGGCTGTGTTTCTAGCTCATTTTTCTGTTCTCTTAGTCCTAGCACTTTGTGGGAAATGAGGATGAGTAGTAAATGTGCAATTGGGTAGGTGTAAGGGATGATAAAAATGCAAAATAAAAACTAGATTTAATTTGAAAATTTAATGCAATTGGAAACATTAGAAATAATTAGGGTTTAACTGTATTGAAAATAACAGTTAGAAGACACTGTCTGACATAGCTAAAGTATCCACAGAGGTAAAATTCTACTAAAGGACAAGTATATCCTTAAAGTATATCCTCTAGCTAATGTTAGTTTACCTTTGGGAGGAAAAATAATGCTGTGATATATGATACTCATTACTTTTTGTTATGTTAAAATAATAAATAAGGAAATTCAATTTTACTTTTTCATATTGAGAAAGGGTTGGAAACAAGAATTTGTGTAAGGCATCAACTTTGTAATGTTATTACCCTTATAATCATAAATTATATTGTCTAAAATTCTTAACACTGGAATGAGTTATTTAGCTAAGAGACAGTCGCCAATGATCTGTAACCCTCATGTGCATTTCCTCCTGGTATTTATGTACCTGTAGAGGCCTCTCTGACATGGAGTAGGGTCAACCTGTGACCAATAAGAATATTGTAGAAATCATGGAGTGTGACTTCCAAAAAGTCTTCACTTTGTGTTCTCTTGGATTGTTCACTCTGGGGAAAGCCAGCTATCAGATCACACGGACTTCAAGCAGAGGCCCAGACAGAAAGGTGTCACCTCCCAGAACATATGGGTGAGCTCATTTTCTGGCCCAGTCAAGATTTCAGAAGATAACATCCCTGCCAACACTCTTGAAAGTGACCTCATAAGAGACCCTGAACCAAAACCACCCAGTTACGTGGCTTCTAATTTCTTGACCCACAAAAGTGATGCAACATATTAAACATTGGTTGTTATTTAAGCTGTCAAGTTTTGGAGTAATTTGCTATGCAGTGCCATGGCCTAAACGCTTTTGTCTCCCCAAAAGTCATATGTTAGAACCTAATTCCCAATGTGATAGTAGTGAGAGATGGAAAATTTGGGAGGTGATTAGGTCATGAGGATAAAACCCTCATGAATGGCATTGATGCTTTTATGCAAGAGGCCTCCCAAACACCTCCCTTGGCCCCTCTGCCTGAGGACACAGGAGAAAGTACCAGGAGGTGAGTTATGGATACCCCAGCTTCCAAAACTATAAATTACTCTTGTTTGTAAGCTGGCTAATTCATGGCATTTTGCTATAGCAGCCTGATTGTACTAAGCTATGCAGCAACAAGAAACTGATACAATATGAAATACATTTGTGTATGTTAATATTGACACAAATTGTGTTAATAAGTACACTAGAATTAGTACCATAGTGAGAAAAGTTTTCCCCAAATAGTGTTTGCATATATCCACATTATTTCCAGACACAAGAAATTGCTGAATCACACAGAGGGACTTTAAAAAGAAAGGACCAAATTGTATGTTCAGGACCACACAGACTGATACAGCTGGATAATGACTTTAAAAAGCATTCCTAGTTTGTAAGCAGAGGTTATTTACACACATATACATACATTATTTTTTTCTCTCTTTCTCTCTCTCTGTCCCACAAGATTATTTAAGCCTCACATTATAACAGATTCAGGGTGAATATGAGGGAGGGCACAATTGTAGAGGAACTTCCGTCTTGCTTATTTGTACTGAGTGGTAGAGACAATTTAAGGAAGATTTATGGAAGTTAATGTGACTTTTCAGCACTTGTTTGTTATTTTTGCTCACCTGAATTCTCTTTTAGGAAGCTATTGTTGCTAAAATTTGGTGAACATTGATTTCCAGTGAAAACATATATTTAGCCTCCTGTCATTTTTCAACTCATTATCTCATCTTGAAAAACTCCTATATTACAGGTCAGAGGTGGGAAAATAAACAAGCACGTTCTATGATTTTACAAAAGTAATTGGCATTGTCAAACCTATCATTATTGCCTTGCATACCCACTATCTTTTTGCTTTTCTTGCATTTTAAAACTTGTTTATCTTAAATAGACTGATTGTACTGACTGAAAAGCAAGAGATTTTATATTTATATCTTTTTTAAGGAGAGATGCTAGGGCTCCATAATTTCTAATCACCCTCAAACACATTAAAGAATCAAGAATCACTAGAAAAAATGCACTGATATTTTAAAATTGGATCTATTTCAGTTTTTAAACTTCCTCTTTTAGGTGAAAGACTACAATATTTCAATGTAAACATATAAAAGATTTAATAACCATTTGAATATTTGAATGCCATTGTTTAATAGAAGTTATACATTCATATGAATATAGGTTTTTCTACAAAACTCAGGACACTTTAACCAGTTAAATAGATACATTTCACATGCCTACTGAGTATTCTAATACATATTTAATATGAGAAATAGACATAGTAAACAAATGGCATATTAAGAAAATGACAAGATAGTAAGTCACTAGGATTAAGTAAATGTCTGACTACCTAAAAAAAAATTCTAAATTCATAAATTGCATTATTTAAATTATAAAAATAAACATATACTGAACTTCCTGTAATAGCAACTTATTCTTTATATTTTTGTGAAGATGTTTTCCATTATTATAGAAAATTAAGAAACCATATGTGCATTGTGAACTGAAAAAAATTGCATTTGTTTTGGTTGTCATACCGCATTTTACAAATGAATTCCCATTTATCTTCATAGCTGTTTGTACAAGCATTTGGGGCTAGAAAGTAACATTTGACCTCTGAACATTTCTATCTTTTCTCAGACTTGTTCAATATTAGTGAACATCAAAGAGCAATTTATCACTATGTCACACTTGCCTGAAGAATTTCTTAGGGTCTCAAGAAGAATGATGAAGTTAGTCTTTAAGTCTTGAAAATTTCTGAAGGTGAATTTTTCTCTCTGATGTACACAGATAATTCTGTCTTTGCTAAAGATTTGCTCCTGTATCTTTGTTCTTATTGCAAATGTTTAGGTTTTAGGTTACCCATTTCATATTTCCTTTTTAATAGAATCTTGGATCAAAATGCTCACTTAAACACCACTCTATATAGTAGACATTTTGGCCTAAATTATGTTCAGTGCTGGGATAGAGGCATGTTGGTTGAATTTATGGGAAAAATCCAGCTGAAGTTATTATTATAGTGTCAGCCAAAGAACAGAACTGAGATTCTGCCTGAGAAGAAACTTGAGCTGAAATAGGTAGATTTTTGATGGAATGTCTTACAAACTGGTAAGGCTTCCAATAAGTCTATGTTGCCAGGGAGTATAAGAAGCCACGAATGCTGAGCTTGATCTTGTTTAAGGTCATAATTTTTATAAAGGAGTAGTTTTTCTGATGAAAGCTTTGGGCATACTTGAATTTGTCTTAGCTGTAAGACTGTGAGTCTTAAAAGAGCAAAGGGCCTGAGAGTTAAAAATGATCAAGTTCTAAACCTCCCAGCAGTTCCAAACGACCCAGTAATTTCACTCCTGGGCATTGATCCCAGAGAAATGAAAACTTATGTTCACACAGAGACCTCTACACAAATGTTGATAGCAGAGTTATTTGTTATAACCTGGATCTGAAAATAACTGAAATGTCCTTGCACAGGTGAATCATTAAATAAGCCATACAGCCATACCACAACAATAGGGCTCAGCAATGAGAAAAAGAACTATTTATAAACACAACACTTGGATGAATCTTCAGAGAATTATGCTAAATGAAATAAGCCAAACCCCAAAGGCTACATATTAGATGACTTTAGTTATATAACATTATTGAAGTGATAAAGATACAGAGTTGGAAAACAGGTAAGTAATTTCTAGGGGTTAGGGGATCGGTGAAAAGCAATTGAGACTGAGGTAGACATGGTAAAAGGGGCTGTTCTGTATTTTGATTGTGATGGTAGCTACACAAATCTAAACGTGGAAGACTGAAAAATGGTCACCAGAAAATGTCCAGGCTTCAATCCCTGCAACCTGTGTCACATTATTCGGAAAAAAAAAAAAAAAAAAAAAAAAGTCCTTGTAGATAAGGTTAAATTAAAAATTTTAAAATAAAGAGCTTGGCCAGGCAACAGTGGCTCACACCTGTTATCCCAGCACTTTTGGAGGCCGAGGTGGGTGGATCACCTGAGTTCAGGAGTTTGAGACCAGCCTGGCTAACATGGTGAAACCCCCTCTCTACTAAAAGTACAAAAAAATTAGCAAGGCATGGTGGTGGGAGCCTGTAATCCCAGCTACTCTGCAGGAGAATCGCTTGAACCCCAGAAGCAGAGGTTGCAGTGAGTTGAGAACACACCATTGCACTCCAGCCTAGGCGACAAGAGTAAAACTCCATCTTAAAAAAATAAAAATAAATAAATAAAATAAAGAGCTTATCTTAGATTACTTGGGCGAGACCTAAATACCATCATAAACATCCTTCTAAGAGAGAGGCAAGGGGTTAGGTACAAACATAAAAGATGAGTCTATGTGATCACAGAGGTAGAGACTGGCATGCAATGACACCAGCCACGGGAGCTGGAAGGTCAAAGAACAGATTCTTCCCTAGAGCCTCCAAAGCAAGGACAGCCTTACAAACACCTTGAATTTGGCTTAGTGATACTGACTTTGGACTTCCGGCATCCAGAACAGTGAAAAACAATTTCTAGCATTTTAAGCCACTGAATTCATGGAAATCTGTTACTAACTTACTATATATGTGATAAAATTGCATAGAAACACAAATAAATACATATGTAAATGAATACATGTAAAATTTAGGACATCTGAGTCAGATTGGTGGGCTAGATTACTGCCCATTTTCTGGTTTTCATATTGCACTATAACTTTACAAGATAGAAAGTTAGGAAATTAGAGAAAATGGGTTAAAGAGTACATGGGTTTTCTCTTAGATTTGCACATGAATCTATACTTATCTCAAAATTAAAATTTAATTTAAAAGATGATAGAGTTGTTTCACTGTTAGAAACAAACAGTAGAATAACTTCATGACTTTAGTGTTTGCAAAGATATCTTAAAAGCAATGCAGAAAAGCATATTAATCATAGGGAAATATGTTAAGATAAAACATATTAAACTAAGAAATATAATTCCTTAAAAGAAACATCCATCAAAAGAATGAAAAAGCAATCTAAGGGTGAAATAATATATTTGCCATACAATTTATATGACAAATTGCTCATATAAAGAGTTTCTACAAAACAATTAAAAGCCACAATGAAAAAAAGAAATGGGAAAAATTTTAAACTGAATATCTTCACTAGAGTGATATACCAAATTGTTGCTAAACATATAAAACAATGATGAAATTTATTCATTATCAAGGAAATGTGAATGAAGACCACATGGTGATACCACTATACACCCAGCAGAATGGGTGAAATTTAGAAGTCACATAACACTACATATTAGTCAGGTTGTGGACAAACTATAATTTGCTTACATTGCCCACGCATTTAAGTTGATGTATGCAATATGAAAAACTACTCTGCATTATCTAATAAAACTGAATATACATATACCCGATGATTCAGTAATTCTGATGAAGCCAACAGAAATAAGTACATATATTTATCCAAAGGCACATACACATATACCTAGAGCAACAATTTTTACAATAATCCTAAACTGAAAAAAAGTCAAATGTTCATCATTTGAATGGTTAAATACTCCTGCATTCATACACATCTATATTATACAGCAATAATAATGAAATAATTACAACTATATGCACCATTATGAATGGTGCTAAATGAAAGAAAAAAAAAAAGAGAGTCCATAGTGAACAAGACTATTTATTTGAAATTAAAAATCTGGTAAATTAATCTATCAAAGTAGAAGTCAGGAACCCATTACCTTGCAGGGAGTGAGCAGTAATTAGCATAGCATAGTTTTGCATTTTGATGCAATTCTGTTTCTTTATCTGGATGAAGGGAACATGGGTGAGTTTACTGCATGAAAATTCATTGAGCCGTACTTATGATATGTGCGCTTTTCTATATGCATGTGATGCTTCAATTTTTAAAAATGTGTTTCTTTCTGTACCTATTCTGAATGTTCTTTGGTTCCAGAAACTATACAAAAGAGATTGCAATGCATTTATAGACTTGGGAATTGTTTTTCTCTATATTATTTTATGTATCTTTGTATTATTTTCTCTGTTATTTATTTCTCAATAGTATTTTCATATCTAAGAGTATGTCATATCTTTACATTACGTAATATTTATCCCTTTAACAATAGCTTTTCAGTATTTATTTAATGTAGGTCATACAAAATTGGTGGTCACATGATTTTCCTATTTTACATGTATTTCAATCATTGTTCCTAAGGTAAAAGAAAACTTTTTAATTGATCAAGTCTTCTCATTGGTTAATAATGATATATAGGCAATAGTTTCCAAATTTCAGAATGCCTTTTATAAAATTAATCGAGGATGCTCTTCATGAATACATAGCTTTAGAGAGATTCATCCAGTTCTCCTTATTGAAAATTTAGCAGAAATGATTACTAATAAATGGTTAGTTTTTAAAACAAAGTGTATATCCATGTAAAGGAATAATATGGAGTGAGTAAAAATCATTCAGTATATGAATTCTTAATTATGTGGAAAATAAGAAGAAATCATTACTAAGCGAAACAGCAGATTACAAATGAAATTCTTACAAGAAATCATAAGGGAAATGATTCATGACATTGAGCTTGGCAGTGATTTCTTGCATATGACACCAAAAATATAAGCAAAAAAAGTAAAATTGTATATAAGTGAGGATACATTAAACTTAAAAGCTTTGGTACAGCAAAGGAAAAACAAAATTAAAAGACCACTTATGAAATAGGATAAATATTTGAAAATCATGTATTTGTTAAGAGGCTCATTCCATACTATATTAGGAACTCCTACAACTTAAGAGCAAATAACCAAATAACCCAATTAAAAAATGAGCAAAATACTAGAACGAAATTTCTTCAAAAAAGACACACATATGTGGCTGAAAGGTATAAGAAAATTTGCTCAACATTGCTGATGATCAGCAAAATGCAAATCAAAACCAAAATAAGATACCGTCTCAGGTCAGGCACGGTGGCTTACGCCTGTAATCCCAGCACTTTGGGAGGCTGAGGCAGCTGGATCACCTGAGGTCAGAAGTTCGAGACCAGCCAGGCCAACATGGAGAAACCACATCTCTACTAAAAATACAAAAATTAGCCAGGTGTGGTGGCATGTGCCTGTAGTCCCAGCTACTCAGGAGGTTGAGGCAGGAGAATGGTTTGAACCCGCGAGGCGGAGGTTGCAGTGAGCCGAGATTGCACCACTGCACTACAGCCTGGGTGACAGAGCAAGACTCCATCTCAAAAAAAAAAAAAAAAAAAAATGATATTGTCTCACATCTGTTATGACAATTATTACTTAAAAAATAGGTGTTGACAAAGATGTCAGTAAGTTGGACTCTGTAAACTGCTGGTAGGAATTTCAAATGATGCAGCTGCTTATGGAAAATAATGAGGAGCCTCCTCAAAAATGAATAATACAATTACCAAAGAATCCAGCAACTTCATTTCGGATGTACATCCAAAAAACTGAAATCAAGATCTCAAAGAGATAATAGCACTCCTATGCCCATTGCAGCATTATCTGTAATAGCCAATATGTGAAAACAACCTGAATGTCCATTGATGGATGAATGAATAAAGAAAATAATGTATAATATATATACATATAACAGAATAATTGCCATAAAGAAGAAAAGCCATATGCCAAAATGTG